>NC_044573.1:13217849-13540329 GCF_901933205.1 Camarhynchus parvulus
CTGGGGGATGAGGTTTTTTTGACACCGAAAAGGGCCAGCATTTGTATCCAGGGGCCTTTGACCCCAAGTGGGCTGCCACCTCCTCAAATTCCCAACAGCATAGGATGTCTCCCAGACCCCACCTGCCACCACCTACAACTCAGGCTGCCCTGGCAGTGCCAAACGCCTCCTGCAAAATGACAGCAGGAAACTGGGGTGGTGAGTTTTGTTTCCCATAGAAAAGGACCAGCGTTCATGTCCAGGGGCCTGCAACAGTAGCTGTTATTGAATTTTTTAGGTTACTTTACCCCCCCTGCAAAATGCTATTTATGGCTGAGAAAGAATACAAAAGGATTACCCTGAAAGGAGGCAAAAGCTCAGATAAGGATGAAAGAAACACTCTGATGATGACGATGACAACAACACAACGATTTATTTTGGACAGCCAATGAACATCCGCCGCCCTCCAGCCCTCCCAGACCAGCAGGCCAAGCAGTGCTGTATCCATGGCATGAGGTGCTGGCACCCTGGAAAGAGAAACCAGAAAGCCACAGTCAGTCACAGAAGGCTCCTGTCCCCCCTGTCCCACCACAGCCTGTGCCCGGGCCAGGCTGCTGGCTGTGCTCAGAGCCCAAACCTCCCAACCCATTCTCTGTTTTTAGAGGAGAGGAGCGTGGCATTCCACCTTCCACCCGCTCCGCTTCAGCACAGCATGGCAACCTCCTCAGCAGCTGCAAGAGCGGGATGATGCCCATGTGCCCACTGCCGTCTGCCCAAAACACTTCTGCCAGCCCAGCTGTGGAGCCGGGTACCCACGTCTGGAGACCTGCTGCCAGGAGAGGAGCTGATCCCAAACGAGATCCTTGTCCTTCTTGAAGGGGATGCCCCCCACAGGGGTAGCGCAGGCACTGGATGTGCTCCACGGACAGTTCAGGTGCTTCCCCGTCTGGTCTGGGCACCAGGTGCAATCTTCCTGGAAAAGAAAACAAGAACAATTGCATGAAAATCAATTCAAAACAAGACCTGGAAACAAGAAAATCTGTCAAAGGTTATCACAGGCCTAGGGAGGGTCTGACCACTCCATGTGAGAATTAAACCTCTTCATGGGTGGAGAAAAACCCCACCTTTCCCTCCCATAAACCCACCCCTTCCTCAAGGGCCTGCAAAGCAGACCAGCTGGGGCATGGCTTCTGAACCCGTCCCCTTCTGCTGCCCCCCATCCACATGGATGGATGCTTTTATCAGGCTGGCTGCCCCTGCCCCAGGCTGGCTGGCAGAAGCTGTCAGCAAGGCCAGGAGCCAGTTCCCCTTCCACAACATCCAATCCCCTGTCCTGCCAAAAAGCAGCTTGGGGACCAGCGGAAAAATTAATATTCCCCACCACCACTGAGCAGGGAACCTCCAGCACATGGTCCAGCTGAGCCCTGCCATGCCTGGAAGCACCAGCATCCCCCACCCCTGCACCGGCTGGGGACTCATCTTGATTTCATCGGGGTGCAGAGCGTGTCCTCCAGGCAGGGGCCGCAGCCAAATCCCATCGGCTCTGCCCCGCCAGCAGCCAGCTCCAGGAGGGTGTTCCCAGCTCCACGTCATGCTCCAGAAGAACACGCCAGCTGTGCCTCGGCTTGTGGGGACATCATGATGCCATTGAGCTGCAGGGGGATGTTTCCCCTTTTCCAGTCTGTGGCAACTTCACCGCATTGCCACCAATTCTCCAACAGGACAGGGAGCACTGAGCTCCCTCCACACCTTGCCAAGGACCAGTGGAAGCATCTCCTTGGCTGTGCTCTCTCCTCTGTGTCACAGCCACAGGGAAACGCTCTTGGGTTTTCATCCAGTGCCACGAGACACATGCAGCTGGTACTTGCTGGATCCTACTGTGCAGAGGGATGGATCTCTGCTGTCTCCTGGGCCACATGGGGGTCCTGCAGCCAAGAATGCTCAAAAAGGTCTTCCAAGGATGGCCTGTCTGTAGGATCCATGGATAAACACCACCTGATTAGGTGCTGGCACTCTGCAGAGACAAACCAGAAACCGCCGGTCAGTGGGACAAGGCTCCTCTCCATGCTCTCCCGGATTCAATGGTGCCCAGGCCACACTAGGAGATCTCGGGGCTGCACACAAAGCTTCCCATCAATCCTCCCTTTCGGAGGAGAGCAGCACAGAGGCCAGCACACATGCCACGTCCTCCAGCTAAGCCCAGGAGATCAACCTCCTCACTAGCTGCAAGAGCAGGATGCTTATGTGCCAGCTACCCTCTCCCAGTCCCGTTCTTCCTCCCATGCGTTGAAGGCGCATCCCTACCTTGAGACACCCGGGGCGGGAAGGTGAGCTGGCCCCGGATGATGTCCTCACTGGTCTGGAAAGGAAGGTGCCCGCAGACCAGTTCATACAGCAGGATGCCCAAGGACCAGATGGTGGCTGGTTGGCCATGGTAGCAGCCAAAGAGGATCCACTCCGGTGGGCTGTACTCCGGCGTTCCTATGGGACACGGGCACAGCTCATCAGGCCGATGCTGCTCCCTCCCTCCCAGCCAGCTCCCGTTCCTCAACAGCCAGCCCCTGCCCCGCCGAAAAGCAACTTGGCTGCAGCTGGCTGAAGGACGATCCCCTGTCTTTCCCTCCCTCTTCCTCCTCTGCCAGCAAAGGGGGGAACCTCCGCTGCCCGGCTGAGCCCTGGCTTTGGGCTCACCTGACATCCGGGTGTAGAATGTGTCCTGGAGGATCGTGCCGCACCCGAAGTCGATGAGCTTCGCCTCGCCGGTGGCCAGGTCGACGAGGACGTTCTCGGCCTTGATGTCGCGGTGCAGAACGCCGCGGCTGCTGCAGTGCCGCACGGCCTCCAGCACCTGGCGGAACAGCCCCCGCGCCACGGGCTCCGTCAGGAACCCCCGCTCGTCCAGGAAGTACCAGAGGTCCTGACAGCGCTCCGGACGCTCCATGACCAGCGCGAAGCCCTCGGGCACCTCGAACCAGTCCAGGAGCCGCACGACGCCGCGGAAGCCAGGGCACGACACCATCCACAGCAGCGCCAGCTCCAGGGGCACAAGGGCGCCCTTGTGCTGCGGGGAGACCGCGATGCCGTCAGCGGGGCCGGGGCTGCGCCGCGCCCTCGGCACCCCCTGCCCGGCCCGGGACGCTGCGCGGCCCCTGCTCACTCCACGCCCGCTCCCTTCGCAGCGCCCCGGCTCCCACCCGGCCGGGCCTCGCCTCAGCCCCGCCCGGCACGCCCTGCCGGCTGCTCCCGCTGGCCCCGCTCACTCACCAGCCGCGCCCACTCCGAGATGCGGTCCCGGGATACTCGCTTGATGGCCACCTGTAAGCCAAGGCCAGCGGCGCGCTGAGCTCGATGCCTGCCGCCTGCCGCCCCGCACCGTCTCCTCCGACCCGGCCCCGTCTCTTACCGGGGCGCCGTCGGCGAGCCGGGTCCCGGAGTAAACGTTGCCGCAGCCGCCGCTGCCCAGCAGCGGGCCCTCCCGGTAGAGCTGCTCCAGGGGAGGCTTCTCCGCCCGTGCGGGCGGCACCACACTCTCGCCATTCTGCCCGGGGCACACGAACGCCCCGGGCACCGGCGGCTCGGGGCCGGCGGCCGAACTGACGAGCGGAGGAGCTCGGACCGGGGAAGCTCCTGGGGGAGCTCCCGGGGACGGGGCGGGAGCCGGGCGGCCGCGGGGCGGCTGCGGGCGGAGCCGCGGGAGGGGCTTTGTTCGGGGCCGGGGCCGGGCCAGAGCCCGCATCAGGCAGAGCCAAAGGACGGTGCTGCCCCAGCACAACCAGAGGGAGGAACTCTTCCAGAGACCCTTGCAGAGGCGCCACAGCCAGTCCAGAGGGAGCCTGGCGGAGGCGAGACCGCGGCGGGCCGGGCAGGGTCGGGCACGGGGCCGACCCACCCACAGGCGCCTTGCGGGACGCGGCATGAGCCAGGCTGGGAGAGGCGGAACAAGGACGGAACGGGACGAGACGAGACGGGAGTGAAGGAAGTGTTAGACAGAGGAGGGGACGGAGAGCGAGCGAAAAGTCGAGCGGAAAACCGATCGAGAGAAGCGCTGCTGCTGCTGCTGCCGCTGCTGCGGAGCCGCTGGAGCTCGCGGCCGTTCCTCCGTTGCCTCCGCGAACCCAACGGAGGAGCCGCCGCGCGTCCCGCGGAACGAAAGAAAGAAAGAAACAAATAAAAACCCAAAGCAATTCCTATTAGAGAAGCAACCAGAGGTCCTGACAGCGGTGTTCCAGCGCCTCACCACCCTCACAGTGAAGAGGTTTTTTTCTGACTATCTAGTTTAAACCTACTGTTTTGGTTCATTTTAAAGGCAGTGCTACTGCATATGCAGGTTTCCTTTCTTCAGCTGAGGGCGAGAACGGAACTGAAGGGTACATGAGCTCCCTGTACCGTTGTCCTCTTACTATCTTTTATGCAGAGAGCAGGCAAAGAAACAAGTGGTTGTAGTGGAAAAATATGGTTTTTCCGACAGCAATGTGAGCTGTTTGTTATGCACACGCAGAACTAAGCGTTCATTGCAACTTGTAAATATCCTGCTCCACCAAGCGTCTGCAATTGGATCTGCAGTACTGGGAAAGACACGAAGAGGTCTTGCTGTGATCCCCTCTACCTGTGACTGCAAACGGAAAGTGTCTTTCCCCATCCCGGTTCAGGTGGCGGAGGAACAAACTGCCTCAAGGTACCAAAGGAAAATTACTTGAAACATTTGGCTACAGTGTTGGATGGTGTTCTGAGGAGAAACATGGATGATATATTGACATAATAGGAATATGACTCCTACACACACCCCTCAAAAATGCAACTGGAGCACCAATCAAGCTTGGCAATTTCAGGTTTTTCTTCTAAATCTTTCCTCAGTTCCATGATGGGGCACAAAATATTTTTTTCGTGATATTCCATAACGTTGTGATTGCTTACTTTTTATATACAAAAAGGTAGAACAGCCGTGGAAAAATAAATCCCCTCAAAAAAGTGTTCTCTGATTAAGATTTTCTGAAATATTAAAAATGTAGAAGCACTATCATAGTATTTTCTTCTAATATTGAGGATCTTCCCCAGCAGAGAACAGTTATGTACAGACAGTGCAATATGTTCTCCATTCTCACACTGGGGAGGTTTCACACCGAGTCCCCAAAAGAGCTTTCATGCCACAGGAGACAGGAACGGTGTCTCTGATAAGGTTTTCTTGAGCTATGATAAAAATAATTTAAGCAAACATTTTTATTACCTGTGGTAAGTAATTTTCTGTAAGCAAAATTATCACTACTGTTGCTTTAGTCATGATCCTATTTTCAATAGAGTCCTGTTCACATTAAGTCAAATTAACAACATTAATTTCCTGTGCATTACCCCATAGGCTGTATCCTGTGATTACATTAAATTGTTGTTTGTATGGACTTCTAATAGAAGCTTTTTGGGAAAATGCAATAATATATAGGTAAATCTAGTGTTAGTGAATGTATTTTTACAGTTAACATTACTTTTATTTTTGGTTCCCCAGCATGGAGGAGCAAAAAGAGGAGCAAAAATGCATCTGCCTCGCCCACCTTGCTGGGCAGCTGAGCAAAGCAGCTGCCATAAGGCAGAGCTGATTCAAAGAACAAGCTCTCAGGCTGAGGGTGGATCTGTCAACTCTTGCACAAAGACACAAAGGGAGAAATGAAGAGGTGTCCTTTCCTTGAAATTCCCAGGAAGGCTAAGAGAAGCGATATACACTAACACTCAACACTCTTCTAACACTCAACCCACAAACACAGATGCAAAAGGAACTTCTGCAAACTTGCACCTGTACTTAAGAGGATAAATCAATGTAGTTTTTTATCAGACACCACCACGAATTGGAAAAAAACCCTAAACCACTATTTCATTTTAAGCAAAATCTTTATTTTATTTTATTTTATAGGCTTGTTTGTATGAAGAGCAGTTATTTCCAAATCAAATTCACATAAAATTCAGCATGTGAATAGGCTGAAGTTGTCATTGGTTAAGATGCATTGCTGAAAGATGAGGGCTCTGAATGACATTTTAACAGCTTTGCGGGGGAATAAATAAAACAGTGGGGTATGTGATCCCATTTTGTGTCTTTCAGTTTTCATGGGGTTAATTAACTTAAGGTTATCTTGAGTGTGGCTTTACGCTCATCCTAGACCATAATGGTAAACTTGTAAATATCACAAAAATACATATAATGAGAGGTTTTTTTCTGTCTAATGGGACCACACACAAGGCAAATCCAGATAAAATGTTGCTTGTAACTTAAATGTACCACATGAGCTCATAAAGCTCAGTGTTGAACTGTTGATGTTTTGCAGTAGGAGTATTTGAAATGAAGAGACATTTCTCCTAAAAGGTGGAATCTCTTTTCCTTCATGAGCTAGGTTTAAGGAAATAATTTTATGACCTCATTCTGGACCTTAAAGCCTGTGTCTAGGTGAGTCCTATATAGGAAATTCACAAAATTCAGACAAAAGCAGGGTGTTTTTCCCATGTGCATAGATGATGAAATATGTGGGGGTTTTTTTGCTATGTTGCAATATTTATTTTTTTATAGGAATGGTAAGAAATATTATTTCCTATTAATAACAATATATGTAGCTTGATTTCTTACTTCAGAGATGTGATTTGCTTTGGTGTCAAGGATAATGAGAGTTACTTTAATGTCAAGCTTTTCTAATATGCAACAGATACTTGCTGTCTCTATCACTGGTCAGAAGCTGTTATTTTCATATGTTTTGAGAAGAACTGTAGGTTATTTGTCCTTCCTCTTGTAGATAAAATTGTTGTGTTGCAAGTGTTGATCCAAGAAGCATCTCTAGGTCTGGAAAGGCTGGCAGAGAATCACAGTGGGGTTTAGGTGAGAAGGGACTGCTGGAGATCTTTCATCCTGTCATCTGCTGGGAGTGAGGCTAACTCCAAAGCTACATCAGATTGCTCAGTGCCTTGTCCAGTCAGTTTTGAGCACCCAGAGGGATGGAGGACCTTTAATCTTGCCCTTTCACGTGCTGGTTACACTCTGGCCAGTACAGCCTAGCATGTGACCGGCCTTCATCATCACAAGGGTGCAGTGTAGCACCATTGTCAAGAGAACTGACAGTTCGCAGGATGCAGAAGCTCCTGGGAAATACATCAGAGACTCTGGCTCTGGCAGATGCCAAGTGATTTGGGCTGTAAAACTGATCCTTGGAAGGAGAAAAAGGGGATGATGAGAAATTAACATGGGGTTCCTAGGCATTTGTCAGTGTGTATCTGAACATCTGTGCTAAGTGCTCTGAAGATCAGCTCTCCTTTTGCATTTTGCTTGTAAAGATGTACTAAATGTTCAGAAGCAGCAATTAATTTGCAACCATGGAGCCCACTGTTAGGAGTCATACTCTCATAGCACTAATAAGAGGGAACCTGCAAGCTAAACCACGCTCTCATTCATTTTTCACTTCCCAGCCTGCATTGGGTTGGTGGCTTTATAGTGCTGTTTGTGAGAATAAGTACAGGAGCATGAACCTGGCTGCATAACCCATGGAAGAGCTGGCTGGCAGTTTTGCAAGGTGAGCAGGGGCATAGCTGCTGCTCATTTCTCAGGGTGTCACAGATAAAGACCTGCCTTTATTCTGTAGCATTGCCATTGCCTTCAGAAAGCTTTGGCTCTGTGACTTGGAATGTTCTATTGGGAAGAAGCTGAAGATTACAAAAGACATACAGCTCCTACTGGATATTGTCCAGGAAATGGAGACCTTTCACATGCTTGGGGTTTTGTGTAAATGTCATGATGGTCTGTGACATTCATCATCTTCAGGTTTGCTTTATTCCAAAGATTCTCTACATCTGTGGTCTGATCCTATGCAGGCTGGGGAAGTCTGAATCCTTTACTTGTCCCATGGAGGTTGTTGTGGCTTGTCTTGCAAGCTGTGGAAGTGGCAATGCAAGCTAATAAGAAATGAGTTTGTTGCATGGGCCACACTTACAAATATTCTTTACAAGGCATGGTAACAACAGAAAGGAGAAAGAGGAAAGGATGACCTAGGCAAGCTTAAAGCATGGCCAGGCAAATAAAGCAATAATCTTTCTTGGCTGAGGTCTACATAGGCCTTCCTTGCAGATTTACTAGCAGGCTTTCACCAACCCCACCTTGGCAGGAAGGATCTCAGATCAGAAAACAGCAGTGTGCATTTTCCTTTCTGTTCCTGTATATTGGAATATCCAGATCACCACCTGATCTGCTTTTAGGTGTTTCCTTTCAGCCCTCACTCTGTAATTTTGCCTCAGAGTTGAGCCAAACTAATAGTGGGCTGCTTCAATTGGGCACTTCAAACCATCTGCTCCTTTATTTCATTTCTTGGCTGAAAAGAAGCCCCTTCAGTAGGACTGGTCTTCAGTAAGTGGTGATCGATCTCATCCAGTGCAGGAATGTGATGGCAGTATGGTGAAGGCAAGGCAGCCCCACAGAATGGCAGGAGAATCTTATGTCAGTTTGCACTGATCATCCTTCCCTTGGCCCATCCTTTTCTGGTCTTATTTATTCTGTTGGGCCATCCTAAGCAAAATATTTCCTTGGGAAGTTGGAGGTGAGGAAGGGAATTCATCCCCATGAATGGCTGGCACCACCAGTAAGACTGTTCAATCCACTTGTCATGAACTGAGCCAGGCTACTCTTCTTTTCTTTCCCCTCTTTCAAAGTCCAGTGTAATCCTTCCTCATATACTAGGAAGAGTGGATTGCAAAAAGTGGTCAATTTTCCCATTTTCTGAGTTTGAAAGCCATTAAGAATCAGTGGAACAGGGAAAGGACAGACCTATTAAAGTTTCCAAAGGAAAAGCTCACTTCAGAATTGCCTTTTCAACCTGAGAAATTTTTTCTGCTGTGGGAAGGGTTTTCATTTGCAGACTGGCAGGAGGCTGAAGCAACCCAAAAATGGGGTTTGAAGGTAATATTGCCTTTGATCCATGGAAGAATACCAAGGCTGAAAAGGCTGGATCCATATTCCTTGCTAAACTAATGAAAATAACTCCTTCGGTTAGAAATGTTTGGGAGTTAGGTTAAAGCCCATTTATCCCATTTAGGAATTTATGAAGTTGGGGAGTTTAAGTTCCATTTGGAGATTCAGGCTACTGAGTAGAGCCATGATGCTTGACATGCTTAGGTGTTTTATTATTTGCAGCTGGCATCTGAAGTATCAGTGGTGTTGAGCTCTGCACAGACAGAACAGGCTGAATGCCTAACCTTCATAATGTAAATCCTGATATACTTGAAAAGCAGTATGGTAGTGATCCAGTGGAACCCTGCTGATTGGAACAAATCATGTGCCATTTGTTAGCTCACCTCACTTTCTTTGGGTGTCTTAAGGTACTGCTTTTCTCTCTTTCATTTTAAGGAGAGGTGGAAGATGCCTAAAAGTCTTAAAAATCTTTGTATTGTAAAATAGTGCTATGTGATAAGAGTCCCAAAATCCTTGTTTAGTCAAAGCCTCTTGGTATTGAGAGGAGATTCTTTGGTAAAGAAAGACTTTGCCAAAAGGTTTGTCAAGCATTGGAGCAGGCTGCTCAGGGAAGTGGTTGGGTCACCAGCCCTGGGGTGTTTAAAAGATGTGTAGATGTGGCACATAAGAACATGTTTTAGTGGTGGACTTGACAGTGTTAGATTAATGGTTGGGCTGCATGGTCTTAATGGTTTTTTTCCAACCTAAATGATTCTATGAAACTGCAAAACCAAATGTGGTAATATTAAATGTAAATGTATTTTCATCTTCAGCAATATTTTTAGAAGCACATCTTGCCTGAAGCAGTTTCCTGCTCTTTTTGAGAGCTGGATGTATGTTGTCCCATGTGTTTTGCAGCATTACTTTAAAGCTTATTTCTGGTGAGTTTGAGATGTTGTTATTGAGATCTCCTGGAGTGGAAAATAAACTATTTTCTGTGTTATTTCTTTGCAGCACTTACATGTGTCTACTGGGTATGCTTTAGCTTTTTCATGTGAAGAGAAGAGACTTCTAGCAAAAAGAATGTTTTTCCTCGCTTGGTAATGTTACTCCAAGGGCACAGTGTGGAAGACAGAAAACTTGCCAAGTGGATGAACAACTAAGAATGATGTCTACCTGCAAAGAAACACGTGGAAAAATTCTACCAAAAAGAGAGAGCTCTTAGCAGTTCTTTCAGTCTATACAAAAGGTATTTGTGGGGTGGGAGGGGGGTGGTCTAATTCAAGGCTTTCCTATTGCTGTTGATCTGACAGTGAAATATTTTTATAGAAAATTACTGCAAATTGCTTTCAGATGCTACATTGGACAAGCATTTGCAACATGGCAAACTGAGATGGACTCTGCATTGTGTTCCTCTGCTATGATTAGGATGAAGATACAATTGGGAGTGTGTCTGGTGTTTGGACTGTTTGGGTTTTTGTTGCTTTCTTTTGTTTGTTTTTCCCCTTGATTCTGGCAAGGTGCTTTGGGTGGGTAAGTGAAGAGACTTTAAAGGCTAATTGTATTTCAGGAGACTAAAACTTCCTGTTGTTGAGATCTACTTCTGGACCTCCCAAGCTGCATTCTATGGCTGTGATCCCTGCTGCATTGCCTGATGCTGCAGGAGTTTTGCTCTCATGTCTGTCACTGCCTTTTCAGCAGTCACAGGCTCCTGGAAGATGTCCCCTCTCCCTTCTCCTCACCAAACTACACAAGACCAGCCCTCTCTCCTCAGAGGCACTGTTTTCCAGGTCTCTAACCATTTTTGTAGTCTCAGCTGGCTCCTCTACTATTTTGTCACATCCCTTCTCAACTGGAGGACCTAACGCTGGAGACGAATCCTGGAGAGGCCTCACCAGCTCTGGACAGAGTGGGTAGAAATCACTCTTCTGGCTGTGCTAGACATGTGGCTGCTAGTGCAACCTGTTTATCTTATCTGTGATGGGAACATATTTCTGGTTAATGGTCAGCCTGCTGTGTGCTGAAACCCCAAGTCCTTCTCAGAAGGGGCGTTGAGCAGATTGAATCGTCCAGCCTGGCTGAATGCACAGAGTTGTGTCAACCCTGTGCAGAGCTCTGCTCCTATTCTCCTTGGACACCACAGGGTGCTACTTCTCAGGTTGACTGAGGCCCCTCTGGGCAGCCATTTGTTAGGTGGCCACCCTCCCAGTTTAATGTCACCAGTGGCTGTTCATGCTGTTCACCCAAAGTAGAACGAAGATAAAACTTCATGTTGATCTGAATCTATAAACCCCCTGGAGGGAGTATTTCTGTCTTGACCTGCATAGGACAAGACAACCACGTAAACAGGAATGAGATGACTCCAACAGGACCTACCTGTTTGCTGAAAGACATTGCTCAGTGCTCAGTGGTAAAGCCAAGTATGGAAGTCCAGGGAAGGCTGACCACAAAATTCTGCTTAGTGCTGTTGCTGGTTTCTCCTAGCATTGCTTGCAGGCATCTTGATTGTTCCCAGATCAATTAATTGATCTGTTGGGCTTTAGTCTGCTTTGTATGGTAGTGCTTCCTAGCCTCATTTGGCACGACTTTTTCTGCTGTCGTCTAATAACCATCTAATTGATGGTTATTGCATTAAGGCAATACTTTAGTGTTCCACCACCCTTGCCGCTCACCTCCCCTTCTTTCTTCTCCCACCCCTTTGTCCTTCAACCAACCTTTCTCTCACATCTCCCTTCTTTTCTTCCCAGTCCTATGCTCACAGTGATCTGTACCTGACCCTTTCCCTCTGCCATTCCCTTTCGTGTTCACCTTGTACCATCCACCCTTACTGCACAACTGACTTCTCTGTTCCATCACCAGAGCCTGCTCCATTCCTGACAGAGCTCATGCCCTTTGCAGGGCAGCCCAGAGGACCTTCCAGGGGCCTGTCCTATTCTTTCCCTGTGTTCCATAGGTGTGAAACACTGCTCCAGCAATGAATGTGTGGATGCTGTGCATCATGGGCAACAGTTGCGCTTGTGTGATGGAGGGGAGGGGATTGTAACCTTGGATGAATTCTGACAGAATCTCTTCCCCTCATGTTCAGTGCAATGTTTGGCATTTCTCAATGAGCCAGGGCTGAACCTCAAGGAGTGGAGGATTTTGGTCCTATTATCAGCTTCACATGAGGGTTTGCTAGCTCTGAGAGACATCCTGTCCTGGGTAATGAAAAAAGGGTTGGAGTCTCTACCACTGCTGTCTCATTTTGAGACAGTTTATCGAGTGGAGGCTCCAAACTAAGTTACCTCCTGACAGTTTTTAACCTCTCTCCCTTCTACCAATAAGACAAGTGCAAAGAGATATAAATGAAAAAAATAACAATTTACTAAAAGAAAACATAGCAATAACCACAAGATACAAAGGTAAATGGTTCAGCCTCAACCCACAAATGCAGAAAAGGTATTTTCAGTTTGTCCCCAAATAAGGGATGGCACTGTTCCCACTCTGGGCCATATGGCAAACGAGTCTCTGTAGTTTAAAAACTCCCTCCTCCAGACAAACAAATAATAGGGAATGGGGGAAAATAAAACCTGGAAAAACTCTTTTTGTCTGAAAGAAGTCAATGTTGCTGAGGTCCCACACTCCCTCACCTCCCTGCTTCTGAGGGAAGAGCCCCTGAACTTCCAGGGGCTTTATACTGGAAACCACATCCTCCAGCTGTGACATGGTGGTATTAAACACTAAACACTGAAGTCTTCCCTCCCTATTCCTTTTTTCTTCTAACCATTCCAACTGTTTGATTCCATACCACCCACAGCATGGCAGGGGCAGAGTTTTCAGCTCAAAGAGTCTCACTTAGGACCGATGTTTATAGAGTCACAAGGTGATTTGCTTTAGTTTGGTAAATTTCCATCTTGGCCACAACCCATGTTGGCAGTTAATGGAATTTTCTGAAGCCCACCAAAAATTGTACCACTTCACTTAGGCAACAACTCAGGTAAGTAATATCCCAGGGCTGTAATGGTATGACTGATTATCCTGCTCTCATTCCCTACCTTGGTCAGGCAATAGATGTTCCTAGTACAGTCAGTGCAGCTCCACCTTTGCCATCAAGAGCTCCTGATGTGGTCCACGGGATACTGTCCAACACAATACACTATGGCCAAAGCCTAATGGGAGTTCTTGAGATCTTAGAGTGGCCTAGAGGAGCAGGAGAAGAAACACCACAGTCAGGAAGAGCAGACCTGCAATGTGCTGGATGAGGATTTGCTTCAAAAGAAGCTGTTGGCTGCCAGAACACACCTGCAAAAAACAGCTGCAGCCCAGAAATCCAGCCATGATCCTTATCCAGTCTGTTTCTACCAAACCCAAGAAATTAAGAGTGGGCAGACAAGCAAGAGGAAGTGGAGGAACATCTAGAAATAGCCACGAGGGCAGCTGGCCAGTGCCAGGCAGACCTGCAGTAGGAGTGATCCCACACCTATGAGTGAGTACCTGTAAGTAGAAACTGCTGCTGCAGCAATGCTCCTACAAACCAGCAGTTTTGTAGTTATGCTATGGACTTCCCACTATCATATGAACCACATAATCATACAGCTTCAGCCATATGGCCTTCAGGATGTGGGCGCAGCATGGTTTTGTGCAGTGATACACTTCTTGTTCTCTATTTCCTTCTAAAGTAGTTTGGATGGAAAGAAATGCTCCAGTTTCTAAATTCTGTGGAATTTCCATGCAGACAGGTCCTGCCATAATTATTTTTAGCATGTGGCTTCTGCTGTCAGTTTCTGACATGGCTCCTGCTGGACCCTTCCCAGTGAGATCAGAATGTGGGGCTTCAAGCTGTTGCCCTGGATCTACCAGCAGCAATGGCCAGTGCACAGATGGCCAGCAGCACTCATAAAACATATCCTATTACATGGGAGCTGGATTTCTTCCCTTCCCCTTGTCCTTTCCAAAAGGATACTGCTTCTCTCTGAAAGACACAAACGAATATTTCCCAGAAATGTAAAAACATGGGAAAATGCTTACCACTGGGCTTCTGGGCAAAAATGGTCAGTGTGTTTCCTCTCACACTATAGTCATGCCCCTCCTGGTAAAGAAAAACCTTCCCAGAAAACGCTTGTGCTGCAGCAGGAGAAACAAGGCTCTGACTAATGCAAAATCAAGTGCAGGAACTCTGCCTGCTGGGAACTGGCTATTGCTAACTTCCCTCCAGCAGCCCATGCTGGCCACTGGCAGTGCTGGCTGAAACATGGAACTTGCAGCAGAGAGAGAAGGAGGCAGGGATCAGGCTGGACCTCATGCAGGCTTTATTTTTGCAAGAGGGGAAGAGAGGCGGGGTAAGAAAAAAGAAAGAAAAAGTGATGCAGGGGTCTGGCTGGATTCCAGCTGCCACACACTGCACCACCAGCTGGTATCCCCGAAGGGCCACCATCTGGCAAATGCCACAGAGATGTCACCTACCTTGCCCCTGCAGCCACTGCTGTCCTGGGGTGCTATTTACCTCAAAAAAGCCATTTTTGCCTTCCATGTTCTTTGCAGAACAAATGCTAAGCACTGCTGGCACCTCGCTCCTTAGCTTGACACCATGGAGATGACTTCTTTAAAAGGCTCTTAAAAGGCTGTGCAGTTGCTTCACAAATAAAGCAGGTACTCAGTGCAAAGGGTGCCATCCTGCAGGGTGCCCCTCCTGGAGCAAGGGTGCTGGGTGCTTTGGGAAGTGGAGCTGAGCTTGCTCAGATGAATGGGAAGCAACCAGCAAAAGGCCTTTGGGAGCAGACAGGAGTGGGGAAGGGATGATGCAAGGAAAAGGTACCGAGGAGATGCTGTCTGAGATCAGGAAGGGCTGGGGGTCCGACACTGCTCTGGGAACTGTTAAAACAGGAAGAGAACATAGAAGAAGCCAAGTATTCTGACTATTGGCATCATGCTGGACAGATTTATTGTCTTTTTTCTGTGAAGTACAATGTAGAAGTCTCATGTTTGAGGAGAGGGGAAAAATTACCAGGCTGTACTGTTGCTTTTTTACAGTCTTAGACTCATCCCTGAAAGTCTGAGGTTTAGTTCTTCCTTCTGGATATCAGGAGTGACTGCAACAGGGTTATATCAGTATAGGACTAGTATACACCGGCATCCCACGTCTTCCTTCCTTCCTTCCTTCCTTCCTTCCTTCCTTCCTTCCTTCCTGCCTTCCTTCCTTCCTTCCTGCCTTCCTTCCTGCCTTCCCTTCCCCTTCCTCCTTCCTCTACCTTCCTGCCTTCCTACCTTCCTGCCTTCCTGCCTTCCTGCCTTCCTTCTGCCTCCCTCCAACCTCCCCCATTAATTCTTACAAAATTTTTAACCAACCTGCCCTGGGACTAACAAAAATGCAGCTCTTCCCCTGACCAAGACAACCTTCAGCATTCCAGAAATAACTTTCCAGCCTCAATGTCTGATCCCACCTGGCTCAAACAGGACCCTCTAAGGACACCTTCCCTTTCACAGCAGCTCCAGTCCCATAAACAAAAGGGACAGGCAGGCCAGTGGCTACTTTCCCTCTGCAGCACCATCAGATGCAGTGCCTTGCCCTTTAGTCTGGCATGGAAAGATGCCAGAGAGTTGCAAAGAGGTTTTCAACTGTGACAAATTGCACTGGTGTCACCTGGCTGGAGCCAGGTGGAGTCTGCCAATGCATGCTGGTGAAAGAACCAGAGCTCCCACTTGAAGCAGTGGCCAGGACCTGGGGCTGTAGAGCACAAACCAGCATTTCAGATAAAAGCAGCAGCAGCAGCAGGATGGATGGATTGTGAGCACAGCTGGAAACAACAAGGCATCCAGTCTTAGCAGGGTATTTTCTGTGGCTGTGGGGTGCCGTACCACTGAGTGCAGCTGGGGCTCGTGGTCCCCGAAGGCACCAAAACTCCTCAAGCTATGGGCAGTGACTGAACTCTCACAATAATGTCCAATATCCAAATGCAGTTCTATTGAGTTCATTTGACTTTCCTCTATGGTATTGAAGAGGAGCACAGCCTGCCTCTCTGCAGCATATGGCTTGACTATCCTACCACAGCCACATCCAAGGAATAGGAGGAAAAAGAGAAAGTGAGAGAAGTCTTCCCAAAGCGTGGGAAAGCAAATGACGCCTGATACTAATTTGATCTGACCTGTTTCCAAAGGCAGTGGAGGACACACCTCTCAGCTCCATCTGTCTCTCTTACTGAAGAGAAGGGACACAGGCACTCCCAGAGAAACCTGTGGGTGTTTTTACAAGAGCAGAGGAAGAACAGGCAGCTGCCATGGATAGAAAGCAGGATTTAAGAGGGAAAATAATCCTGCTTTCTTCATTCATAACCATTTCTACCAAAGCAGAACTTGGCAAGAACATAATATGGGAACAACTATAAGCCAGTTTCCCTCTAATGGGATAAAAATGAAGACTGAGAGGCAAGAGCAGAAGGGTGACAAGGTTATCAGCTTTCCCCAGCAGGATATCTGTCAGCCTTTCTGGATGGAGCTCAAATTCCCTGGCATTTCCTTCTGTAACTCGGTCAGAGCTGCTGCTACTTCTGAACTTGTCACAGAGACCAGTCCCCTTGGACTGCCTCTCAGAGCATCTGTGGCAGCCCTGCACAGCTAATCTGTGCCTATCCCAGTGCTTCCGCTGCAGAAAGCAGCAAAGTGTGCCGCAAAAACCTCGGTGACGCGCCAGGAAAAATTACTGACACCTGAATCTGAATCTGGCAGGTTTGAGACCATTTTGCTTGTGAGAGCAAAGGTTATAAAATCAAACCAAGGACAGTAAGGCATGGTCCAGGGTGGTTGGAATGACAAACACACCGACAGACAATATGCAATTTCACAGGCATCACCTGCCAGAGCTCAAGCTCCTCTCCAGCTCTTCACAGCTTTGTTTCTGCTCTGATAATCACACATGGAAATGAGGCCAATCCCAGTCCCCTGTCCCAATTCTTTTCAGCAGAGAGGGAAGACCCCACACCAGTGTCTTTGGCAAGGTAGGCAGGGGCAGTGAGCAGATGGCGTATCCTATTGTCCAATGTTCCCCCTCATCCCACTCTGTTTATTTCACCCATCAGTCACTGGCAGCAGAAGCGCGGGGGGAAAAACTGCGTCTGATTCACTGGCACAGAGCCCAAGAGGTGCCCTAGCACCCACTCACCACACAGCTTCAGGGCTGCACATCTGGGGACAAGGGTTCCCACAGCTGTCTGGTGCTTGTTCTCCACACAGAGGGGGTCAGGAGCACAGACAGGGATGGAGGGAGGCAAGCACCTCACATGCCTCCTCCGTGCTGGAAACAAAAGAGTGAAAATCTTACAGTGGCATCACTAGTGTGAGAAGAGAGGGGGCTTTATCCCGTGGGGATATGCATAGTGCTCCAAAAAGTCACAAAACAATAGGAAGCCGTCCCATGGATGAGAGGAAGATGTCCAGACGGAGAGCATGGGATGGGTGTCCGAAGAGGCTGTGACAGGGAACTGGCATGTGCACAGATGTGGGGAGATCTGTAACGTGTGCCTCCCCGTGTCCCACTGGGGAAAGGCGGATACCTCCCAAAACCCAGCAAGGGCCTCTGGATCTCCCGCAGGATCCACCACTGGAGGATGTGGGCAACTGGACAACGCTGGGATTTCAGTGGTGCGCGCTAGGACAAGGAGCGCTGGGTTCCCTCACAACCAGCTGCGGGCAAATGCCCTGTTCCAAGCTGGAGAGCCGGAGATGGATACCAGGGAACAGGGAGGGCGGTCCCTGGTGCACGAGGTCAGCACCGCGGTGTCGTTGGGCTCCGGTGCTCCAGCGGCCCGGGGCACGGGGGTTGGTGAATTTGCGAGTCCTCAGCTGCACCCGCGGGGTCCCGCGCCATGAGCCCGGCTTCGGGGGCGGGCCGACTGGACGCTCCGGCTCCGCCTTAGCGGGAGGGCGCGCTGGGTTGCTGGGGCGGGGCGCGGGCGGTCCCCGGGCCCGCGGTGCCGCTCCCCGTTGCGGGCGGGCCCGCGGTGCCGAGAGGGGACCGGCTCCGCCACAGCCCGGGCCGGCCGCGCGCACGCGCAGGACGCGTCGCCCCGGGAAGAAGGGGGACGGGCGCTGCCCGCGCCTGCGCGGTGCGGCGGAGGGCGCCATGTTGGCGGGGCGGGCTGCGCGGTGGCGGTGAGCGCTCGGGGCCGCCGCGTTCGCTCCCCGTCTCCGCCCGGGGCCCGGGGGGTCGCGGCCGAGCGGGGCCTCCCCTGGCACCATGAGTGGCGGCGGAGGCGGGCGGGTGTGCGACCTGTCGCGGCGCAACCCCCAGGAGGACTTCGAGCTCATCCAGCGCATCGGTAGCGGCACCTACGGCGACGTTTACAAGGTGGGCTCTGCACCGCGACCCGGCGGGGGTGCCGCCTGTGTCCCCCTCTCCGCTGTCAAGCGCCCCGGTCCTCCAAAATCTGGGAGGGCTTCCGTCGCCCAGCGGCGTGCCCTGGCCCTCCCGAGGGCGGCGAGGCCGCCCCGCTCCGGCGGGGTCTGCGCCGCCGCACCGGCACGGCCCCGGTGGGCGCCCGGCCCTTGCCGCCCCCCCCGGCCGCGTCCCCCGGGAGGCAGAGCCGGGCGAGGGGGCGACCCCCGGGGCCGGAGGGCGGTGCGGGACTGGCCCCGTCCCGGCTTCCGGCGGCCGTGGAGCCGCCCCGGCGGCCGGCTTTGGCCGCTGCTGCTCGGTGCCGGCTCGGGCGGCTTGTCACGGGCGGAACTTGGGGTCGGGTCTCTTCCAGAGCGAGCCGGGGGGTGTAGGGGTGTGGGGAGCTTACTAGCTCCGTTCCAGCCCAAATGTCATCGTATTAGTCCCGGTCGCTGCTCCCGTCGCCGTCTTGTGTGGGAATGCCGGTGTTTTGTGTTTGTGTCGGTGTGGGACGTGAGTGTGACCCTGCGGAGGGCGAACTGTTGTCGTTAGGATGGGAATCTTTCAGAATTCCGACCTAACTTCAGCAAGCGTAGGAGAATCAAAGCTAAAGCAAAAGCAGCCGAAGATAATTTAGGTTGGTTTTTCCTTTTTTTTTGTGGGGTTTTATAATGCATCTTGTAATTTTTGTCTGCTCTGCCAGTGTATGTTGTTATTTATGTATCCAGCTGGCTGTTGGGATGTGGCAGCCTCTCCCTGGGATAGGATGACGCTGGTTGTAACCTGCTCTTGTGTGGCCTTGGAGCAGAGGGGAGAGCTGAAGTTGGTCGTGTGCAGCCTGGTGGAAGCATTGTTTGAATTGTGTACTTTCCAAGCATCTTCTTGGCCTGTTTTTGTCATCACAGGGCTTGTGTGAGGGAACTTGAATTGGGAGGTTGGAGTGTAGGGAAACATGCAGAGCCATTCCACAGTTTGAGGTGCACAGAGCTGGTCCTAATGCTGCCTTTCACTTTATGTGAATGAAGCCTAGAATGAAGTCTTGTTGGAGTTGGGCTGATTTTGGTTTAATCTCATCTCTCTTAAATGTCATGGAAGTTTCAGGACCTAAATCCTCTTGTTATTGCACTCTTGGTGTGCTAACTCCCTGCTTTATTAATTGTTTAATTGAAAGGATGTTTTGTGTTGTTTGCCCCACCTTGCTAGCTTTCTTTGAGTATTTGTGTACTGTGCTGACCTTTTACTTGTCCAGGTCTGCTTGCCGTATGCTCTGGGTTTTTGTTTTTCTGCGAACTGTTTTATGTTGTGTGTGTATCTTTCTGCTGCAGGTTTAGCTGGCATATTGACTCTGATACCTTATCAATTGGATTTTGTTTCAATGTTCTGTATGTGACTGAAGGATGTGAATTAACCAAGTCATCTGTCTTTTTGGTTTCATTTTAAGGACGTTACCTTCAACCACAGAGTTTGGAATATTTACGTATGCAATACCACTGTGCATGTGAAACCTGTTAAAGATTTGTGAAGGTTTCCTTGATGTTTATCACACTTAGATTGCAGTAACCTTCAGTTTGGCACTGCTTGTGACTTTTTCTTGTTCGAGGCACAGAGTGGATTTGATGCTTTCAGTGTGCCTGTACCAGCTGAGATAGATGGTGATATAGCAGGACCAGGATGCACTAGGCTGGTATTAGAATTATTTCTTCTAGATGAGA
The DNA here is from genome assembly GCF_901933205.1 of Camarhynchus parvulus. Taxonomy (NCBI): domain Eukaryota; kingdom Metazoa; phylum Chordata; class Aves; order Passeriformes; family Thraupidae; genus Camarhynchus; species Camarhynchus parvulus. The sequence goes on from NC_044573.1 coordinate 13,237,792, forward strand.
GGTAAGTGTTTTCTAAATAGATTGTGGACTCTGGAGGGAAAATGAGAGGTGCTTTTCTCTTGTGTGGGTTATTGCCTGTTTCATTCTGAGGCAAGGTCTTGCCCAAGGTGTCTTCAAAGTGAAGCATAAAAGTAGCCCAAAAGCAACAATGAAAGCCAGTTACTTCTAATGTGACAAGTAGTAATATTGTCTGAAGTGTCATCCACATGTGAGCTTACTAATGCCTTATCTTATGTTTGTGAGTGGTTTCAGAAAGCCCCTTTCTTTTGCCTTCACCTGTCACCTGTAGGTGAACTTTGAGGTGGATGAAATAATTGTGTGGAGCTGAAATCAGCTGTGTGCCAACAGTGCTCATCAGTGGTGGGGTTTCAGCAGAGTGCTTGGGCAGCTTCAAGCTGTAATTTGTGGTTTCGCCCCCTTAGCAGAGAGAGCCACGTAGGAAAGTGTTTCTGCCGTTAGCAAGCAGGGATTATTGCCTTAATAAGCTGACAGTCTTGTTATGTTGAGTCTTGCTAAATGCTGACTTTCTGCAACCTTGTTTCCTGGCAAAGCATTTAGGAGCTGAATGCAGAGCAGAGTGACATCTACTTCTCTTACTCTGTTATAGTTGAACTGAGCTAGGGCAGGCCATGGTTTAAATATTTGTTTGTTTAGAAAAAACCAAAAAACAAGAGGCTGAGTCGCGGGTCTGGAGTTTACTGAATTTGACCTAAGAGCTGATGGTGGGGACTGAACTACAGAGGTTGGAAGGAAAGGAGGATGTGGTCAGATGGATACAATCTTGCTGCTGTGAGTCCTGCTCTCTAGGCTGGTATCTGGAAAGGGCCATGTCAGTGCTCTGCCGGTACGGATTTTTGGCTCAAGCCAATATTTTACAATTGTCTGCACTCCCACCAAGGTTCAGCTTTCAAAAGGGCCTTGGAGCAAATCATAATGGATTCATTGCAAGAAAGGTAATGGGTAACATGTCATGCCATTAAGCTCTCTATCAAATATTCACAGTCAACAATAATGTGTATATTCTAGCTAGCACCAGTGCAAATTTGTTGTAAGAGATGAAGTGTTATGTGAATTGCTTAGTTCTTCATGTATTCCTTGTGTGAGTAATTTCTGGTTTTTGTATTTCTATATTTCATTTTTGCAAAGAATTTAGTTGTATACAGTGGTCAGCAAAATGTAAGAGAAGAATTAGGGTTTATTGATTGTGAATCAGAGATAATGTCCTGTCCTGCTCAGTTTCAGGAAATATTCCTTAAGTCAGATGAGGTAGTTGCTTAATTTTGTTTGCTCTGCATTTATCCTTCTCACATTTAGGAAGACATTTCTGTCTCTTGCTATGAAATTGGTATTCTAACAATCCCTAGTCCCAGATACTCTGTAAGTTGTGCCTTTTTTTAAGGTTTGTGTCACAAATGCTTTCACAGGGTTTTCTGACAGAGACTGTGTTGTTAGGTTTCCTGTTTGTCCCTATCCCTGTATGTTTGGTTTTGGTAGTAACTGCACAGGGCTTGGAAGTATTTTCTGAGGTGATTGTAGGTCCATTTTGTTAATGTGATTCATTTATATCACAGCATACCTTTATTAAACCAAAGCAATGATTTTTTTTTTTAAAGGTTGAACTTCATTTGTCATCTCACAGGTCATTTGTCTAGTGCAGGTGGACCCTTCCAAAGATTTTCAGCACCTTACTGCTAAAAAGGCCTTTATTTTGCTGAAATTCGAACAGTTGTGATAATTAGCGAGATTATTGTTCCTGCAGAGTTATATATTATACTGTGTTTGTCTTCTTTCAGTTCTTTTTGGCATTTATGGCTTCAGCCAGATAACAAATGAAGACAGCATAACTCATTGGGGTGCACGTTGTTTGAGGTCTCATTTTTCAAAAAGGAAAGCCAGATTTTTGTTCACCAGCCCTTCAGCAGGGAGGATGGTTTTGGTGAGGGAAGTAGTGTATCCACCAGCCTAACTGCCCGATGCTGAAAACTTCAGCTTCTGTGGGTATCTCTGGAGAGCAGCTGGTGACTATTACTGCTTTCTGCTGCCATCCATATTTTGGGGTGTCTGGTTGCTGGTAGAGCTTCTGTGTGTTGCTGGAGAAGAATGTGTCCAGGTCAGATGAACCTGAATTTTGATGAACTTCGAATTTTTGGTGTCCTCTTCTCTACATGTGTGTGCCCTTGCTTCTATTTCTTGGGGTGATCCACTAGGGCATCAATTCTTCTTCAGTTTGCTGCTTCTGAAATGTTGAAACCATGCTTTTTGATAGGCATTTTAGTCTTCCATTCTTCCTGATTGACATTACAGCTTTTGAAAGTTTCTTCACTTTGTTAGGAATAAAGGCCTATGTTTTGACATCTTTCTGTTCATCTTTAATTGGTTTTTGAAGCTTGTCAGGTAGGCAGAGAGGGAGGTGGATGTTTTGCCATCCTGTTTTTACAGCACTGAATAAGTGCTATAGGGCTTCATTTCTGGGACTGTGGTTTCCTTAACCAGTAATCTGTGCCTTGCACAAAGGTTTTTGTTTAACATCAACTTTATCAAAGCATTGCTTTCTAAAATTGTCACTCTGTTGGGTTGTCGTATTACACTTTCTACCAGAATGTGGAAGCTAATTATTTATAGCTGGGGGAGGTGTGAGGGTTTGAGAGAGACTGAAGAGAAGGGCTCTAAGGGCTGGGGAGTCGCTTGGGTGCGTTTTCCTGTAGAGTGGAGCTAATCAGGCTCAGGAAGCCTCTTTGTATACTGGGACCAGTTTTCCCATGGAGTAGTAACCTGTTTAGAAATCATTTTGTTCAATAGTTCACACAGGAAGTGGTCAAAACCAGAAGCCTCTGTCTTACACTTTTGCTTTTTTGGCTTTGTTGCAGCATTATATGCTTTATATTATCAGTTTCCATTTGAAGGATAATCAAAGCCTGACAGTTTTTAGCTTTTATTTCTAGTTGGTGGTGATTTTTAATATAAATTTTTTTTCTGATATCCTGCTGTTGTTAGAGAGTACACTAGTAATTATTTCCTGTTTAATTAGGTAGTGCTCCTTCAGCTTGACCTAGCAGTTGAAACTCCTGCTCTGATGGCAGTCTAGATCTCTGGAAGACTATCTTTCTTTCAGCTGCTGATAGAATTAGCATCCTTCTATAGTTTTCTAGAGCAGACATCCTATAAATGCTGTATACATTTGGTAAAGTGTCTTTAGATGAAGGCATTGTAGGCTAATCTTTGCCTCTGGAAAACCTGTATTTCCATTGGCACAGTGAAATGTGCATTTGAAGGATCCTGCTCATGGAAATGTGGAGAGGGGTGCTGCATCACAAAGGCTGGGAATTAGAGCAGGTAAGAGTGTAATTGGTAACAAAAAATGAGCCAGGGTTTTCTTACCCGAGCCTCTTCAAAATTTTAGTTGCAATTTGTCAGCTCAGAAATACTTGTTTGAAATCATTCTTCACCCACTTACTGCTTATTGATTTTCCAGTCTCAAAACCCATAAGGAACTGGCAATTTTTTTTCAGTGGGATTTTCCTAAATAAAAGTCTAAGACAGTGTCATCCACATTCTGAGATGCTGTGTGGTACATACTTAGGCACCCCCAAATTCAGGGTCACAGCCAGCTCCAACAGGTGCTGAAAACCATATGGTGCTTCAGTACATTCTGTCTCTCATTCAAGTGAGCTTGGAGGAGGAATTGCTTCACAGCTGATTATTTGAAAGGTGTTTGAGATCTAGTAAAACCTGTCAGGGGTATCTTATTCCCATCCCTAGCCTTTACAAGGAGCCCTTGTGTCACTACAATCAGAATAATCTTTTTGTTACTCAGATTAACAAAGACAATTCATATTCGTGATGTTGATAACACCTTCAATGCTGATAACCCAAATGGAACAAGATGCAAAATTATAACTTATACAGGTTCTCAACTTGGAGTCATGTTTTTTTAATCTATGCCCTTAAGCACAGGGCAGCCTGCTGTTGCTGAAGGTATTGGTGGCCTACATTAAATCAGATTTTCTTCCTCCTTTGTGGCTTTCATAAGCCCAGGAAAACTTTCTGTCACAGTGTCTCCATAATGACCTATGGAGCCATAGTCAGTGACACAAACTCCTGACAGATGGACATAGTATTGTTAAAAATAAATAAAACAAAAAACTCATGAGCAGGGGTTCTGAGGTCTGTGAAATGTTTCCATTCTGGCTTGTGCAGAGTGTGTCACTTCAGGATTTTCTCACTTGTATCCACTACAGTTGTATCTCATTGATCATATTATTAGTACAAGTTGCCCTAAAACAGGTCTGTAAGTGTTAACAAATCCCCCTGATAATCACAGGTCAGCTTTGTTAAAGCTTCAGTAACTTTTCTTGTTTGTCTTGGAGGTTAAAAATGCTGATGTTTGATTAATGAACATTTTGCTTCTGTTTGTTTCTTGCTGTGAAGAGAGTATGTTAGGAAAAGAAATAAGGAGTAAAAATCCTAGCTCATGCTTCAGTGGTGGCACTTTCTCATGTGTTGCCTTTATTCTCTGGTACAGATGAAAGGAACTCATGTTTTTGCTGTTCTAAATGTCTATGCATCTTTTTTCCACCAGTGATGGTTGGCGATATTGCTGCCATTGGTGAGGTGGATAAATAATGACTTACAGGGAAGGCTGCCAGAGAAAATTTATTTGTTAACTGGTTTTTTCCGCAGTCAGTCAGATTTGGACTACTCCTTAACGTCCATAGGATTCCCACTGGTCTCAGAATCTCTCTGCCTGCAAATGATTTGCAAATGCCAGCACTCCCAGCATTGCAGCAGTGTTGCCCCACCAGAGAACAGTGAGAAGCTTGAGATAGCTGTCCAAGGAGTGAGCTGAGTAAATCTCCAAACACAGGAGTACCCTCTGCATTATTTCCCAGCTTTATTCTTGTTTACTTTTTATAGTCTTAGGGGTATTTTCCCCTCCACTTTTGATTCCACAACTGGGTCCCAAGCTGCCGTGTAACAAACCTTGCACATACTTGGTGAGTCCATAAAGGCTCTGAGTTCCTGATTTCCTGAAGTGACTTAAATGAGACTATTAGCAGCTTACAAGGTGGATCCCTGGCTACATGTGTTAGGTTCTGTAATTACGGCCTTTGCAAAAGCAGGCTCTGAGCCCTGTGTAGGGGTAGCCTGGGCACTGCAATCTGTACTCCTACAGGTAGCAAGCCTCCCCTGGGGAGAGGGGGAGAGAAGAGGCTGTAGCTGGGCATCCTTCGGGAGCTGCTGCTGCTGCTTTAGTGATGGGAAGCAGCTTTGCTGCCTTCTCTCCGTGGTTGGGTGCAGGGGCACAGAAATTCTCTGAAAGCCCCGGGCAAATGGCTTCTTGGCTTTCAGTTAATGGTCCAATTGTACAGTTGTAGAAGAGAAATAATTTTTACAGTAATTTATGTTGCTTTGTAATGGCTTTTCAAAAAATGTAGCTTCCTTAGTTGCTCAGTAGAGCTGAGGCCTTAGCAGGACAGAGCTCTGTTGGTCAGAGCATGGTGCTATTGGCATCGAGGTTGTGGGTTTGATCCTTCTATGGATCATTCACTTAGGAACTGGACTTGATCCTTGTGGATCCCTTCCAATTCAGAACATTCCATGTGTGAAAATGCAGTGAAGCTCCTGAGTCATTGCTGCTGCAGTTGGCTGCTGTGTGTCTAAAGGGAATGTTTTGAGGGGAATGCTCCCTAACTCCTTTATTACTGCCTTGCTTTTTTCAAGCTTCTGCAGCTGTTGTTTTTGGAGAAGAAGGTTCAAGGGATCTTACACATAGCAAAATGAAGAAGAGGCATTGCATTGCTCATCTGGGAGTCTTGCAAGTGGTTCCACACACTGCAGAGCACAGCCCTTGCTGTGCCCTGGATCCCTTGGCTGCTGAGAGACTCATGTGTGTTACACCTGCTTTTCGGACTCTCAGTGGTTGGTTTGTTTATGGGTTTTCACACAGAAGCACAGTGTGGTTGAGGGCTTGCATGATTCAAGTGTTGTGTGGCATTGTAGCTTCCTGAGCAGACTTAAAGCTTCAGCTCTCAGTATAAATCGGCTGTTTAATGTTCCCCAAGAAGTGGTTACACTGTGTTAAACCCTTGTGTGCCTCAGTTGCTCTTTGACTACTGCTGTCAGAGAATATCAAGTCAAGAATGCAGAGGTGGGTGCTGCATTCTGATCTCTAAATACTCCTTTTTTGTTTTTTTATAGGCTAGAAATGTCAACACGGGTGAGCTTGCAGCAATTAAAGTAATAAAACTAGAACCAGGTAAGTGGTTTCCTAACTAAGGATGCAGAAACTAAATATTTTTGTGCTTAAGATAACAATTGTACAAAATCAATCAAGTCCACTTATTGAAAGAAGGTGTAGGAAAAAGTACACTGTTCTAAAAAAAAAGTATGCTGTTCTGGTGTAGGAAAAAGTATAACTGTTCTACAAAACAAAACATGGCAAACAAGATGTAAGAGGAAAAATGTAATTGGAGAACAGTTAAGCGAAAACTGATTAAAATTTCATTGAGAATTGTGGGGTTTTTTGTCCTGTGTTTGACCCATGTGTTATAAAAATTTCTGGAACACAAGAAGACAGCAAGGCAAAAAAGAACTTGCCTGGAAAAAGAGTAGAGGAAGAACTAAAAAGAAGAGTGAAATAGTAGCTGACCATTAGTATCTGGGAGTTGAGTACATTTCCTGAAAATCTTTTGGAGAGTCTGATTAGGACTTCACTGCTAGATTTATGCTTGCACTGTGCTTCTGTGGTGATTTCACAAAGCACATGTGCCCTACAGAGCAGTTCTCAGCCTGCAGTCTGTTCTGTTAATAAGAGAAGGCCTGTTGTATAGGATTAATCTGGGAAATAAAACATCCAGACTTTTTTGTCTAACTTCTAACTGCTGGTGTTCCATTTCCAGATTTAATGTTGGGGTGTGTGTAATATTTTAACTACCTGGTTTGATCCTTAAGGTCTGTGTGGGCAAGAAGGGAAAGAAGGTATTAAGTTTTTTCCATTTTTTCCCCTTACACTTCTGGATGGGGTTAGAAATGTTGTGTTTTCACAGTACATACACGTTTAAAAGTTCAAGACAGGACAGTATGTTACTAGGTAGTTCAAAAAGTGTATGTTAATCACACTTCTTTTCTTCACACTGAAAGTGTGATCTCAGATGCTCCTGTCTAGTTATGCTTCTTTGTTTTCCTTACGTCAGTTCCCATTGCTGGAGTCCTTGGCTGTGCATGATATGGGTTATCAGTCCAGCTAACTGTGCTGTGGGCAAGCATGGGGATGCCCTGCAGCTGGGGGAACTTGCCCCCATGCTGTGGTGATGGGTGAACTTGCACTCTAAGTATTTTTTGGCAGCCTTTGGATGCCTGAGTGGAGCTCAGAGAGTAGACTTCAGCTGCCTGGTTTTGAAAGTTTTGCAGATCAGTGTACAGTGTGCAGACTGAGAGCTAACAATGTTTAGGGACTTGTTTTAAGGCTTTATGCTACTTTTATTTCAAATGCAGTGAAAATGCTGGTTACACACTGGAGGAATTATGTCCTTTCAGGGAGGTCCATATGTGAAAATAAATTCCTCTGTTCTTTAGTCTGTGTGTGTTTAAAAGTCTAGCCAGGAAGCCATCAGCAACACACTACAGATAGATGTTAACTTGCAGCTTATGATTTGAAATTTGCTATCAGTTAAATAAAATACATGGGAGTATCATATTTCTGCTTATAAATAACTCAATGGTGGATAGGTCATCAGTATGTTAATATACTGGGAAAAACATAAAACATTCCCAAAAGAAAAACATCTCAGCTGTGTGTTAAGTTTCACACATGATTTTCTCAGTATACATATCTGTAAGAACCTTTAATAGAAAGACTGGGACAACCATGGTACCAAATGGTGAGATCCAGGTAAATGTCACCCCTGTGTCAATGTTTTCTGGATGTGAGTTACAGTCCATAAATTTACATTCTTGTGGAGTCTGCTGAAATGTTGCAGCAGGAGTCTACTAGTGACTGGTTTTGGGATTTTTTTTTTTTTTTGCTTAGGAAGATGAGCTAACGAGAATGGGCATGTGGCCAAAAATAGCAAAGTTTTGTTGTGTTTTTAGGAACCCAGGCTATTGGCAGGGCTTATGCAGATGGACACAGTGGGGTCTCAGGGAAAATAAGGACTTGAGAAGGAGCTATGGCCAGTATTGTAAGAGCTATCAGCAGATATGAGGTCCATCTGTCCCAGAATGCAAGTTCAGAATATTGTTACTTATTACTAAGCCCTTGCTAATAAATACTTATTTACAGCTGATTTATGTCTGTGAAACTTGCAGATAATTAGTCTTAATTGCTAAGAATGTTTATTTTATAAACATGTGCTGAAAGTTAAGATGTGACTATAACGCAGGCCAAAGAAAATACTCGTTCTACTGCATTTCAGGAGAAGATTTTGCTGTTGTGCAGCAGGAAATCATTATGATGAAAGACTGTAAACATCCGAACATTGTTGCTTATTTTGGCAGCTATCTCAGGTACAGTTTGTTTCTTTTGTTCACTTAAAAATGTGTCCCTGTCCCCTTGTAAAGGACAAATCTATAAGGTGACATAGGCAAAATATAATTTACCAAATATTATCCACTTGTGTATTTTTTTCATTCACCTTCAAATATCTTCTATTTACTACAGTGTCTCTCTCTAAATAATCTTTCTTCGAGCAAAATTGTTCAGTGACCACATAGTCCTGTTTTCTTGCAAATAAGTTGATGCTTAAAAGCTTTGAATCTAATATATAAGTGGAAAATTAAGCAGAAGTATGTCAAGTATGAAGTGTCTGTGTATATAGTATCTTTTAAATCTGTTTCAGTAGAATGTCTGTTTTTCCAACATGTGAACTTCTGACCAGAATGTGAAGGTTTTGTGTTTGTTTCTGGAGGTGAGGTTATTTGCCTTGTAGAAACATTGACAAATGTACTCAATTGTCTTACCAACTACTTCTTTTAACCAGTCATAGTGGGAACAGATTGCTTAGCATAATTAATAAAAAGCTGCTTCTGGTGATCTTTTAAATTTCATGTGAAAACAGTGCAGAAACAACTGCTGTTGTTGCACTCAACTTTCTTGACCATTTTTGTATTGAAACACTGCCTCTTCTGTACTCAAGCTGGAGGTGAGAGTGCTTCTTTTTTTGTCTGGGCAATCAAGTCACTGTCTTTGAGATCTTTTGCTGCCTGACCATTGGTTTTTCAAGCATATTTCAGTGCTAAGAATAAAGAAAATACCATTGTCCAATACTTGCTAGTCATCAGCATCTTGTTCCCCAAGGATTTCTTCTGTTTGTGTAGGGATTTTTCAGACGGTGACATTTCTGCCTTCCTGTTGGCCTGGGTGTTAAGTTGGAGACCCTCAATGGTACTGTTGGTCTTGTCTCTGTTTTGCTTGCTGCTCAGGCCATATGCTCTGTAGAAAGACTCTGCACTGTTACTCTTGGTTCTTAGAGGGATCTTCACCTGTCTCAAGTGCTTAGGCACAGTGATAGAAGGCTAGATTGAAACTAAGAAATGTAGTCATCTAGTCACCTCTTCTGATCATCTTATGTTCTTTTTCTGTTTTCTGTAGGGCTTTTGCACACTGGGAAGTGAATGCCCAATAAGCAAATGAGAATTTGCAACACTTTAATGCTTCATGTCTCTTACTTTGCTGGGAGAGTTCTGGCTTCTTCCCACTTCCACAGTGCTGCTGCTTTTGGCAGCAAACAGGATGCAGCCACATGGGCCCATGAGTGCCCCCAAAAGTGTCCCTGTTTTGAGTCCTGCATCATTGTGGGGAACAAAGAAGAGACTTGGAGATGTCTCTTCAGTGGTTCTTTCTTACTCAGTTTTCTTGCATTGGTTGTCATACTGCTTCTGTGTCTGTCTTTAGTCAGTTATTTCAGTGGAAAGTTTTAATATTATTTCAAGCAAGGCTTTAATTGAGCCTTTGAAATGTATGGAGTTAACAGAGAGGGAATTCTGCTGCCTAAAACTCCTGTAATGCTTGGACAATACCTTTCCAACCCATAGAGGAAGCAGCTGGAAATGTAGCTTTGAGGACCTTGTGCACTCTGGACATAAAAGGGGAGGACATCCAAGAAAGACAGAATTCTCCTTGGAGCAGCAGCTATTCTAGCTGTCACCTGCTGGTGAGAACGCTTGGCAGTTTGCAGCTCAGGAGATAAGCTCAGCGCTTCCACCATTGCCTTAGAGAAACCCTGTCACAAATGTCTCAGCTGTTCTAACAGAGCCGTGTGAGTGCAAGACACACAAGACCAGGTCATCAGGGAGCTGCAGAACAGCCATCAGTCTTTCTTTTGGTTCTCCTGTGTTACTGTCTGCTCTAAGGTGGATGTATGGGATTTTTTTCCCACCTGAGTACTTTGATGGCCAGGAATGCCTAGGCAAGTCCCAGATTTTTTGCTCTGCACAGGGCCTTTTTGTGGCCACATCTTACCAATGGAAATTACTGAGTGAAAATAGAGTTAATGGCCATTTAAATCCTTCAGCCTGTTGTCTATTCTTGAAAAGCACCTTTTGTGGAGGTACAGTGAATCACACTGAATTGATTCCCTTAGTAAGGGAAGAAGAGCTAAATAACTTCCCTTCTGACCCTGCCACCAAAAATATCCATAGGTTTTTTTGAAGGAAAAGACTTTATCTGAGCAGGTACTTACCCACAGCATGGGCTGTGCTCTGCCTAGCTTTGACTAAATCACTGCTGTTTCACTTAATTTGCTGTGAAAGAAATTTAGTTGAGAGACTCCTGGGGCTTTTTGGTTTGTATTTTTTCTTGTTTGTGTTAACTCCTATGCTATGAAAAAAGTGGAGAAGTGAAAATAAGGAAGAAATAAGAACCCACATCTGTTTTGTCTCTACTCTCAGAAAAATGTATTTCAACAAAAATCAGTGTGAATGTTTCACTAGTACTGTTTTTATTGCTTCATTAAAGTAGAATATTTTTGGCTTTTTCATTAGTTACTGTTTAGACAGTGAAGTATCACATAAGGACTAAATTATACTCATTATTTGACTTGTACTTTCTATAATACAGAGCATGTTGTGTTGTGCTTTATAGTGTTTGAGTCCTCTGACTTATCTTTTACAAGTGCTCTGCAAATCTGACAGCTAATGAATGGTTTTATTCACTCTTTAGACGAGACAAGTTATGGATCTGCATGGAGTTCTGTGGAGGTGGCTCTCTACAGGATATTTATCATGGTATGTCAAGACTTTATTCCTTAAAATCTAAGTACAGCTTATTTTCAAAAATTGAAATGATTGCAGTGTTTTGGAATTAGAGGAGGAATCCTAATTTTAGTATCCATAATAATTCATTGAAGGTCAATTTTAGCTTATCTTTTACTTAATTGGTATAGATTTTGTAAACAACATTAGTGGGGCGGGGCAGGGGGGTGTGCTGCAGAAGTTATTTCCATCCTTCAGAGGCTCACATGCCTGTCACTGCTTTTCAAGGGCTGTAAAATTTTTGGCAATATTTGTAAAATATTTTACAATCTTACATTGTAAAAGGAAAAAATTGATGTCTTGATGTGCTGTCTTGCTTCATAGCCATTCTGTTTCTGAGCTTTTGAACTGTGTTTTAGTATAATCTATACCACTTCCTACAGAAACCTAGGTATGTGGATTGATTAGCATGGATGCTCTTGTCCTTTGTAAACTGTTTGGATGTTTGCATACCAGTATTGTATTCCATGAGGGTATTTTTATTTTTTTTTAGGGTTTTTTTAAGCTGGATGTGTGACATGTGAAAAGCAAAGGTGGTCTCTATATTTGCTTTAGGCTTGGCTTCAGTGAGCAGTCAAAGAAACAAGGGCTGTCTGTGAATCTGTTGGATAAAGACAGGATCAATCAACTGCTTGCTATTTTTCAAGAGACAAAATGAGTTTTGAAGGACTTTATTGCCCTGGAATTAAGACCTTTGTAGGAAAGGAGTATGCTCTAAGTGAGTAATGGCTTTGGGGTTCTCAGGTGATGTTTTTTATTGAGGAAGTCTATCTATATTCTGACTTGTGAAGATTTTACGTGTGAGGGTCTCTTGTGCGTAAGCAGCTTTTTATGTTCACCTTGGGTGCGATTAAAAGAAGCACCAATTCACAAGTTCCTGCCATAGTTGTTTGAGTGTGGCCTTGGTGATCCTTTAACTCTTTGCTAATTTTGAGAAAAGCATCGTGTTTAATAGGCTTTGTTTTGTGGAACACCTGTAGAGTAGGAAATTAGCTCATGCCACATAAATGCCTGAGCAGATGTCTACAGGAGTGGCTTCCCGTTGCAGCTGATTTTTGGCTTCTCTGCTGGTAGTTAGAATGGAAGGTTCTTTTCTGGTCTTTATTATATTTTAGAGAGTCTTATTCCAATTGAACTATAGGCCTCTGTAACCTCAAGTCATTTGAGTTAATCAGAATGAAATTTCTCAAAGCAAAAATAAGTGCCTACATCTGCCTACTGTGGGTGCCAGTATATATAGTTTTGTGGGGGTTTGGAGCTTTTCTTTCAGCAAAGAGAAGTTGGGTGTAGACTTACTTTGAAGATATGTTGCATGATGCTAACATTGTAGAAGCTAAGCAGTTAAATTCTTTCATCTAGATTTGTTCTTAACTTTCTACTCCTTCAGTGTCCTTTGAGAAACTCCATCCAACTTCTCTTTGTTTCTGTGCAAAACCTGAAAAGCTTACAGTCAGGACTGCATTTCCTGGTCTTAAACCCCTTTAATTTCAGGATCAAAGTCCAGTGACTGGAACGAGTCACAGACCATTCCTTGCTTGCTGCTCGCTGTTTTGTTTGCGTATTTGTTCAGAATTTAATTGTTTTCCTCTAAGAGACGTAAGTGAAGTTAGACCCTTGAGGGAGAGAAAGATTTCTCCTTCCCTTGGGAAATGCTGAACCGGCTTACAGGGGGAGTTTGAGGAGGTGCTTGGTGCGGCAGGCCCAGGAGCAGCAGTGCTGACAGCTGATTTCAGAGAAAGGCTGGGAAGCTGGAGGGAACAGCTTCTCTGGCAGTGGAAAGGATGGAAGGAGAGATCGGGTCACAAATGGTACAAAGAACTGCCCAGGGCTCAAAGGGGACTGAACAGAGTTGGCTGCAACTCTGAGTCACTGAGTTGAAAGTCCAGCCCTTTATAGAAGAATACAATGGGTTTGTTCAGGGGAAAGAGTTAGGCTTAAATCATTACTTGTGCTTCTTTTTCCTAAGTACTGTGAGATTTAAATACAGAAGAATTAGTAGTTTCCATTCTAACAGTGCTGAACATTTTTGACTTTAAAAAATGCTATGATCTTTAGGGTGCTCAGTCTGGGATAAAGGCTAAGCATATTTACTTAGATACTAGTAGTGTAAGATCCTGTCAGTTTGAATGGAAGTAATTGAGGTATGAATTTGGAATGGGCGGTATCTTACCTGATTTTGAGATTTTTTTTCTTTTTTCCTTCCATTTCAGTGACTGGACCACTATCAGAGCAACAGATTGCCTATGTTAGCAGAGAAACACTACAGGTAGTGTCTCCTCAGGTCCTTGTGGTTGTCTTTTAGTGTAAAAGTGTTAAAAGCTAAGAATAAAAGCTACAAATAACAAGTGATGCCATCGAAGTCCGATAACTGGATGACACAGCGCTTTTCTTGGACTTTTGAGGAGGTCCCATATTAAAGCCTAGAAATTTGTATAATTGTATAACCTCAGTTACCCTGGATCATTTGAAGAAAGCTCTTGTCATCTTTCTGCTGTTAATTTTATATTTGTTTTTGAAAGGAGGGAAGCACTATGTTTTCTTGATCTGTATTTATGGTATAAATTAGTTACTGCAAGTTTGAAGGAAAATTAAAACACTCCATTTTGCATATATAATAATTGATCTGTGCCAATAGGAAAAAAATTGCCTGTGTGCTTGAGATGTTGAAGTCATTAACCTCTCCGTGTGGGTTTCCTTTCATTTTTCTTTCCTAAGTTACAGGTTCTATACAGCAATAAAACTTAATCAGAGACTGCTTTTTTGATGGATGTCTTGCTTCCCTCTGAGAGAGCAGTTCTTGACTTGTAGTGAAGGCAAACCTGTTGAATGCCATCAGTTGAGATCTGCTGCCTCTCACTCTTTGAAGATGGCTCTGTTCCAAGCCATCCCTTGGTTGTCACTTAGCATCTCCCTGTGCTATGCCAGAGACTGCTGCCTTCTGACTTGCAGGATGTGGCGCTTTTTTTCACTTACAGATCAGGCTTATGTGACATCTGGGAGCGTTAAGAGTTTTGAGTCTTTAAACCCTTTTGTTCTTAGACACTTGTAGAATGGTTTGCCTTAGAAGGGGCCTTTAAAGACCCCCTGCAATGAGCAGGGGCATCTTTAAGTAGATGATGCTCAGAGCCCTGTCCAACCTGACCCTGAATGTTTCCAGAGATGGGGCATCCACCACCTCTCTCTGCAACTTTTTCCAGTAGTTCATCAGCATCATAAGAAAAGAATTCTTCCTTTACTTGAAAACCATTACACCTTGTCGTGTCACAACAGGCCCGGCTAAAAAGTTTCTCCCGATCTTTTTTATGAGACCTCTGCACGTTGGGTGATGATGCCCTTGATCCCACTGTCTGTATCAACAGTGGACTAAAGTGTAGTGTGGGACCCTGAGGGACACCGCTTGTCACTCTGGACATTGAGCTTGTTTACCACTGCTTTCTGGATACAATCATTTAGGAATTCATTACCAACCAAACAGTCCATCAATCAATTCTATAATCTTCTTGGATATGGAGGAGTGAGTTGTCTGGAATGGAATTTATGAAGCCACTTATTTGTATGAGAAGATATCTTGGTTAATATGTGTAAATTGCATGTGAGAAAAAGCTTACTGTTTTGTGTTTTCTAAATGTTATTCATTGACCCATTTTTCTATATTTTAAATTGTTTGTAAATACATGTTTATAATACTCTGACCAAATATAATGCATATAGTTTCAGATATCTTGTTTGCAGCTTATAATGGAACACCATTTTCTCAAGTAAGAAGTCTGAGAATATAGGCTATTGTCCATCCACAGAAGTAATTTGTCCAACATTAATTTTGCCACCAGTGTCCATGAATCCAGAGTCTCACTTGGATGCTGATGTTAACATTCAGTTTCCATATTTAGAAGCCCATTGAATCCTCCATTTTTAAAATATACCTGCTGTCCATTTTGCTGGAATCCGTGAGATTTGATTCTGAAAAGATGGATCTTTTAAATATGGCCTTTAAAGTAACTGTCTCCAGACATTCAGTTTTGAAAGTGGTGACTTCACATTCTTCCAGGGCAGTACTAAAAGTGTGTGAATTAATGGCCTTTGTATGCCAGTTGCATCCAGAGATTTAAGGAGTGTGCATGGGACTCTTCTGCCTAATGCCAGTTGTTGCAGTGGTCGGGTGGATGCTTTGATTAATTACAATTTAAATTTTGCAGTCAAATCTCTGATGTCTTGCACGAACTGGCAAAAAATAAGAGTCTTCACATGGGTATTTCTCATGAACATGGAGCCATGAAGGTTCATGGTCACAGAGCAAGGAAGATGTTTGTGTGTGATTTTACTTCTGGAAGAGAATTCTAGAGATAAGCCTGGAGTGTCCAAAGTGACACAGTCTCTGATGTGCCATGCAGGGATTTGGTTCTGCAGAGTTCTTCCAGAATTTAAACTTAGTTTCTAACTTGTGTGGAGTCTTAAAATGTTTTGGTACAAGACCCAGACAGCCAAATGCTTTTGCAGAAATCCATGAAATAGACTTGAATTTCTAGGCTTGATTGAAATATGTAATGATACAGAAGACCACTTTACTAGTGGTCCAGTGATCTGACTGCTGAACAGAAGACTCCTAGGCCATTTGCCAGTAATTACTTTGGTCTAAAAAGGTGGCAGTTACCGTGTCCAGAGAAAAACTTGTTTCGGGAATACTCTTCTTCCAGTAGGTGTGGTGACTGATATTACTTCCATCTATCCTGTGTTTTAGATAAATGTCTAAATATCTTTATACAAAGATGCTTAGGTATGCTGCTTTATATAAAGATATTAGATATGCTGCTACATCTATTGAATCTGCAAATTTACAGCAAATTACCCTGAAATATAAAAATGTTCTTCAGTCAGTGAGTCATTTAGATGATGAAATTAGATCCTAAATATATGTGGTAATTAAATAAGAAATGTATGTCAAATGAAAAATGTTGGACTAAATTACTATTTAAATATTTTATGCAGGGACTATATTACCTTCACAGTAAAGGAAAAATGCACAGAGATATAAAGGTAAGTAAAAACTGAAGGTTTTTTTGGTGCTTTTAAAAATAGGTGACATCACCTCTAGTGATCTTTACTGTTACGTATCAGTTTTCAGTACATTTCTGAATATGTAGGGATTTTTAATCTATTAGAATGAAATAAAATTTTCTGCCCAAGGCAAAAAAAAAAATCTTTCTTTAAAATATATGCATGGAAATAGTTTGTTCTTTTCCTTGTAACCGCACCAACTGTTTATGTGGACCAGTGCTTTGGAATTTAGCCATGAGCTGGTGTCCAGAGCAGTATGTGTTCAGATGGCTTCAGGATGTGTGCTCTGTGCGAAAGAAAAGTTTGCTCTTCCCACAGCTTTTCCAGGGAACTCCATATACTTTTCTTTTTGAACCAGCTAGTGAGCAGAGCTCTTGCTTTGGCTTCTTGCATCGTGGTGAGCAGATTGCAGGGCAGAGGCTGCTGTTCTGTGCAGTTCTTGGAGACTACTTCTGTCCCCTCCTTCGCATGCTAAAAATAGAGAGGGTGCTGCAAATCAGGCTATTAGTACTGACTTACTTAAATCTCCATCTCAGCAAAGCTACATCAAAAGTGGCTTGTTCAGACTCTTATACTCTGTTATTGTTTCCTTCTGGTGCTTCCTGTTGACTTTTTGTTCCTGAAGTTTTACTACCTAGTCTTTCCAAAGCCCTTCCAAACCTGGCAAACTTCCTCCTGGAAATTTGACAGTAAATCATCATATTCTTTTGTGTTGTTGTGTGCTGGTTTTTTGGCTGGTTTTGGTTTCTTTTTTTTCCCAGCAGCTTTAACTGTAGTTGCCTTCATGCAGCCTGATTCCAAGTTGTTCTCAATGGCTGCAGAAGAATATGTGGGTTTTGAGCAATCACAAAAGTAATTTCTGAATGAAAGATTACTTCAGGTGCCAAAATTAAATGTTTTCCACTATACTTTATAGAATGCTTGTAAGGATACAGTCCGTAGATACTCTTTCTAAGCAGAACTTTGCTAATAAATGCTTACAGTGCTTACATTGTGAAGATTTTTTTTAATCTGTTCTCATGAGCATGGAAAAGTACTGTCTTCATCTGCAGATTGCCTGACTGCTGAACTGTGTTTGCTTCCCTCAGTACCCAAGTTCCATGTTTAGAGTACCTGTCCTGTTAGCTTGAAAGGTGAACAAGGTCAAGAGCATGTAAGCAGGGCTGTTACACTGTTTGCCAAGCTCATTAACTGTGCTTGTGCAGCGTGGGCCAAGTTAGCTGCATTTTATTGCAGGCCTGACTTTTCCTGCTCTGGGAAAAGCCATAATCTGTAAAAACACGGGTCTTCAGAGGTTCATCTCTGCTGCCTTTCCATCTACCTGATGGGCAGTGCAGTGCTGATGTTTGGAACTGTGTTTAGCCAGCTCTAATCTTCACTCAGCTCAACTGTACCTGCTTTCAGTCTTCAAATCGGGTTTGTTCTCAGTCCTTTTATCTTGTAATTTTGTAATACAAACCTCTGCTTTGGGTTAATTTTGGTTATTGAGCTGGAGTGGAACACACAGCCACACAAAAATGACCTCTCCAAGTCCAGCAGGAACAGAATCTTTGTTGCATAAGGACGGAAGTAGCTTTGCTAAATGCTTGGTTATTGAGGCAGGTCCTTAAGGCTGTAATTATAAGCATGGCTCTCAAACAAGACAAAATGAGCTCCTACTTATGAAAAGAAAATGAAATTGTTTCCACTTTGACCTTTTGAGTTCCTGTTTCCTTTGAGTCATTGTAAATAGAAAAAAGTAAGAATTAATCAGCACAGGCAAATACTGTTTATTGAGAGGTTTTGTGTGCAATGCAAACTCTGTAGTACCATAGGCTTAACTAAAAATTAATGAAAAACACTGTATATCCAAGGAGATTTTTTTAATAACAGAATGGCAGCTTGCTAATTTCACAAACATTTCCTTGATAAGGCTGCAGGTTTATTGAACACAATCCTTGCTTTGTCTTTGGCCCCTAATTTGCTATAAGATCCCCCATATTTCTTTTTTTAATGTTGTATTGGAGGAATTGGCATGTTTTAATTCAAGTAAACTTTTCTTTTTTTAAAGGGAGCAAACATTCTTTTAACGGATAATGGACATGTAAAATTAGGTGAGTTAATATATCTTTGTGCTTTAAATTAATATTTTTATGTGTTCTAAGAAGCAGCATGCTCTGTTTTGTTTAATGAGGTGATGGTTCATGTGAGGTATTACTGAATATCAGAATTCTTTTTATCTTGCTGGTGGTATCTAACTAAACCATTGAATTAGTATTTGAGGATTAGTTGGAGTAATTTTGGAACAGTGAAGTAAAAGACCTGATACTGTAAAGGAAAAAGAAAAGTCAAATCACAGGGGTTTATAAATTTTTAATAAAATCTACCATCCAGAGTCCTTACATGTGAAATGTACCTTGAAAGCGTAGCTGAAAGAATCTCTTTGGTAACACAAAATGAGGTGCTGTGTCTTATCAAAACCCTTCATGTGCCTGTTAGGTCTTCTGTGCCAGCCTGCTGTTCCTTGTGTGTATGAGGAACATTGGTGTGCATGTCTGGCAAGTGACTGAGGGGAGCTGACCAATGGTATCTGAGGCAGACCAAGTTTCTATTATTTGCTTTTGGTTTTAATTTTTTTGTTAAATATTTCCAGTATATTTAAGCACCTCTTAACAGTGGGGAAACCAAACTTGTGTTCATTAATAATTAATTACATCAAATCACTTGTTAACTGTTATTTTGTTTTTGCTTTTTTTTTTAATAGCTGATTTTGGAGTATCTGCACAGATAACAGCTACAATTGCCAAAAGGAAATCCTTCATTGGCACCCCATATTGGTAACTGTGTTTTACTTGACCATTAATATAATGGTAATACATATAATACTGTTGAAAAATTGTGATAAAGACATGCTCTGTCATTCCTGGGTAGACTAACCTCTAAAGGCTGTGTCAAACTTCCTGGTGATCATATCTGTGTTACTTATTCCAAATCCTGAATTAGCTCAGTGTCAGAGAAAAGGCTTTAATGCTCTGAAAACTTGAAAGGGTGTGTAGTGCCATCACTGTTGACTAATTTATCTTCATTTGGTAAAACCTAAAAACTAACAGCAATTTTGCTTGCTTTTAACTTAAAGCTTTTAACTAAAAGCAAGTTTAATCTTGCTTTTAATCTTAAGTATTTTTTATTCCCTGATTTTTCGTTTTGGTATTTTATGTTATTTCCCCTCCAGCCTAGATACAGCTTTTCTGTGTGATGAGTTTCCTTTGTCCTCACACATCCACAGACTTGTGCCATTTGTGAACTATTTCTCTAAGCCATTTTCTCCCTTTTTTACCTAAACTGATTGAATTCTGTGATACAGTTCTACCTGTGCTGCATCTCTATTCTTTCCCATTAAACTAGTGTGTATGATTTTTCTTACCTGAAGTTCTGCCTTTCATTTAATCCTTTTCCTGCTGAAAGTGGTTGTCCCCTTTCACCTTGAAGTACGAGACACATTCTCTTCTGTAAATCAGCACTTTTGTCATATGTTTCACAGACAAATACTGAAATTCTGTAGTCTGACAGCATAGTAGGTGCAAGATAAAAATACATATAATTAAAAAACCCTGTGTTCAAGTATTGACTTGAAATAGCCAAGCACAGTATTTTTAGCATTTTTCTTCGCACCAAGGCTTCACTTCCCTTTCAGAATAGCACAAACACCCATCAGTCATGATTATGTGATTGGTTTATGTCTCTTTCCCAAGATATCTGAGTGACTTCAGTGCTTGAAAGTCCTGTAACTTTCAAATCCTACCAGGCTTCTCAAATGACCTTAAATAGTAACTTTGAAAGTATTACATAGGTTAAATGCTGATGAAAAGCATTGGTTGTTCTTTGCAAAGCTTCTTAGAGATTTGAGAGCAGAATCAAGGAAGCAAAATTTTTGAGATTGCAGAGAAGAAAATTTAGTTGAAACAGGCCATGTGAAGGTTTTAGTGGTCATTTGATCTACATGTGTCTCAGGGCAGGTGAACTGCAGTGCTAGTAACGCTTCCATTTAAATGTTTAACTCATGTTCGCCTTCTGCTGTGGTAACTCCCTCATTTTTGATTTAGAGTCATGGGGATTTTAATGAACTCTGGAAGAAATGTGTCTAAATATAGTTTAGTTATACAAACGTGAAGTAAGTTCTACCACCAAACCTGCTGATATTTTCAGATCTACAGATAAGGAATGGAAAGGGCCCACAAGGGCCATTGAGTCTGACTCTTAGCCCTGTACAGGACATCCCCAAGTGTCACACCACGTGTGGGAGAGCATTGTCCAAACACTTATTGAGCTCTGGCAGGCTCGGTACTGTGACCACAGGATATCTGTTTTTGAATAATGCATCAGTTGAGATGCTGCTTGATGATCTCCTGGAGCACTCTCTAAGTGATTTCATCTGTATTACATTTATTGAGTTACTTAGTGCTACTTTGCAGGTGATCAGGACTGATAAAGCTTAAAGCTAAGAAATACTAACATGTTGGCCACCTTGCAGGGCTACATAGGACAATCAAATTCATAATTCTCTTTGGCCATCAAAAAATATGACAATTCCAAGTGAATAATTTCCTTTAGGTATTCCTATTTATGTGCCAGTTATGTTTGTTCAGTTTTGCCACCTGAGAATGTGAAACCACTTTGTTGACATAAAAAGGCCACCTGACATGAGTGAAACAGATTTTACAAATGAGGAGTGCTGTATACAGAGGTGACAATGAGTCCCATGCTTTCAGGGTACAAGAAAGCTGACATTTTATTGCTTTTTCTCTTGTTAGAATTTTTCTCTTCAAAGTCAGTGGATCACTTTCTGGGCAATATATAAATTTGGGTATTATGTGGATTTTATTGTAGTTGAGTAATTATACTTCAGGGTCTTTGGTTATTGAGTAGTGTTTAGTCTCTATTTATTAGAGACAGATTGATTTCATCCACTTACTCCTGAATGGCCCTTGTAGAAACTGCCTGTTAGTTATTAGAAGATGACTAAGGGCAACTTCAGGTGTACATTGCATAATTTTTTACACACACACTTGTGTGTGTATATCTATAATATACTGTGACCTTATCAATTGAGAGCTTTAAGGAAGAGAATACTATGTATACAAAGAATGTTTGAATTGTGCTGAGAAGTTTACCTAAAAATGTCTCTTACTGTTCAGGATGGCACCAGAAGTTGCTGCAGTAGAAAGGAAAGGTGGCTATAACCAACTGTGTGATCTGTGGGCAGTTGGAATAACTGCAATAGAGCTTGCTGAACTTCAGCCTCCAATGTTTGACCTACATCCAATGAGGTTAGTAAAGGGTTAGAGCTTGGTGGGTAAATGCAGCTAATTAAATAATCCATTTGAAGAAATGGCTGTGTGTGCTTGTGAGTTTTGGGTGTACTGCAAGGGCACTGGGCTGTGAGTGTTCTGAGTGAACAGAAATGAGACAGAAATTGTAACAACTCCTTCTGGTGCATAAATGTATAAACTCCTGGTTGAGTCTCTTAAACTGATGTGGCTTCTTCTTGCCTATTAAATAAAGTGTTTAATAATTTATCTCGTGTATTGCAGCATACCCACAGAAATGCTGTTGTTCTTTTTTTCAGAGCACTTTTTCTAATGACAAAAAGCAACTTCCAACCTCCTAAATTAAAGGACAAAATGAAATGGTAAGTGCTTTTTTGTTTCAGTAGATAATGAATGTACTGTACTTGGAAATTGATTTTAATGTTTAGCACTTTGTTTTACAGGTCCAATAGTTTCCATCATTTTGTGAAAATGGCACTTACAAAAAATCCTAAAAAAAGACCTACCGCTGAAAAATTACTACAGGTATAAATTTATGTATGAGGGGTCTTTTCTAAAGTTATACAATTAAAATATGCTTAGTGTGAGTGGCTGGAATTTTAATCTCTGTGTTTCCCTCTGTCTTTCAGCATCCCTTTGTTACCCAGCCATTAAATCGAAGTCTTGCCATTGAACTTTTGGATAAAATGAATAATCCTGATCATTCCACTTACCATGATTTTGATGATGATGATCCTGAGGTAGGAATATCTTCTGATCATAGAATCAGATTAAGTTTTTGTTTGCCAGCAAAACTAAATTATTGTGATTTATTGAGCCCCAGGACTTTTTGTGATCTGGGAATAGTCTCAGGAGTTGCTTTTACTTTTAGTTGTGCTGCTCTTTCACTCATACAGGCACTTAGCAAAAATAATTATATTTTTGGGAAGGGAAGATTGAAGAAAAAGAGATTTTACTGCTTCAAAATTGTTGAAGAACAGCAATGAACAAAATTTTGAAGCATTTCTGTGATGTGCTTCTCCAGTCCTGAGTTCTGTCATGCATTCTGCTATGTGTTTCTTTGTAAAGTTATGTTTCCATCGGCAAAGAAAGCATTCATAAAACTGATTAATTAGTCTGTGTAAAAGCAAATGATCCTGTAGTTGTTTTTGTTCAATAGTTTGATGTGTATATTTTGCAGATTGTATTTTTCCATCTTAGAATACTCTGAAACTTGATTTCACCTACAGTTTTATCAAAGAGTTTCTGATTTTCTGCTCAAACAGCTGGGAAAAAGTAGTCTGCTTATGTAAGATGATAAACAGCACAGGGCTGAAGTGTTTAATAAATAAGAGAAAAGAGATAGATATTCTGTTACTTCATCCTGTCTTTATACTTTGCTGCACGTTAGTGAATACTTTTCAAATGTTTACAGTTCCCTAACTGGTGGCCTTTTCTTTTAAAGAAAAAATGTAATCCTTTTAACACAAATGCCGTGATTCTTTAATTACATATTTTTGGTTCTTTTTAATGGGTAAACTAATCTAAAAATGCCTTCAGAGGAAAAGAAGCTTAAAAGAGGCAACTAATTTAAGGGACTAATTTTCAGATTTTACAAGTTAAATGAGCTTTTACCTGCTTGAATAGCAAAGACCAGCTGACTTTTCACCAAGTCTTTCTTAAAAGCTAAAATAAAAAGTGTGGGAAGAAGCCAAAGTGAAATAGATAATTTTTTGTGTTATGGAGTGCAGTGCTTACACATTTTCCAAATAAGAGGGAAAGAGATGAAGGCATAAGGATGAAATAATAGTCAGTACTTTTAAAAGCAAATGTACGTAGTGGGAGTGGGAGAAAAAATTAGTAGATTTTTCTGATTAAAAAAAAATTAAAAGTCAAACACACAAGAACTCCCTTAATGTGGTTGACTTTCAGGTCACTTAAGAGAAAGGTGTCTGATTCCACATGGAGTCTGCACTGAGTAACTTGGATCTTCTCACCATAAGCTCTTTACTGTCCTTTAGTTCTCTCTCTGCTCAGTGATGAGCGAGAGCTGTGAGGCCCTTAAAGAGGTGTTTCTCAGCTTACAAAATAGTATTCACTCTTATATGTCCCTTGTGACTTAGCATTAAGAAGGCTCTTCTGTTGTGTGCTGTATGACTTATCAATTACCCCATAATAAAGTGTGGTATCAGGAGCAAAAGCTGTGTCTTTTCTGGGGAGAAGCTTAGCAAGTTTTGTATTTCAGATGATAGGCAGGGCAATCTTGGCATTGTGGTCTTTCTGGTAATAAAAACAAGTGAAGTAAGAAGTGTATATGCTTCTTTTATGCACAATTTAACATTGTTCAAAACTCACCTGCTCATAGAGGCATCTGGAGGTCTTAATTTAGGGATTGGCCAGTCCTGTGACTGTCACAATTGCCTGAACGCGTCCATCAAAAATTAAAAGAAGTGACAAAATGTGGTACAACGTAACATATCCAAAAACACCGTTGAGAATTGAGAGCTTCAGATTTACTCCTCAGTTTGTTTACAGCTATGGATTTTTTTGGGTGGGTGGTGTTCATGTTTTGAGTTTTTTTGGTGGGTTGTTTTTCTTTTTTGGAGATGAGGGAGCTTTTCTCTCTGTCAGTGGTCTTTGAAGGCAGGTCTGCTGCCCACTGTGGTGACAGGTCTTCACTTGGCCTGTGCTGCTTTTAGGGGGATGCAATCTGTTACTGCTTGGATAGTCTGCAGAGCTGTGAAGTACATCTGAATTTCCCACCACTCTGAGGAGTACCATGCTACATTTTAAATAATTCTAAACTCAAAGGTGAAATGTTTAATGTGTGAAAACTAAAACCCATCCCATTACATGGGTATAATTAAAAGGGCTCTTCTGTTCATGCAGCTGTTGTTCATTTAGCAAGTGTATCTGAAACTGACATTTCCAGTATTTTTCCCTACCCCAGCTCATGGAGGGCTTCACCTAATTTCCCATTCAGTCATGGACAGGATCGCTGCTTTGCGACTCTGGGCTTGTTGACAATTGCCTGTTCTCCCTATTTCTATGACAGTGATTCCCAGGATGAACGTGATATTAGCTGACATGGTTACAAAGAGGAAGGTGCTTATGTTTTATGCCTAGCACACTACAAATTTTGGGGATAAGATGCCTTTGAGATCTGTGCCATGATGGAAATTGTGCCCAAATGGCATTTGTGTCAGGAAGTTAACCTACATTCCTTTGTTCTCCTGCACAGCTCAGATGTCAGGTGTTTGTATCAGCCTGTTGTCAGTGCAGGTATTTCAAGGTGACTTGAGGACTTTGTCCTCATGACTGAGGGATGAAGATTTGATCCTGAATGTAATTCTGTGGTCATGGAGAAGATGATAGGAGGACAGGCTCTGTCTGTAGTGCAACACAGGCATCTGTGTCACGCTGCAAGTGCTCACACAGTATTGCTGCAAAGGTGAAAATACCTCCTAGCCCTGCTCCAGCTGGGCTCCTGGCACTGCAATTGCAGATGCACACACATCAGACATGACCAGGCAGTGCCTCTTAATGAAAGATCATAAATGAGCAAACTTTCAGCACATGGTATCAAATCAAACCTTGACATGCTGTAGCCAACCATTTTCGAAGCCCAAAGAGTGCACAATAGACAAAATGGAACTGTGGAAAGGAAAGATTGACATAAGCTGTGAGAAACAAAAAAAAAACTGCTGGTGAGAGTGGAGAAAATATACATCCACAGTCTATAAATCTCTGCAGTTTCAAGGAAGAGCAAAGTGAACAAAAATGGGAGGTGAAACATCATGTAGATATGTTAGATCCTAACAAGAATCAAGGAAGTAAGTGTGTGATGAAAAGAGGAGAAGGGAAATCATGTTTGCAGATTGTATTTTAGGAATAAATAGAGTCTTTGAGCTCTTCATTACTCTGTGAAAGTACAGCAACAATAGTATTAGTAACAAAAGGGTGATTCACATGCAAAGATGCTCACCATGGACCCTGAAGCAGTGAACAAGGGTGAAGAATGCCCCCACATTTCTAAGGGAGCTTGCAGTGGTGAATGTAGAAAGAAGAGGGAAAATCCAACAGCAGCAAAAAAGAAAGCCAGGTCTTGAAGTGTAGAACACTTCATCCTGTAGAGAAGTAAATGGAAATTCAGGGAAAAAATAGAAGTGGAATATAAATATGAAGGTGAATTTGTAGAAATGTTGCCATCTGTCTTGCCACACAACACAGGAGTACCAGGAATACTCCTTTCTAGTCAGCTTTGAAAATCTCAGGTAGATTTCTCATCTGCTTAAATAACATAAACTGATTTCTAACATGTCATCAGTTAAGTTAAAAGCTAGGAAAATTATTTCAGTATCTCATGGAATGAAATCTGCCAGTAAGTCAGATTTTGTCTTACTGCTTATTTTAAAAACTACCAATACCCTTAAACTGAATGGTGAAAAAAGAAAATGCTACATGAGCAAAGAGAAAAGCTGACCAGCATTAGCTTTACTTGCTCAAATGCAGTGTTCTAAAATCCCTTTTACTGAAGGCACTCAACAGTTAAAATGTCTCCAAATAATTCTAACTTTAATATATTGAAAAATGCATACAATCTTTACATTTAGCTTTCACTTGATTTTTTTCCTTTTTTTATGTTATGCTAAAGAAACCTGCTAAAAAGTGTTAGACAATACAAGGTTTCAAGTGAATATATTTGGGTATTAAATATTTTATTTTTTCCTTCTAGCCTCTCGTTGTGCCTCACAGAATTCATTCAACAAGTAGAAATGGGAGAGAAGAAAAGACACGCTCTGAAATAAACTGTAAGCATGTGTAATGTGACAATCATTGATATTATTTCAGCTGGTATTTTGGGTATCTGATGTACATAGAAACATTTTTAGTGATACATAGGAAAATAAAAGCTTAGACTATTTCACTTAAGGATATAAGATGTGTAAAATATTTTTATACGCCCTTTGTCAGAGTTTGTTATTGTTTCATCTTAATTGAACAAGACACAGCCTGAGCTCTTCTGAGAGCTGATTGACATTGTTTTATATTTTACTCCAGGAAGGATATTCAGACCAATGCCAGATTCAGCTGGGTAACAGAATGGATTATTCTTTCTTCCTTAATTTAGTATCTTGGATTTGCTTTTGAATTGAAACAGTCACACAGAGGTCGGGAAGGGAGGAGGTTGATTGGCCATTAAAAGCAGACTCCATTCCCAGGTTGTAGTAATTATTTTGCTTGAATTAAATACTTAGAGCTTTAGCTGTCTTTTCTTAGGTAAAGTCGAGAGTAGGAGTGTTCAAGAAGTCCTGCCAAAGAGTTATCCTGGAAGATTTGGTTAATTCACACCAAACTTCATTCAGCACTCTTTAGTGCTAGGGAGTCTCTCAGAAGAACAGATCCAGTGAATTCACATCATGGAAAGTTTTTTCTGTAAAGTACAGGTGTATTGCACCTCTGAAGAGGACACTTCACTGCCCAGTTTGCTCAGTGGTTTTCCTGTTCCTTCTAATGAGAAGGTGAGGCAAATGCCAACTGGGCTGCATTTGTGATAAAAGAGTACTTTCTGTGCCTATTAGTTTTTCTGGCAGTCACAAGTTTGGTATGTCCATGTGTCACAAGTTTCTGTCAGTGGGGATATGATGCATTCATTAAACTGAATTTTTGTTAGCCTTTGGAGCTCAGTCTTTTCTAACTAGAGTCCAACTTCTTGTTTTCCTTTTCTCCTCTTTAGTTGGCCAAGTAAAGTTTGATCCACCATTGAGGAAAGAGACAGAGCCACATCATGAATTTGTGAGTAACAAGCAGTATGGGCTATGCACTACACATTAATCCCTACAAATATCTGTGGGGAAGGAGAAATCCAAGATGTGTAGCATGTTTCCTTGGTGCTACTGAACTTGTTAGTGATTTTACTGACAAGTTGGAACATAGTGGGTTTTTTGTGCCATTACATTCACTATACGTAGCAAACCTCCTTATTTGTGGTTTCTGCCAGGTGTGCTGTATGTGCTAAGCAACAGCTCTTTGTGTTGCAGGTTTCCTCTATCCTTTATCCCTTACTGCCCAGTATACCATTCCCTTTATTTGCAGAGTTATTTTTTTGATTGTAGAATTCTTGTGTGTACTCATCTGTTTCTCCCCCTTGTTCTTGTATTGACAATGGAAATAATAAAATTGAGAGCTTGGGGAAGAGGTATGATGCATTTTAAAAGACTTTCCTCTGTGAATAATCCTTCTGTGGCCCTGCATCACAGCTGAGCCATCCTGAGTGTGGCAGCTGTTTTATGTCAAGGTGTGTTGCCAATGATTTCCTCCTGTGGACCCATCAGTACAAGGGGTGTGAGAAGTCAGGCTGTGAGGGAAGAGGTGTCTGTGCAATCTCACAATTGCAGTAGCTTCCTCTCTTCTATGGAGACTGTTGCTTTCCACATTTGTGCACTTCGGCAATTTCTTCAAGATAAAAAGACACTCCTTTGCTTCCTCACTGCAGACTTATGTGTTCTCTCTGTTTTTCTAAGGCAGGTGTTAAGGATAAAAAGTTGGCTTAGTAAATATGTGGGAGGGACACTGACTTTGCTCAGAGTTGGTTTTTGGAAGGGTGTGTACATAGGAATGTACTTCTGTAGTCTACAAACCACATGTGAGTTGGATTTCTGACACACACTTCCTTGTGGTGCTCTGTGGTTGTACTGAAATAATCCTTCCAAGTGCTTTGCCCTTTGGTAGTGGGTCAGCAGACTCTGGGTGTAAGAGGTTGTATTTAATCTTGCTTGTCCTCAGAAGTGGCTGGACGGGGAGCCTTAGTTTCTAGTGCCTGTTTGAGATGGAGGAGAGCAGCTTACCAAATGACACATAGGATTTAGACAAGTATTTCAGATGTGTTACTTAGACCTTGGCATAACTGCATAGCAGCATTATTTAGGAGCCCTGGTTATGTAAGTTTTTATTAAATGTGGTAATGAAGGCAGTGCTTCTACTACAACCCCATCATTTAACTCAAAATTATTTTTGAACTGATTCCAAGTTATTTTGTCTTTGCTTCCCTGTTGTAAAGAAAATACAATTGGAAGCATTGTATAGTTGAAACTGTCATGTTTTTGCTCATTAAGAGTTTCATTTATACACACACAGAGTTGTAATTGTAAAAATGTTAGTGGAGAGCTTGAAGTTTTAAAAATACTTTTCCCATTTCTTTCTTTTTATCAGTCACTGATGACACAGTGGATAACTCAGTGGAGCAGTGGTGGATAAACCATAGTGCTCCATGGAGCAGTGGTGCTTTTATTGCACCTTAGGAACTTGAGTTGCTAAACTGGAGAGAAATTTTCTAAGGGGTTGAAAGCACAGCTTTTGAGAGCAGTTGTTTGACAGGTGTTGTTGGAAGGGAGAAATTGAGCCTTTTCCTGCACTGTGTTAGCAGTCAGGACCTTTGTACTTTGGAATCTCAGAAGTTCTTGCTGCTTGGTGAAGGGTCTGGAACGATCCAGATGAATTCTGCGATAAGTAAATGTCTTAGCGTTGTTTGTTCTGGTCAGGTGTTGCATATGTGAAACCTGTCCAAGGAACTTGCCTCATCTCCCTGTCTACACAGAACACCTGTAACTGTTAGTTTGAATCTTTCTGAAGAGGAAAATTTACTGCTCCATGCTTTATGTCAGAAAGAAGCATGCATACCTGATATAGATGTGATGTTGGGTCCAGAGGCCAAATTAAAAACATATATTTATAGACTAGCTGAAGACCAATGGACAATTTAAATTGGCATGGCAAACTGCAAACAAGTGACCTATTCAAAGAATGGAAGCTTTAGCTAAGAGCCTCAGCACAAACCAGCCTGTGGGAGAAGTTTGTAACAATCTGCCCACTCTGGCAGAGGAAGTCTTTGAAATGGAAGTGGGAGCAGGAGATGACTGTGTCTTCCTCCAGCAGTAACAGTGTGGATCTGTTTTCATTAAAGCAGTTCTCATGCTTTTGCTTCTGTCTCACCAAGCAGGCTTAAACTTACACTCAGTTACTTATGTGTGTGAGTGCACAAAGCCCTGGCCCCCTGCAGCATGAGAAGTTACTGTCAGTGCTGCACTGAGATGTTGAACTGGACTCTTCCTGGGACAGTTTGTCACACATTATCACAGCTCAGCTCATCATTTTGGTGTTTGATGATGTGACCATTCCCTTAGCTGTGTTTTACCTCCATTGAAAGAACTGTCTTAACATGGTTTTGAGTTTCAACTAACTAACTTTCAGTATCTCTTTTTTTTTAGCAAGAAAATTTACCTTTATGTGCATCTGGCTTTCAGTCACAATATAAATAATTTGCTTTTCTTGATCTCTATCTAATGAACAGCCTGACAGTAGCGATTTTTTGGACAATTCAGAAGACATATACTACACTGCAAGATCTAACCTGGTATTTTTTGTCTTATGCCTTTCTTTGTCAGTGTTAGTTTTGTCCTTGTTTTCCTTTTTCAAAGTTCATGTTTTGTCCTGTTGTTGTAGTAGTGGTATTTTCATCTGTAAAAATCATTAAATGTAACTATTAGTCTGTATGTCTATTTCTGTAGTGTAGAAAGAAATTCTTATTATGTGCAGCATTGACAGTATTTAACCTGTACTCATATTTACTTGAATCATTCTTATAGAAGGAGTTCAGTGTTATGCATTCGTGCATTCATTGTAATTTCTTTACTGCCATTCTGCGTGTCATTTGTTATTTTTTGGAGGGTGATTGAATATAGAAGAAACATTTTCTTTGTATTTCTGTCTGGTAGGTTTTTTTTTTTAATAATCCCATGCAAAGCTATAAAATTATGTAAGTCTGTGAATTCTCCAGATGGTAATTATGTTACAGAATTAATATACACTTAATAGAAATAACAGAAACTATGCTCATAACTGTTCTCAATGGCATTTGGAATCATTTAAAGTCTGATAAATTTTCCAAATTTTCTGTTGTTGCACTGCTAAAAAATCTGGTTTGTTAGCATCACACTGTGGAAATTACTCTAGGAAGTGAGTTTTCTTATTTCTCTCCTCTTTGTGTAGTTAAACACAGACTGTTGAGAAAAAGGAAGAAACATTCTGTAGTAAATTAAGAGCATTAATCTGCTAACTTTCTTGGATTTGTGAGATGTTTAATATAAGTGCACTGAGAGGAAGATGGGAGGCTGGGGTGTTTGAGAATGTCTTGGGTTTTATGTGATGTTTTTTGTTCTTAAGGTTTTTCTTGTTTGTTTGTTACATCATCAGTTAGCCTGGTGTGACTTGAATCTGCCAGAAACGTAGTTAGTGAAAGCTTAAACTGTCTTTGCCTTTGTTTTGAGATGAGTAGCTTAGATTTCCCTACCTGGTGGCAACACCCCCATCCTGTGCAGTTCCTCTCGTTTTGAGAGTGTGGTTTTGGCTTTTCAGTTTGGTTTCCTTTTGGTTTACTCTTTGCAGTTTAACACTTTTTTTTTTTTTTAAGGCTATTTTCAGTGTTGTCATATATCTTGCTAGCCTGGTATCTGTGGGTCTAAGAGAAGAATGAGAATATGTCTCATAACTGAATGTTCTTTCCCATCCTTCTTCCCTTCTTCTTTCCTGTTCTTTCCCATCTTTCTTCTACTCCATGCTGTTCAATACACTCTTCAAAAATTGTGACTATTATAAAACTTACCAAGTACTGTTGTTGTCACAGTCGTGAGATGTGTTTTAAAGTCACTCAACAGCACTTTGTCTGTTTCACTGCTTTCTTCACATCTTCCTGTGCTTATTTTGAATCAAAGTGGAGAATTTAGAGTTGATGGTAGTGCATCACCTATTTGGGAGATTCTTCAGTAAAGTCTAACCCTTAAAGGAGACAATTAGTAGTTGGTTCATTCTTCTGTAGGATGCACTAATCAGAGATTCTCTCTCTGTTTCCTTTCCCCACTCCTGCTCTGACAGTATTGGTTTCAGATATGTTGATTGAGGAGTGGTATGTGAGTTTTTCAAATGTTATCAAGAGGAAACAATTACACTTCTTCAGAAGCATGATGTATCACCTACTACTGTGGGGCTCTTTCCCTGCTGTTGTTCTGGTTTTATGAAATACCTCGTAAGTAACAACTCCCTTGCAGAGCTAAGATAATTTTAAAAAATTTCCATAGATTGAGGTGTATTTTGGGCCACATACAGTTGATATTGAAAGCAAAGTTGTACAGGATTTTGAACAGCTGGATTGATCATATGGCAGTTTGTGCACATTACCTTTCAAACGTTTGATGCATATGATGTGGCTACCCTTAAAAATCATTTCTCTCTTTTTCTTCTTCCCCTCCTTCTGCCTTTGCTTTTCTGAGGCACCTACGTGGATCTGCCAAAAGAATGGAGAAATTGAGTACAGGTCTTGTTTGCAGGGAAAATTTTGGATCCAATCCCCAGTATCCCTTTATGCAAATTGCAATCAGAAAGGACGGGATAGTGCTTCTCTTTCATCTTATACAAATATACTCCTTTGATTCATAGCTAAATAAATAACAGACTATGTTGCTCTAGATACAGGCTCTTCTGTCTTTCAGGATAGATATTTTTTCTGTTTTCTGCAACTAGGCAACAAGTTTCTCAGAAACTTTCTTGGGTACCTTCCATCTTTTGAGATTTTTTTGCACATGCTACTTCCTGTCATTTAGAGTTCTTCATGTTCCTATTTTGTCTTCTTAGTCTTATGTGCACATTAGACTTTGCATAAGGTAGATCTTTTCAACGTCTTTCTGTATATTTTAAAAGCAATTGATTGGATCCTAGCTCAAATAAGTTGCAGAGGTGAGCATTGCATTTGCAGTGAGCTCAGGAAATGTTCTAAATCAAAGTCACCTTTAAAAATATGTGTTCCCTATTCTGGGACATTTTTAACCTATGCTATTGAACCTGAGTCACAAAAGCTTACTGTTTTTCCAACTCAAAACAAAATGTCACATTGAACTAAATGAAAATATTTTCACTTAGTTTATCCTGGTCTACAGTGAAATTCTGTGGCAAAACATTTTTCTTCCCATTTGTAGTGAGCTGAAAAATAATTCTGGTTCATACATGGAGAACTGTTCCGCACACCTTGGAAAGTGAGAAATACCATCAGAGAATTCCCAAAAAAAGATGAAGTGGGAAGGAGCCCCTGGTGATCTCTGGCTTACTTCTGTTTAAACTAGGAGCCTGGAGTAATTTAACCTGAAGAATATAGTACACAGTAAAAAGTGTTGAATTCTACTGTTAAAGTGACAGAGGAGTTAAATAAAACTTGGCTTTGGTATTTCAGGTTCCAACCTATAATTGTTTTCAGTTGTTACAAATGTAACATTCATTTAGGACTCCTTTAGCAAAGAATTCAGAGGTTTGCAGCTCCCATGCTGTCTGCACTGTTGTCCTTGCCGGGTGCATTTATACATTTGGTCCTATTTAAATACTTCTGTCATGGTTGATTTTTGTTTTCTTTTGCCTCATAAATATGCCCTGGGTTTTAACAATTTGTGATCATTTTTGGTAGCAGTTACTTTTAGGAATATAATGTTTCCTCATAGCTATCGTGTGATTTTTAATTAGTTGTGACAGAAAAGCTAAAATATTGGTAGGAAAAGATTGAACTAAAGAGATTGACATAGATAACAGAGAACCTTATCCAGGAGCATTTTGCTTTAATTTAAGTAATTTTTCTCCTCACTACACATACATACATATGCTTTTTCTGTGCTGCAACCCATGAAGACTCCTGTCCTACTTTAGCTAACCTAGCTCTAAAAACATATTGCAGCTATCAGTATTAGATTTCAGAGTCTTCATACCTTTTCCAGCTTTAGGTAGTGAAATGGAGCATGGTCCTTAGATCAGAAGAAAGTAAGTGGAAATGGTGGAAAAGTACCAGTGGTTTTTGCTCTTTTGTTTTCCTCTCCTGCATGTTTTGGGTATTTTCTGCTTGGAAAAAGTAATTAAGAAAATGAGATGTTCAGTTTTACTGCTAGGAGGCAAGGGGATGTTCACAGACAAAATGCATGGAGAACTGAAATACAAAGGAAGAAGGGAACAGTGGTTGTGTAGCAGTAATGCACATTAAAACCTCACTCAGCCACCAGGGAAGAATTATATTTAGCCTATTCAAAAAAAATACATTTAACTCGGTTTTTCTGATGCGTTAGGCTATCCAGAGAAATTCAAGAATGCACTTTTTATTGATATAAGGGCATTAAAATACAGAGTATGCCTTAGGTAGTGTTAGGCTCTTTTAAAAATTAACTTCCTCTTTGATGAAGCAATGAGATAGGAATTGCTTTGTCATTTTACTGAGATAGAGATGTGTATGTGCCTTCTTACTTAATATGTTAGTAGTCCAAAGGTGATTTGTATTCTTTGAAATTCAGGGTTACTCCCACAGCATTTTGTATATTTCAAGTCTTAATTTTGCCACTTTGATTGGTCTTGTTAGATTTCAAGAACAGCAAATGTAGGAAGTAACTGTGAATTCCTGGTTTGCTGTATACATTTTGTTTTTGAAGGCCTGAATACTGAAAAATAGATTTCCAGGACAGCCCAGCCCTATAGAACAAATTAGGATGATAAGACTGTTAAAGATACAGTAGCAGTTTACTTACAGTAAAATTCTACAGACATTAAGTAGCAGGTTTTTAAACTTAAGCCACAGAAGGTATTGTAGATTTGATCATTCCTTGGGAATTTTTTTCATGGCATGGCCTTACCATCAAATGTTTTGTGGAAATCTCTGTACTGTTTTTAATACTCTTTTTAGTCATTGATTACTTTACACATGTGATTTATCTAAGGGTATGATGTGGCTTTCTACATGGCAGCTTCCTTTAATGTTACCTAAGCTGTTGAGGAGAACTGGCAATTATTCCCTGTATTACCTTTTTTCCAAAGCAATCCCTACCAGCAAAGAGCACTCTGGTCTTGGCCATGGATGAGTTGTTTCAGGAATGAGCTGCTGGTAAGCTGGGGTTGCATCTTTGATTCAATACCAAGATCATAGACCCCTTCTCATTGCTACTGGCTGTGGATCTCAAGATCTATTGGAATATATCTGTCTAGTCACTCAGATTTATTCAGTGGTCTATTGGAATATATCTGTCTAGTCACTCAGATTTATTCAGTGGTCTATTGGAATATATCTGTCTAGTCACTCAGATTTATTCAATTTTGTCTGATCTAGAATCAGAGAATTTGAGTTAACTAACCAGCATTTGTATGTTAAATGAAAATATTAATATAGATTGATGAAGTTGATGGGTAACTTTGCATAAATTAGTAATTAATGCTAATGCCTTCTTCCCAGTAGAAATCCATAACTTAGAAGATTTGATATCTTTATGTGTGGCTTTAAAGAAATCTATTTCTTCTGGGTGTTCTGGTGCAGTGTAACAGCTCACTGGAGGCTTTGCTGGATACATGCAGTTTTATTAATACTTCTGTATCAAATATGTAGCTAGAATAGGTTTAGTTAATATATAATTATAAATTCTGTGTTTATTTGAAATAGAAGGTAGAAGAAAATGGTATTTCACTTTTAAAACCTCTCCAGCTCTCAGTATTTATCAAAAGATCAAAAGGAGAAATTTCCCTGGTAATGGAGTACTTGACCCTAGTTTTGGAGAGAAAACCAGCAGTATTTAAAGGGATTAGGAAGAGCATACATGTCCAATTAACATCATAGTCAAATGAATGTTACGCAACAGTAAACGGAACCCAAAGATAGATTTTGCCCTTTAAAGCATTTAGACATAAATAATTCTGGCAGATGTCATCTTTGATAAGGAAAATTCTAGTAATTCTTAAAAGGTCTGGTGGTAGAGGAGGGCTCCTTTTGTTTTGGGTGAATTTATTTATTTTCTCTTAATATTTTCCTTGTCATTGCTGTACAGTGTGTCTGTCTATCTGTATCCATATCTGTCTATCTGCGCTGTTTAAATTCAGATGGAGAGACATTTTGGGTCTGCCCAGCGTTTTGCAACATTGAGGGCTTGTCTCTTCAAGGTGAAAATCTCAGATTTCTGTCACCCCTCAGTAACCCCACTGTTACAGGGTTACTTTTCTCAACAGTTTCCCAGTCTTTGTTCTCTTGCAGAGACTCACACCACCTGTTTAACCTATTTGCTTGTGACTCTGGTGACACCTTCTGTTTCCAGTCTTGTGGTTTTCTGCCTGAATCCTCAAAATATCTGTGCTTGCAGGTGGAAGTTTTTGAGATTGCATAGAAATAATAGAAGTACTTGGAGCAAAGAAAGTTGCATCTGTTTCTTGCTGGTGGATTGTAGAACATCCACTGGTGGTGAGGAGTCAGATCAATAGATGTAGCTGGAGTTTGGTGGTGTGGGGAGATAATTTAATTCTAGAATCAAGATGTGTAATAAAGTTGATACAGAGATTGAAAAGTCAGTCTCTCCATGCTTTAGGAAATGCCAGCACCAGGCTTGCATTTGCAATTTTTATTCAGCCCTCTGATATATACATTCTTTTACGTCAAGTAATTATCAGTTACATAGTGGTTTTTCCACAGTATTTCACTTGTTTTGGGAAAATACACAAAGTCACTGAAGCAACCAAATGCTTCTGACAGCTGTGGTAGACACACCCATGTGCAAACTACTACTTAGCTTTGCAGGGCAGACTGAAGGGTGCAGTAAACAACCTGAAACTCCTTGGCAAGCAAAAAACAATATTTACAGCTTTGTATTAATGTGATTGCCCTTCAGCCTGGAACTGAGGGCTGCAGTGGTTCCTACTTTATCAGCTTGGAAGACTGATAAATCTAGTGTGAGACTTTTCCTCTGATTTTTAAAAATGCCATTTTGAAAGATCATCCCCATCTAATCCAGATTTATTCTTCTTAAAGCTTGGCTATCTGGGCCTCTTGCTGAAGACCTCTTGCTGACATACTTTTTGATACAGGTTGCAGCTGAAAGGGACCTTTTCAACAGAAGGTGTTTGGGAGACCTTTAAAATGTTTCCTGATAAGGAAGAGTGTAGCTCCATTTATCACTAATTTAGGTGATCAATAATTTGTTTCTCCTGGTGAATACACTCACTATTTTGGGAGCAGATTTGTGCCCATATTTTTCCTGTTGTGATCCACCTGAAGAAAAAAATAGACTGCAATTTTAGCAGCATTCTCCCAGCAGATACAGATTTGATTGTGCTTCAGTGGGGTCCCTGTATTCCATTAATGCATGAAATATTTATACCGTTATGGTTTTTATTTAAAAATAGTGTTGAAGGCCTATTAGCACATCTTTTTCTGTGTAGCCTGCACTCCATGACTGCTGGAGCATTTGACTTTGTTAATTCTGTTTTGGCTTTTTTTTCCAAAGAAAAGGTCTTCCTAACATATACACATATTGGTATAACCAGAGTGATAAAAATGCTTAGTGTCCTCTCTGCTTATTTTTTTAATGTTTCCATGTGCTAAAGGATTTCAGGCTCCCTGCCAGAACTACTCCCCTTCTGAAATGACTACTAAATGTTCTGGTGAGGGGTAGCTGGGTTCTCTATGGAATTTGGTAGATTGCAAAGTCCTGAATTTTTTTTTTCTTTTACTGTTATATTAGTTTTGTTAGGGTTTTTTTTCCCTTTTATGCAGCTGACTTTATTTGAGCAAAGGATCTCTTGTGTGCAAGGAAGGGGCAAAGGTCAGAGTTAAAAGGAATTAGAGGTGGAGCAAACTGGCA
Organism: Camarhynchus parvulus; assembly: GCF_901933205.1. NCBI lineage: Eukaryota > Metazoa > Chordata > Aves > Passeriformes > Thraupidae > Camarhynchus > Camarhynchus parvulus. Next base: position 13,275,074 of record NC_044573.1, read on the forward strand.
TAGATGAGATTTTTGGGTGCAGTGGGCCTGAAAGTGATGTTAGGGGGCAGTAAGGCCAGAGAATTCAGCTTATTTGGTATCTCAGGTGTTGCAGAGGGGATAACAGCACCATGGCACAGGGTGTGTGTTGGTTGCTCACCTGTTCATCTTAAAAGATTCATTCTCTTATGTTTTAGGATCTACAGCTAGAATATGGTCATGGTCCTCAGTGTGGCTACTTTTTGGGTGCAAATAAGTGAGTAAGCAACTGCATTTTCTTCAATTCATTCAAGACTGTTTTAATATAAGGACTCATTAGCTGAAATGGATGTAGTAAAATAAGTCAAACTTGTTTCTATCAGTTAAAATTCCAAAATCATTTATTTATTTCTAAAATAATAGTAACTAATGATACAGAATTGCAGCACTTTGCAGTATTTGAGGCTGTATTGACCATATTGTCTCTGTGGTAGTGTAAGCTTCCTTTTAAGAGCTGTTATCTTGGTCTACTTGTTTGTGGAATATTCTGCATGATGGGTCCCACAGAGCATAATTTTACCCCATCTGGGAACTGCCAGTGCTGCTCTTTGGAATTACTTTATGCCCTTCTTTATCTTGTAGGGCCCTAGAACACGCAGTTATAGATGCTTTAAAAAATAAAACTTACTTTTCTTAGCAAGCCCTTTAACTTCACACTCATACCTTTAATCATTTTGATGTATTAATCGTATAATTCTCCATAATAATTTTTCCTTTGCACACAATTACTTAATTACATTTATGCATGCCAGAATTAGGATGCCTACCTTTGATCTGCTAAATTAAATCACACTAAAAATGCAGAAAACCTAAGCATAGAGCATGCTATTTTTGCATAGTCTTTAATTGGGAAAAAATCAATACTGATAATTTTTGAAATCCTCTTGTTCCTTAGTCCTGTGATTCTTCCTGTGATGCTTTGTTTTCAGACAAAAGCATGAGTATGAGGACCAAAATGTTACAAAAAAATTAACCAGGGAAGAATTAATTTATCCCAAGAGTAGTTTCATACTTGACAGTCTGTTTATTTTGTTTAGAAGAAATCTTATGGATTTCTTTTAAATTGGATTAAAGTAACACAGTGCTTGTTTTACAGTAAGAGGAAAAAGGACCATTGCACTTAATGGCAATACATTAATAAACACACATGAAAGGGTGTTGTGTGAACAATAAATTTTAAAAATTTGCAGCTGTGTTGGTTTTTATATGAATACTGGATGAATATTCTGAAAGCCAGCTGAAATAACATACTTTGAATTATTTACCGAAAGAATCCTAGGTGCTTTTGATGATCATGCTTGTGTACCACAATTAAATCATGTTCTTGTTCTTATTTAATGCTGAAGGAGTCTCTTAAAATCAGTTGAAGAAGAGCTACATCAGCGGTAATTCTGTTTCTTTTTTTCTCTCCTGTGTATGTTTCAAAAGTAATTCATGCATTGATTTTTTTGTCTGTCACAACTGCTTCTTGTTTGTCTCTGTGCTTGCTGAGAGCCTGTGAGAGAGGCATAGCTGTCTACATTGCAGCTGTATTTTAAAGAACAATAATGATTTTTAAAAAGACAGTAAAATTCTATAAAAGAGGTAGATCTTGAGCTCAGAATCTTTCACAACAGTCAAGGTAATTTTAATACAACTCACTCAACCATAGTACTTTGTTCGTTTTCGTAGGGGGCACGTGGCACATTTAGAAGATGATGATGATGCAGACGATGATTCTAAACAGTAAGTCCTTCTTGTAAAAATAAATAAAATCGCATTCTTGAATAGATGAGTATTTAAAAAAAAAGGTTGAATCACATTCTGTAACAACTCAGGATTCTTTTTACTATGGCATTCTTAAAGATAGGTATTTTCATGTTGTTGCTAGATTACATCACCATAAGTTTTCTTATTCTGCTGATTGTTATAAATTGGGGGGAGGGGGAAATCATGTTCCTTGAGTGATACAGTTTTCTTTTTATTTTCTATTATGGAACAAAATTTTGGCATCATTATACTGAGCCATTAATATGTCCAACTACAGTCCTAGTGTGCCTTCTTTAGAAATGATAACTATATATCAAAATAAAGCTCATGAAAAGTAGATAAAATACATATATTACAGGCTTCTCTAGATGTTTGAATTTGTTCTGTCTGTGTTCTCAACTAGGAGGATGCTTGTATGAGTGCTTTGTTTTTGGAATAGAGCTGACTTCCTTTAGTCAGAGAGAGCAAATGTGACAGAGAGAGCATATGTGACTGCAAAGGCCTGTGTCAAATTAATGATGTTCATATTAAATCCCACTGGTATAAATATTTTTGGGCTCTATTTGATTGATGGATGAGAGCTGAAATAATTTAAAAAGCAAAACCAGTACGTGTAGATTTGCATTCTTAAAGAAATCTGGTGTAAAGACCAAAAGGAATGATGTCACTGAGACATAATTTTTGTTTGCTTTCTGTTAATGGATAATTTGGAAAGCTGTTGCTTCATACAAGAAACCTTTAAAGCATGTGTTATCTATTGCTGGCATCTCTCTCTTGCAGAGAACCGAACTATAACCTCTCTTTTTTTTCACTTTTTTGAGTCATTTTACTGCTTTTGTGAACCACCTCAGCTTGGTTCCTCCATCCATATGAACCTCTCGATGTTTTTTTGTGTACAGCTCTGTGTCTGTTCATTTAATGTTTCTTTTTCCCCCCACACTTCTTGCTCTGTTTGCAGCCAGTACCATCAATTCAGTAATGTTCCAGGGCTTGGAACCTCTTGATCCCTGGTGTCTTGAAGTGCTAGCACTGATTTCTTTGAGTGCTTTGAGATCCTTGTTCCTTGCACAAGCTCCATCAGAACTTTCAAACAGCATTGGCTTCAGCTGCTTATGTGGCTGTTGTGTTTCTGTAGATTTTCTTTTTTAGGTTAGGCAAGAAAGAACCTGAGATAGCTTCAGGAGAGCTTCTAATTCATCTGACCCTAGGGACCAGTAGTCACTGATGGTCTTCCAGAATTGTCTTGGTACTGTTTGTTTCTTCTGATATATCATCCTAAGTACTTTTGTCCTACAGAGAGGGTCTGACAGTGTGTAAAAGCTTGAATCCCTCAACCTTGGATCAGACAAATTCTGCTCTGTGCCTTTCTCTTGGTATCTGCTGGAGCCCAAAGATCTGCTGCAATTATTGGTTCATCTGCTGCAATTATTGGTTCATCTGCCTGGTCTTGAATATCTTTCTATGGAATCCACTGAAGATTCAAGCCTTTGGTTTGATGTATATTCTGTGAGGTGGAGCTGCAGTTGAGGATCACCTGTGACATCAGTTACTTCTCCTTTCAGATCCAGAACAAAACCAGTGAATCCAGTGCACCTCTTCCAGCCCAAACTGGTGCCACTGCATGAAATTGAGTGATAGTAGCAGCAGAGAATCCATGTTTCAGAGAACAATGTAAAGTTATAACTCTTCATTTAATAATTTTGGTTGTTTTGATATTTCCGTTTCTCTCGTGCCACAAGGCTGCTGATACTTGAATTTCCTGGTTATGGAAAGCAGCGATTACTGGGGCACTGCCCTGCATGAATAGCAGTGACAAACTGCACCTAAACCCTCTTGTTGAGACAAGGGCACACGGTCCTTTGTACACACATCTGTCCCATGCATGCCAGATTGTTGCCTTTTTGCTTTCTTTGGCTGCCCAGTAACATTGGTTGTCTGAAGTGCAGGAAGAATACAAAAGAAATGGAAATGGAGCTTGAACTTTCATGACTGAGGACTTAAACTTAGCCCAGTATTACTAAGAGAAGATAATTTCTTCCACCAAAGCAGCTGCAATGCATGACACAGGGGAGCTTGTTCTCAAAATCCCCTTCCAGCTTCTCTGAAATACAAACAACAGATAAGATGCCAGGACAGAAGCTCCTGGAAAGAATGAAGCCAAGCAGACAAGTTGTTGGCCTGTAAACAAACGGGCAGATATCTCACTACCTTGAACATAATTTAAAAATAAGGAAAATACTGTGGGAGAATGTCAAGTTTCCTAGTTTATTTATTGGAAATCATTTTCTGTTCCTGAAAGATTAGGAAACAGGACAGTGGAACCAGTTTTTAATTGGTTTTAAAAACATGTAAAATTTCAGAGTTTAGTGTTTTCTTTTTAAATGCAGCATATTTTTTAAACCACAGAGCCAGGAGGGAAAGAATGCTTGTGATGCTTCAGCTATGTTGTTTTCTGATAATATCTTGTACTGTTGGACCAAACTGCTCTAGCGTGAAAAATTGTCTTTCCCAAGATTTCCGTAAAAAAAGACTCATCAACAAAAAATCAACGAACCAACCTAAACATAGGGGTAGCTGCCTGCTGCAGATGGATTTTACTTTTATGTGTAAGGCTGTTTTAAGTCATCAGTGTAAATTTTCCAGGGAATGGTCTTCAATAGTTTTCTTGTTACTCCCCTTCAGCTCCCTGATAGCCTTAACTTTGTCCTCTCAACAGAGCAAATGTCAGGCCTCTTCTGTTTCTTCCTACTTTGTTCTCCACAAGTTTGTGTATCTTCAACAAATCAGTTCATGACACACTGCTCTCTGGGGGGGAACATGTGATCCTTGTTTTCATATAGTATCTGAGGTATAACAAAATGTTTGAAAGTGTTTGTGATGCAGTTACTTGGATATAATAGTGCTCTTGACAAGGTAATGGTATTTTTTTGTATGGCATTTATAAAACCCTGTCTCTTCTTGAAGACTGCTATTTGAGATTTCTCTCTATTTTGTTTCTTTTCTTTATAGTGCTACTATGAAACCTAAAGTGCCACCTCCTTTACCACCAAAGGTAAGTGAGGGGGATTTGTTTGCTCACCAGAAAAATGCACTTTAAATAAACAAATAAATGGACAATATTTAAATTACTGTATTGGTGGCTCTTTACTTGTGAAAATTTTAGAATCAAAATGCTGCATGTGGGGCTTTTACCTCATTGATGAGTGGCATGGGTGCTTTGAATCTTTTTTGATTATGTTTTGATTATTACTATGTCTCTTTCAGCCTAAATCCATATTTATCCCCCAAGAAACTTATTCTTCTGAAAATGAAAACCAAGGGACAATCAAGAGATGCCCAACATCAGAGAGTCCAGCAAAATCTACATCTCATGTTCCACCCAGACCACCACCTCCTCGGTTACCTCCACAGAAATCTAATCCTTTAGGTGATAAATGTGACCCCAAGGAGTATACAAGTATTTCTTAAATAATCTAATGGGATTTTATTTCTGTATTCTTAGCTGTGCACACATTAAAAGATATTGAGGTAATTTTTCTGTGGTCGGCAAGTAACAGAAAGTGCATGAAAGCCAAAATTAATGAAAAAAGCATACTTTAACTCTTAAAAGGGTCAAATGTACCTTCTGTCCAAGTCACTGACACAATTCCTGCTGATGCCTTTGGTGACACAATTGCTTTCCTAAGCAACAGGCTTATATAATGTAGAGTATCAAGATTGGTAAATTATGTTTGTAGGTTTCAGGTTTAGTGTGTCAGCTGTTATTTGTCATGTCAAGAACAGAGTTCTGCTTTCAAAGTTTGCTTTTGTAATGAACTGGGCTGGGGAGTATAGGAGGTAATTGTGTTTGTTTACTGTCTGCTCAGACTGTTCATTTTATGCCTTTGTCAGTCTGATGCTGTGAGAGCTGTGTTGGACTGGCTTCTCTTAAGCAAGCTCAATGTCTGCCTCTCAGTTATTACTTTGGTAGCTTTTCCTTGCTTCGTACTTAGTACTGCTGTTGATTTGTTAAAGATTTGACTCTAACAAGGCTGTGTTTCTAAGGAATCAATAATTGAAGTGATAGCTATTGGCAAGTATTTCTTTAGGTATGGTCAACACATTTTCCCTCATAACTGTAACTGCATTCCTTTCTGTGCTCCTGTTAGAGTTGTTAGATTTGAGTTATTATGTTAGTGTTGTTACTTTAAATACCAAAAGTCATGGACTGAGATTGAACGTGGCTTGATGGATATGTGCAAATGTAAGAACATGCATGCTTCAGAAGTAAATTAGGGTATTTTACACTATACTGTATATAGTATATGTTCTGACTTAACTGGAAATTCTGGCCCACTTAGGAGTTTTGAGGCTAGATTAGTCTTTGAGGTGAAGGCAGAGGAACACTTTCTTAACTATCAATCTTTCTAGGTAATGGAGTCACTTCTGTGCAATTAAATGGTGAAAGAGAGGAACTGCCACATCAACAGAATGAAGCTAGAGACACTAACTTTTCAAGGAAAGAAAAGAAGGAAATACTGGTAGGTATTTAAGCTTCTGGGTGTCCTTTTAGAGTTGTTATGACTTTTCTACATGTGCAAGGAAATGGAGCAGGTGTGCTCTTTACTATGGAAGTTATGCTGGATGGCATCTTGTTTACTTTGAATCAAAACACAGTTTTCCTTGATTGTCTAGCTGTGATACAGCCTTAGTCTGAAGTTTGTCAGTGTTTAATTTTCCTCAGACACAAACATAATCACAAATATATACAATTTTCTTGATCTTTCACACACCTGAGAGATATAATGAGAGCCATGTCTTGTGCTGTACTGGGCAATGGCTGTTTAAGCAAATGGGGGAATGAGGGAATGGAATATGCTGTAGTTAGACTAGATTAAATGTAACATGAGACTGCCCTCTTTGAGGGCTCCTTCCAAGTGTGAAGCTGGAAATGTAATTTTTTTGTGAGAAGTGAAGAGGAAATAGGCTAGAAACATGATGATGAGTTTTTGTTTTGTTTGAAGGAAGTGCCAGTAATACTGGCAATATTTTGAAAAGTAGGATTACCTGGACAGCTTTGAACTTGTCATTTGAAATTGTGTGTTTGAAGTTTACCTGTAAAAGAAGTTTGATCAGAAGCTTGTTTGTGCTAGGAGAGATTGATACTGACACACGAAAGTGCATGTAGCACTGAGTGGTAACTTTTAATGGTGTGATACTGAAGGGTTGAGCAATTGTTACAATATTGCTTAAATTCTCCAGTACTGAAAATGGCATTCTGACAGGCACCACTGTAGTGTGAAAATGTTGCATAAGACTGTGCAAACATTCAATGAGGAGGTATTAGGGAATCACAGTGGAGATTTTAATGAAAAGAAAATTATGCTGAGTGTTTGTGGTTATGCTGTGTGTGGGGAGGGAATGTACATGTTCAAGCATAGTGTGCGTGTGAGTGTAAACATACTTTTAAATTTTATTTTCTAGAAACCAATTAGTAACGGCCTTCCTCCCACACCTAAAGTACATGTGAGTATTGCTGAGTCACGCAAATGCATGTTGGAGGCAGGGTAAAAGAGCACATTTTTTGAATGTTTGTAATATTTTCTTTTTTACTTAAAAACCTAATATGACTTAGCAATGCAAAGCCAGTGGTATGACTCTTAACCTTTTATTACTTGAAGTAAAAATAATCCTTTTGGGGAGGTCACATTTTAATTTTTCATATGTATGTATTTAATATTTTTACTTCTACAGATGGGTGCTTGCTTTTCAAAGGTTTTCAATGGCTGTCCATTAAAAATTCATTGTGCAACATCTTGGATAAATCCAGATACAAGAGGTACTACATGATGAGTATTTTACCCATTTTGTCCTCTCCTTGAATTTCAAGAGTACTTAGAAGAGCAGAACTATTCCTTTTAAAACAGACATATATTTATACAAGCAGAAGTTGTATTTTAATTTTGCCACTGCTGTCTAAAGTCGTGTTGTTTTTAAGATATATTGGATGAAGTTCTTTGGTTTGATTAAAAAGAATAAATTACATATTGAAGTTAAAGACTCTTCTCAACATTTTAGTCTAAAAGAAGACAATCCTAATTTATCTGTAAAAAATCTGACTTTTGGACGTCTTAGCTGAGATTGATTTCTTAGCTGAGATCTTTCTGGCCCTGCAGGATTCTACAGCTGTTTTTTGCATAAATTTTAGTGCTTTAATATCTAGCCTGATAAAAGGGATACTTGGTAATATTGTACTCACTTTGCCTGCTATTGGACCCTTCGATTATAAGCTATGTAGACATATTAGTGAGCTGGTCAGCAAGAAAATATTTGGATTTTTTTAGAAACTGGAATTAGGGAAGGGTAAATCCTTAGGAGTTGACATCATCTCATAGGAGATGTCTGCCTTGTTTGCATGCCTGTGTACAATCCAGGGATTTGATTATGTTCAAGAGGTGAGGCACCCACCGGATACTGAGAAAATGTTCAAGTCACTACTGCTGTAGAATTACTCTCAAAGAAGGCAGTGGGTATTTCCATAATATATGGAAATGTCTAAGTAAGATATGCTGAAATTATTCACATGATCTCCTGCCTGTGGTTGACTTACTTTTTTTTTATTTCAATTATTACTCAAAAAACCCCCTGAGCTTTCCTAATGACTTAAAACAGCCCCATTCATAATTTAAATCTTCCTTATCAGGATTAATTTTCCATGCTTTCAAACACTGTAACTATTATAGTTTGATTTGTTTCTGTGCGTGTCGACATTGCTTTTTGGTAAAGGTGTACATACCTTCCTGAATCAAGGTTTCTACCTCTTTTTGTTTGTGTTTGCAGATCAGTACTTGATATTTGGAGCAGAAGAAGGTATTTACACACTGAACCTCAATGAACTTCATGAAACATCAATGGAGCAGGTATACTTCTGGTTTAAAAAAAAAAAATCACATTTTTAACCCCTCAGATTAATGTTTTATAATCCTTGTAAAAATGGTCTTTACTATATTTACACTGGTTACACTGAGAATTACATTAAATATTTGCTGTTGAGGATACTTTTCAGTCATGTTTGTGTTTGTAGGCTGACCCGTGTTTATATAGGAGATCTTCATCTATCTGTGTTTCGAACCTCATCATAGTGCCTTGTTCTGCAGTTAAATGATTAGGTAAATAGTATGGAATTTTCCTGGTGCATTTTGGATGAAAGTTTGCATTTTCCTTAAAACTTCATTACAATGCAGAATTTTTGCAACAAACATTGTGATTCAGCTACAGGGAAGAAAGGCGATCCTTTATTTGCAGGAGTCCATTCTTGTGGTCTTAAAAGCAGCTTTGCTGATGAGACTCAGCTTACTGAATTCCACCTAAAGCTCTGTCTTTGCAAAGTCTTACAATAAGTAATTGTTTTTAAGGGATGCTAGGGAGGGGAAAATGCAAGTTGCAGGCCTTTCTGTATTCTCCAGCTCTTTTGTTACTTTCTAAGAGACTTCTTTCTTTCTTGCCTTCTCCCTACCGTAGGGAGCTGTGCACCTGCCATCAAGATGGAGGAATTTGCAAGGACAGCCTTCACACTGTAAGCTGGAGGCACTGGTGTTTGTTCCTCCTCCATGGGTCCAGACATTTTAGAGATGTCTGTTTTGTTGAGAGGGAGGCCTAGTTGAACTGAGCTCAGTGTAACCCATAATCATACTGGTGCTCAAGTTACCTGATTTAAACTTAGCTCAGGTACCACGCTGCTGCTGCACTGCAGTTGTAACAATTACCCTGAGAAATATCACTAATGTAATAATAATTTTTATAGGCCAAGTAGACCAAGGAAAGGTTTGGATTTTTTCTTCACTGTTTGGGGTTTGGTTTTGGTTTGGTTTAACTGGCAAGGAAGGAGAAGAGCTGTAATGAAAATAATATAGTGTGTTGCCTAGTGAGTTTTCAGAGAAATGTTTTAATAAGCACTTAGAGACAAGAAGAAATGCTTGCTAACACAGCCAGTCATGTGTGGAACAAGGAATGAGTGACAGGTCAATTAACCTGCTAATTTGAAGAATTGCTATTCTTTAATCCTCAGATCCCAAACCTACTGTGTCACAATATGCTCATGTACCTACAGAAGGTCAATCAACCTTGCATGTTAAATTTTGATACAAGCAGTGTGGTAGATTGTTACCATAGGTGTTTCTTACAGTGTGTTTAGGTTGTGAGAAGACTTCAGGAATAGAAGTGCCCCCTCTATGCTAACCATTTATTGCATCATTATTTATTATAACAGTCAGTAGGGCTTTAATAGCATTTCCAAGTTTTGTGTTTTATGTCATTGTTTACTCTCACTCTGATACAACTCAGCATAAAAGTACTGTCCTTGATTGTTTTTCTCTGTATTTCACTTCACCAGTGGACAAAGGAGACGTAATATGCATTTCCAGGAGTTAGAATAGTGTCAAGGTTAATATTTTATTCTTTTTTTTTTGGAAGAGTTGTGTTTTGTTTTCTTTTGTGGTTGGTTTTTGTGGTTTTTTTTCAAGAGCAAAACAGTTGTCCTCCTGAGTGGTCAATCTAGCCCAGTAGTCTCTTTCCTAAAGTGGCAGTGGGAAGTGTCAATGAGCTTGGTCTCCACTAGAGTCATTGAATCAGGGATGTTAGAGGATCCCTGCGTATTTTTTGTCCCCTTTTGGATCTCTTGAACATGAGTATGTCTAATCCCTTGTTTGTGTTGGTACTTTCCCACCTCCATGCCATCTTGTGTCAATAAGTTCCAGAAATTAGGTGAGAGGGGGGGAAAAAAGTAGTTGTGGGTTTTTTTAAGGAATGTCTCATTGCTTTCAACCCCGTCTCTTTAGGAATTGCAGGATTTGACAAAAAACAGCTCCACCTTGAAAATTTGTTGCACTCATTCATCACTTACGGGAAATGTGTAATCATGCAGGTGAAGGTGAAGAATCTCTTCAAAGTGCCACTTTTAATTGTTTCAAGAGATTTGGACTGTAACAGGCTTTAGAATGGCATGGTTTGTTTAGAACAGGGTTTATTGACCGTGCTTGGTTTACTGAAGTTTGTTGTTGAGCTTTTCTTCTTTGAAGGAAAAAATTCAGTGGTTTTTGAATTTTTTGAAAAAGGGTTGATTGATCTTTATAATGACATCTTATGGAATATAATATACCTGAAGATATAAAATGTGCTAATTGTCTAAATGTTAATTGATGTATTAAATATAGTGTGTGTGCCTAAGATTTACTCTGAATTAACTCTGGAATCCAGGTAAACATTACTTGGCTTAAACTTAACTTCTGCTGCAAAAAGCAAGTCAATATTAGCTTTGTCCTGTCATCTAAACAGATACTAATTGATAATTGTCTTGTGTATGTCAAATTGAACACTACTTCTTTGTTTTTCCTTCCATTTATCAGCTATTTCCTCGAAGATGTACCTGGTTATATGTCATGAACAATTGTTTGTTATCAATATCTGGTAAGTTACTGTGCTGTCTTTCAGTGGTAGTGCTGGTAAACACTTGGTTTCGTATTTGAAGTGTGGTTTGTTTTCTAATTGCCAGGTAAAGCTTCTCAGCTTTATTCCCATAATCTACCAGGACTCTTTGATTATGCAAGGCAAATGCAAAAGTTACCTGTTGCTATTCCAGCACATAAACTCCCTGACCGAATACTTCCCAGGTAAATACACATCATCGGATATATCAGAATATCTTAACTCTGGGAGTTCAGGAGATGCTTGTGGAGCTCTGGGAACACCAAATAGTGGGGGGCTCTGTTCACAGATTGCAGTGAATGACTCAAGTGCATTAATCAGAGGGTTGAGCCCTACATTTACATGCATCAGGATGTGAATTACTTTTGTCAGAGAAACGGATTTTGGTACACCTAACCTTCTGGTTATGAAGGTTTCTTGTTTCTGGGCATAGCTCTTTTCGGGTGTAGTCTAGTGTGGTAGATCCTGCTTGTACTTGATGCTGAACAAAAGCTTTGGCCATGCCCCTCCTGGCTGCTGCAGAAAGTAACCCTGTCCTGGCCAGAACCCGGACACTGCCAGACAAGCCTTAGTAGTACCCCATTCAAATCCCAGCAGAAGAAGGTGGTAACACTAATCTAGTTTGCAGAAAAATCTTTGATTTTTAAAGTGCATAGTGACACACTGGTTCTTCTAATAGAATAGGATTTCTGTTAGGAAATTGTATTATAGAAATTTTGATTCTCTGCTACCTTTGGTTGTATTAAAGGCCTATTAACAGGTAATTCTTGGGTTCAGGAAAGGCTGCTTCTTGTTCAGTTGCGTGCAAACATAATGGTGTAACACTTGTCAGAAAATTATGTTCTTCCTAGAGGGTAAATTCTAAATAACTAAGAGATAATTTGTGCTTTGAATTGTTACCTTCTGTGTACGTGCGCTATTGTTCTGCTCCTCTCTTCCAAATTTGACTTTGGTGGGTGACTTTGGCTTGAGGACTGAATCAGCAGTGGACTAATAACCATAATTACCTTAAGGATCATGCTAGGAAAACCATACTAGATTCTTCCTGGAATGGTACCTCACCTAAGTTGCAGAGGACTCAGAAAATTTCTTGTCCAGTCATGTCGCTTCCCAGGAAAAATGTAGCACAACCTGAATGTGCGTGCCAAACCAGTCATTCAAAGGCAGGAAAGATTAATTTAAATAACGTGTTTTCCTGTTTTATGTCTGGTTCTAGGGTGTCAGGGTAGTCACATTTAGCCAGGCAGAAGACAGACATTTGAAGTATGTAGGAGAACATAATTTTTCCTGCCAGACCATAAAGTGTGTTCTTAAACATTTCTGGATGCTGTGATGATGAGTGCTACATGTAAAATGGAAAAAGCAGAGGTTTTGGTAGAGAAAAGACAAAGCAAAATTGGATCTGAAGTAATTTGTGAGGTTTATATATTCATTTGCAAAATCTTCTAACCTCAGTTTATGATACTTGGTAGGCAGACATTCAATAGCAGAAAATATGTCTGGGATAAGTCTCCTTTCCAGCTTCTTTCCCTGGAGTGTCCTTGAGCAGTTCCTTTCAAACCTTCCATGACTTGTTCCAATGAAAATTTGTGACCAGTACTCAGTTTTCATGCTGTTCAGTCCTTTTGCATTATCAGTCACTTCTGGATAGTTCCATTTGAAATGTTACACAACTGTTTTGTCAATTCATAGCTTTGAGTGCAGCATCTGTCTATCAACCTATTTATTCCCATCTTTTCTACAGCATCAGATTATTTATTTTTATTGTTAAGAGTACTGTGGCCGGTCTCAATAGTGCCTGTTGTCTTCTGATGCATGTAGAAACTCTGAGTGCTGTTACCAGCAAATAATATTTTGGCTTATCTGATAAATTTTCACATTATTGTTTCCATGATTTCACAAGAAATATACAAACTTGTGGTTTTTTAGTTTTTTGGTGTGGCAGATGTTTTTCTATCAGTGTATGTCTGAAAAGAAAATTCACTCAATTGTTTTAGTCAATCAATAATTTTGTGTTTATCTTTTGTAGGAAGTTTGCGGTATCTACGAAAATTCCTGACACTAAATGGTGTCAAAAGTGTTGTGTTGGTAAGTGAAGGTCTGGAGAATAAATGTGAAGGGGCAGCTCAAATGGTGGCAATATTAAGATTATTGAGTCAAGTGTAGAAGGTAAAGGGAGAAGAGACTTCTGTCATTATTGTGAAGCTGTGTGTTTGCAGATGGTGAGCTCATTCAGGTTAGTCCTTGGGTTTAAGCAGTAGAAACTTTCGTATTTAGCTCTTTATATTTAAAGAGAATTTACAAGGAATGCAGAGAACCAGAATGATGTCAAAATTCAAACCAGTCTCAAGAATAACCTAATCTCCCTGGATGGAGAAACTTAGAGAAGTTGCCATCATGATTAAGCCACTTGCATTCCTAGCAGAAGTTTCAGTTATCAATATTGGGTGGTAAAAAGCAAAGGAGTATTTTAAAATTCCTCAAAGAACAGTGTTGTCTCTGAAGCCTTTATAATGTGTTTAATAATGTGCCAGCTACCAGAGTCTCAAAGCTGCAGTGTGTTAGGACATACTCTAAAAGGGAGGCAGATAGATTAAAAAACCCCAAACCACTGAGAGTGTTAATAAATGCTGCAGGGAACACTCAGAGGATAACAGGGGTGAAGTGACAGGGGTCAGAGTATGTAAAAACTCTGACTTTCTGACAGAAAAATTAGTATGGAAGTCTGTATGTTTCTAGGTTTCTTTTCATAAAACAAGAAGCCTTGTGGTGTTCTCCTCTGTCATTCTGTGATTGCTGTCCTGCCAGGCACAGAATTTAACAGGGGTGCTGTGGTACTTGACATTATGAGGGGAATCTTCATATTCAGAGTTAGCTCGGCCTCCTAAGCCTGGAGCCCTTCGTGCATGATAGGTGTGAGTGATAATCTGTGAACACAGCAAGGGTGGCTCTGAGAGTCTTACTTTTGTGACTTGAGCCTCCATTCCTGCTGGCACATAAATCTGCTTTTGGCCTTGGGGCAGCAGGAGTGCCACAGGAGGCAGAAAAAGACAAGAACTTCTGGTCTTCTTTCTGCACCTTACAGGTGTTGGTGATTGTTTTTTGGTTTCTGTTGCTGAGTTCAGCCTTACTCAGGGTCACACCAAGCATTATTTGCTGCACTTTGCAATCAGTCTGATATTGAGTGAGAACTTGGATTGATGAAATAAGTGCTGATGTTTAAGGTGCCAAGGGATTGCTGATGAGTTTCTGTGGCAATAAGGTAGTGTGAGCTTATTTCACTTCTGTGATAGTTCTGGATTGTAGAAGCTTGTTATCTAAACTATGTTGTTTATTGCCTGATGGCCCACAGTCACTTTACTGCACAGTAAAATCTGGTCTTTAGATGTATTTGTACAAAGTGCAAAATAACACTTGTTTGTCTTAAAGGAAATGTTGGCAGTGCTTAAGGAGTGAAATTTTATCAGTATTGTTGAATTGAAGTTGTGAAACTTCACAGGGCCCAATTTTGCAACTTTATTGTTCTCTGCCAGTTTTTAATTGAGTTCTGACAATGGAAGAGCAACACTTCCTGCTTTTCTATTGTTCTTCAGTTTCAACTGGATTTCCTGGTGATTTAGAATTGTTCATCAGAATTACAAAGCTCCTGAATTTCACACTGGTTGTGATAGTGCTTGAAAGGCAGCTGAGCTGCTCACTGCCTGCTGGGTAACTCTGTGTTATAGAAAAAGCCATTCTTTAACAGCTTGCTTGTGGTGATTTTGAGATAGCTTAGGCAAACCAACACAGGAGACTCAAGGCACTCCAAATGTGTATGCAATCAGCTATTTTTTAAATATATAAAAGATTAGAGTGGTGGTTCTGGGTACTCTCCAAAAGTAAAGGGCCTGTTACATAGTTGGAAATTGTTTATAATTTGCGTGTGCTTAATACACTAATATTCTCTATCCTTTCTTGGCAGTGAGAAATCCCTACACAGGCCACAAGTACCTTTGTGGAGCACTACAGTCTAGCATTGTTTTGTTAGAATGGGTTGAACCAATGCAAAAATTCATGTTAATCAAGGTAAAATTACAATTACTCTCATGTTGTCTTCTAGTTATCTTGTAGTGGCTTGTTAAGAATAAGTATTAGCTATTTCTTGATTTATTAGACTTTTCTCTTGTTTTCTGTTATATTATATTGAAAATAACTATTTAAATGTGTCATGTATTAACTGACTGAAAATAAATGTTCATGTTTTTGGGGTGCACTTCAATTAGAGAACCAAGCCCTTTTCTCTATGAAGATTGCCCTTCAGTTCCACAATAGAAAACTGAGGCTGGCAGGCTGAGACATGGGTTAACAGTGGTCTTGCTCCTATACTAGAGAGAAGGTGACCATTTATTCTATGTTTTTTGACACTGAGGTGCCCAGAAATGCTTGTTATCTCCCCATCTGACATCACCTGAAGAGACAGAGCCAGGGTGGGCTCATGTTTATAAAAAGGCAACTGCTACAACTTGATCAGCCTGGAAGAGGAAGCTTAGAGGCTCAGTAGCCAGGGAGAGCAGTGATGAGCACTCTTGTTGTCCATGGGCAGCTGCAAAGGACACACATGATAAAAGACATGCTGTTTTATTTTGACTGAATTGGCATGAGATGCTCCAAGCTTCTTAACTTAGGCCTTTTGTATTTATCAATTCCTGTTATCTGAAGAAGTAAACCTAACATTACAAAGTATGTAACAAAATTTACCATACAGTTTGAATACCTAATAGCAACTCAGACTACATTTGTTTCCCTTCTAATATCTATTTTTGCTTATTCATCTAGCACATAGATTTTCCTGTACCTTGTCCACTGAGATTGTTTGAAATGCTGGTAGTCCCTGAGCAGGAATTCCCTTTAGTTTGTGTTGGTGTCAGTAGAGGAAGAGACTTCAACCAGGTGGTGAAGTTTGAGACTGTCAACCCAAATTCTACCTCTTCGTGGTTTACAGAAACAGGTTTGTGTGCTGTTGTCATTGCATTCCAAAATGTTCTTTGCTCTTCTCTTATAGCTGAAGCACTAAAAGGCAGGCTTCTCTAAGGAAGCAAATGGTTAAATCATTGAGGCTAAGTGATAATTGCAAGTTCCTTGCTTAAAGGGGTATCTGGTTGAACCTGCTTGCACGTGCACTTTTTTTTTTGTGTGTTTCTCCTTTTTGAACTGATTGGATTCCTTGAGATTTTTGGTATAACAGAGGATGGAGTTATAGTTTCTTGCATTTCCATAAATTAGGCAGTACTTTATTACCCCCTGTGCTGTTTTGTGCTCTACTCTGGCACCATGACTTCTATTTATTTAATAGGTTTTAGTAAAATTGCATTCTGAGCAATTCCTTTTGACATCTCTGGAAGATGTATTTTGGCTCTCCTACAGTGTGTCACTGCAGGTAGAAATGGTGTTGTCACCTCCTGCTGAGATAGAGCATTCTTCTGGTGTTTATGGAAAGCAAAAAGGATTAGCAGGAAACCAAGTGCCTGCCCATCACCAATGTGGGCACCATGAGCTGAGATGGCCGCCACAGGAGGAGCAATAATAGACATCCTCTCATGGAAGTGTGCTAAGAATTACTTTTTTTAGAGTTACAAGGTTGCCCCCTGAACCTAGATGCAGTAAGGAACCATTGCTAGTCATCGCTGGCAGGTTCAGAAGCAGTAAATAGGTTTGGTTTTGCTTGTCACAAATCCCTTGTCGGTTCCTGGTGAATTCATACATAGCTCTGTGCTGGCATACATGTGTGCACGAGTCCAGATAAGTGTGTACCGTGGAATTCACTAGGAAGAACACTTTCCTCCAGGAAGATACCCGCTGACCTTGCTGCTGCTGAAAAGTGCATCAGATTTTGACACAGTTTAAAGCATAGTTAGAATACCAAAGTGAGCAGTGGATGGCCAATTAACATGCTTTACTACTTCAGACAGTGCATTTTATTCTCATTCCTTCCTACCTGTAACTGTGTGAATTTATAGCACAGCCCATAAAAGAAGCATGCTGAAATGTCCCGTTGTCATTTCTCTCTTAATGTCATCTGCATTAGTGCATAAATACAAGAGTACTAATCCCTTCTGTGTTCTTTTTTTGCATTGTGCCTTCCACACTTCCACACTTACAATTTCCTTAAATTACTTGTATGTTCTCACATTGTGTCTGTGTTGTTGTTTTCTCCTATTTTTGTAGATCAAATTTAAACCCTTTTGTTGCATAAGCTAGTTCCTGTCCCCTGCTGGCAGGAGAGCAATGATGCAAACAGATTTTTTTTTTTAATAGTTGTAACCGGAAGCTGCTTTTGTGTTCTAGGTAATGTGCTCTAATTTCTCATGTCTAATGGATTTACTGAGCTTCTCCTTGCTATATGAAAGATGCCTACAAAATCTGGCAGTAATGTTGAATTAGCAAGAGTTGCTTTGTATGTAACTATAATGTTAACAAACAAATGGACCAAAACTACACTTCTCTTTCAAGCTGACATGTCCACTAATCACTTGTGGGTTAAATTCCCATTTGCTGTGATGGAGACTGCTGCAGCTGTAACCCAGAAGAGAAAAAAATAGCCCTTCTTTTGAAGTTTGGAAAAGGAAATAAGCCCCTATTTTTTGAATATCTGGGGATGGAAGGTCTGCAAATAGCAGCAAGAATTAAGTAATAGTATATAAGTCCCTATCAGGATTTAGAAATAAAGACAGAAGAAAAGTACAGTGAAACAGCATAGTGTGGACAGTCACGTATATCTGGCTTTTTGCAACAGCAATATTCAATTGCACCAAGAGAGAATAAATGGAGAACAATGTACATGTCAGTTTTGTTTTGTGACATGGCTCAGAAAAGGCTGAATGAAATCCATACTTCACTATTGTAGCTTCAGTTTTCCTGTCACAGCCAACATGTTGGATAAGTGGACATGCATCTCTAAGAGGAGAGAAATGTCACTGGTAAGATGATGATTTTAAGTAGATAAAACACACTAATCCATCAAAATGTCTCAATCTCTAGAACTTGAATTTCAAATTTCATGCTAATGTACGTTATGAACTAACACTGCCATTTTTTCACAGACACTACGGAGACGAGTGTTGTCCATGTAACACAGCTGGAGAGAGATACCATTTTGGTGTGTTTGGATTGTAAGTTTAATATCAACTAAATATATATGTATGCATATACATGCATACTGTCTGTCTTCAAATTGGGTTCTGTATTGAAGATAATCCCTGGTTAACATATCCTTATTTATTGTCTAGGCTGCATAAAAATAGTGAATCTGCAAGGCAGGTTAAAATCCAGCCGCAAACTGTCGTCAGAGCTCACGTTTGACTTTCAGATTGAATCAATAGGTAAGCTGGGTTTCATTATTGGTTTTGAATATCCCTGAAGGTCAGAGAGTTGGGCAATCACCATCTGGATGAAATTTAACAAGAGCAAGTGGTGGATTCTGCATCTGGGATGAGGTAGTCCCAGTTATGTGTACAAAGTGGGGGATGAGAGGCTGGAGAGCAGCTCTGCAGAAAGAGATCTGGGGCTTGGGATTGATAGCAAGCTAAAGATGAGTCAGCAGTGTGCTCTGGCAGCCAAAGGTCATGACCAGCAGTAAGGACATGGAAATTATATGAAGTTGCATATGAGAAAACTCAGGTTGGATATTAGGAGAATACATCACACTCAGAGGGTGATTGATCACTAGACAGAGCTCCCCAGAGAAGTGGTCGCAGGACCATGCAACGTCTGGATGATGTTCTGAGTGATCCTTATGAGTCCCTTCCAACTTCAGATCTTCTATGATTAACTTGTTCAATGTTGCAGTAAAGAATTAAGTATGCTACCTGTCTAGTCTTTGGCATTTGGAGCACTACCTCACTCATTTCATTTTGTATGAGAAGACTTGGTGAAAGTTTCAACATGTGCTTTCCTAGGAACAGTTGGAATGGAGTAATAATCCTGGAGTCTTCTTAGATTAAGCTAAATATCTTGGAAGCATGATGAAGACTTCTAGCCTCCAAGGGAATACCTTAACACAACCTACATAAACTCTGAATCACCCATGCCTAACTCATTTTGCATGTGTGTTTGTGCAGTCCATTTTTATAAAGCAGCTCAAAGGCTAAATTATATGATATGTCACAGGTTGCATAAATTTTGTTTCTTTGTGTAGAATTTGAATAAGTTAAATTTGTGAAACAGAAAAAATAGATTATTTTGGCAGTTCTCCAGTAATTACATACCTGGATTGCACCACCTGCTGTTGAAGGAGGGGTTAGGAGGGATATGTGCACACATGAAGGGTAGCACCAGAAGAGGAGGAACAGTAGGTTCTAAAATCATCTGAAGTTGCAGGGAGTTTATTTCTGAGGAGAACCTTTAAAGTTTCAGGCCATCCAAAGATAACCTCCCACAGGGAAGAGGAAGAGAAAACGTGGCCACTGAAAACATTACTTTTATGGCTCTTGATGATTGGGAAGGGGGGGAAGGAAGGATTCAATGTACTGGTCACTCTGGGACCTCTGCATGCACTGTGGTCCTCACCCTGCTTATCACAAAATAAGCTTCCAGTGGCCTTTCCTGTCCTGGCAGTGTCTCCAAAGACACTCCTGGAACTTTTCTGTTAAAATTCCAGATATATATTGTCTGCAAGTATTAAAGGGATTTCCTGTTCAAAGAAAATTACACTTTTAGGACTAGACATTTAGAATATTTTCTGGTTAGGTGGAAATGTTTTTAAACCCTGCTCATTAAACAAATAAATGTATAAATGCAGCTACTTTTGAGGCAGGGTCAGTGATTTCTGGGAGACATTCTGCTGTCTGAGTGGGTGGATGTCGTACAATGGAACATACATGTACAGATTTCAAAACTATAGTCTTGTGCTTTTGGCCTTAAAAGCAAGGATTGAATTTATGCCTCAAAACTGATTCCAATGTTCTCTCTTACCAGTCTGTCTACAAGACAGTGTGTTAGCATTCTGGAAACACGGCATGCAAGGAAGGAGTTTTAGATCAAATGAGGTGAGTACTACATTTTGCTTCAAATTCTGGCTCTAATGTAAGCCACGTGGAGGAGAAACGCACAATGCTGTTGTCTGAAAAAGAGTGAGACATTTCACTAACTTCCTAGGTTAGACCTAGGAGCTGGATTCTCATTCTAAGCTTGTTTCATAAGCTATAAGGCGTTGGTGGAGCTGTACAAGAACCCCCTCCCATCTGACAAGCAAAGCAGAAACAAAAGACCATGCCAGGATGCCACAGAAAATATCCAAGTCTAATTCT
Organism: Camarhynchus parvulus; assembly: GCF_901933205.1. Taxonomy (NCBI): domain Eukaryota; kingdom Metazoa; phylum Chordata; class Aves; order Passeriformes; family Thraupidae; genus Camarhynchus; species Camarhynchus parvulus. The sequence goes on from NC_044573.1 coordinate 13,295,587, forward strand.
TGGTGATGTTAATCTTCACCTTAAATTGGTTTGAAGACCACTGTCAGTTCCTTAGCCTCTCACATATGGATGCACAAATCTGGGTTTTGCCAGTCGTTCCACTGCTAAACTTCAGCTTTTTGTCACAGTGTCAAATGAGTTGCCTGATGTTTTTTAGTCTCTTCATGTTCACTTGGCTTACAAATACTTTGAAGAATTGCCCAGCTTTCACAAGAAATATTTTTCCATCTTCAGTAGAAAAATACCAGATTGACCTAAACATGGTTGGTTTGGGTTTTTTCCTAAAATCTCCTTGTAGTCACTTTTTAGCCCATTTGATGTGATTTGTAGACAGAGTTAGAGCATTATAACTACCTTCCCAAATAGTTTTTATTTTTCCTTGCTGCAAACCTTGTGTACCTGTTAGTGAAAATGCTCTACTTTGTAGGAATTTAATTAATTTGGTTATTAATAAACATTTACAAGTATTACCAGTTGTTCCATCAGTGTTTCGTTGGCTGAGAAATTGAGTTCATTATGACTAATTGTATTTTAAGGTACACATACAGTCACACCATGCCAACCTTAGATATCCCACGTTCTTCCAGCACTACATTGACTTGCACAAAGCCTCAGCTGACCCAGTCTGCGCTAACAGTGAGCCTGCTCTGTGTGAACCAAAGACTGGAGTCAGACTGCTTCTTATTTGCAAGGTGCAAATGTTTATTGTGGCATTTGTGCATTGCCCTACCCGTTGGTAGAGCACTCAGTGGCCATGTCCCAGTGTGCTGCAGCCCAAAGGGATGCATTTTGTTGTTTATGTCAGGGACTCTGGCTTGCTTTGTTGCTGTCAAGCCAAAGCCAGAACCTAAATGAAGAACTGAAAGCAGAACTGGGCTGTTGACAGACAAGCAAGCCACCTAGAACTTTTTCTCTGTAAAACACATCTAGGGTAAGCTTTTGGGCCTTTTTAAATTCCTTACCTCTACTAGCTGTCCCACTAGCTGCAGCTAAGAGAAATACATTTATTTTCTGCTGTAATATGAAAAGCCTTCAGTGCCAGGCTCAGGTCTTGACCTTACTCGTTACTTTGAGGGAAATTTTGTGCTACATAGTAGGTAGGAAGTTTTTGCATGGGACAAATAGCTGACTGACTTAACTTGCAGCATTTCTTTCTTTGAAAACATCATTAGTTCAGACTCCCTATTCTAATACAGTTGGCCCAGTTGGGGATGACTTGAGCTGCTTGCAAAGTTATTTCCTTCCACAGCTGTGACCTTCTGTGATGGTTTGATCAAGTGTGAAAAATGAAAGAGGGAACTGTGAATTTTGACACAAGAAGTTCAAACTTTGGGCAAAGATTGTACAGCCCCAGCCTCACAGAAAATAGAAATTAATTTTCTTAGAAAAGTGAAGGATTTCATTGCTGTGAATTAAAATTCTCTTGCAAGTTCTCTGCACCAGAAGTGAATTCAGTAGGTCAACTAACATTACTAGGGTCTGGAAAGGAGATAAGAGTGTCTACTTTCCCCAAGAGTGTGAAATTCTGCTGTGTAGAAGAGATTTGTAAACAGTGCTGCCTGCTCACAAAGTGACTAACTACCCTTTGGAGTATGCACTGGGCTTTGGTTGACTTCATTAGTGAACATGGTGATTTTCTGGGTGCTTTGATATTCATATAATCATAAAGATGTATCACACATGGACAGTTCACCAACAGAACACACAGGCCTGTTGCACTCATCTGAAATGTCAGAGGATGAAGTTTTCTTTTTGCAGTGGGCATAAGTACCACAGATTAGATTGTTTCTCTGCGAAGGTTTTCAGAATATGAACTTTGTGTTCTTACTATAATTCAGCATCTCAACAAAATGTGTTTTATGTGTGATTTGCCTGACCCATTTTTGGATATACACTCTAGAGTGACACTGGTAACTCAAGTACTAAGCTGAGCCCTGCTGTTCTGCTTGCAATGGCTACCAGAGGAACTCATGTAATGTGAGAGTAATTACAGAAAACTTTTATATCTTAGTTAAAAGTGACAGTTGCATTATAATAAGTATTGGATTTTAATTGGCAGTCAGTTGTTAACATCAGTCACAGTCAATTCTTTTCTCTTGACTAATGTTAAAAACAAAATGAAAACACTTGTGCTCTTAACATGTAAATATTTCTTTTTATTGTCTAGATCACACAAGAAATTTCTGATAATACAAGGATATTCAGGCTTCTGGGATCTGACAGGTAAGATGAGAAGTAAACAGGACATACTAAAATAAAGGAATAATATGTATTCTCCTACTTTGTAAAAGTTCTTTTTGCATATTTCTTGCAAATTCTTTTTTAGATCATCTTAGACATTCTTTTGTGTACATGTCTGCTTTCCAGTTCCTCACTTTTAATTTTCTCTTTCTTAAATTTAAAAAAATAAAAGCCTTTAAAAGTGTTTGTGAGCTTCTAGAAGTACTCAGCCACACAAGAAGCTTTTCCTTGGCTGCAGTCACAATCCCCAGGAGTGTTTTCGTTTTTGTATTGTAATTCTTTTGTTTAGCTTGGTGAAATCTTTACTTTCAGATGTTCTGCAACAGCAGCTCATCAAAATCTGCTTCTGGACATAAGTGTAAAAAATACTTAAAAATTTAAATATCTCACTTTCACCCCAGAAAGGATATCTACCAGTTCTTCTCCCAGCGTGGCAGTTCAGGTCTTGTAGGAGCTCTTGATAGCTCCTGGTGTAGCTGTTCTTTGACATCTGCTTTTGGGACCTGTCTGTGTGACCCAGGTGCTCTTTTAGGAGTGTCACTGACTTCCTCACCTATCTCTGCCCTGGTGTTGAACTTTGTACTTCTGTAAGAGCCACAGAAGCAGCAGCTGTTTTGTCTTCAGGGGAGTGCATGCTGATATGAGAGTTTCACCAGTGATGAATTCACAAGAACTGCAAAGAGAGGCTTTAACTTTTCTTTTGAGAATTGCCTCTGTTTACACTGCCTGCAGTAAACCCATGTGGCATCTTAGAATGACATTGCAAAAAATTGCCTTGTAAGAATGTCCTCTTCCCCAGATTTGCTCCCATCTGTTTCTGGCTTGCTCTGATAGTTTTCAGGTCTAAGACAATGTTTAAAGAGTTTGCTCCGCAACAAACATTAATTCCAGTTTCTTCATATACCCTTTTCCTTGGAGCTCTGTCATGTTTTGTGCTTGAGTGTGAAGCCCTTTTCCAGTAGCAGGAGTCCTTTCCTAGGCAGTTCATAGGAGCTGGTGTTCTGAGAAGCAAAAACCCTGATGTCAGTCTAATAAAAACTTGTGTGTTGCTTTCTCCTCATGGGCAGGGAATTGCCTCATTGCATGAGGTGTCGTTCCCTTTGTGGAGCACATTGAGTAGAGGTCAGGTTTTTTCAGGTTTTTTAGTTTTGCAGCAAGCAAACTTTCCTGTCTGAATCCACAAGAGGGTTTCCCACAATCTGCCTTCACTTCAGGATGTTTGTGGAGGAGAAGTCAGTCATGAACGTCTTGGTCTGTTTAGCAGTTTTAGCAGTTCTTGCCTGATGAAAAAAATTTAAATAGTTTGTGAAACAAAATTGTGATGGCTAATTTCTCTTCTTTGAAGAGAAAGGTCTGGTCTAGGACACCCCTGATGATCTTTGCAATTGCAGGCGCCTGTAACCCAGTCTCTTGTATCCAATGATGGCCAAAAGTGGGTGGCAAGAAAAAGTAAGAGAAAAGACTCTTCACATAGTAGTCCTTTCCTTGAGGATTCTCTTTGCCTGCAAATTTTTGTCTCTGAAACTTTCAGAGCAGAGGAAGTTTCTGTGGATTAGGTTATACAGCCTCAGAGATTAACTAGAGGTGCTCACAGAAGAATCAGCTTTGTTCATCTATGATTCCTGTGGCAAGAGGCGGAAAAACAGCTGTCAGAACTGGAGCCTGATGAATGGGTTTGCTTTGCAAAGCTCCAGGAAAGCACAAACCCAGTAGGGGAGTGAGGGACCCTCACTAAAAGGATGAGAGGCAACAGGAATACAGTGCAGCAAGGGAATTTCCAGCTGCATAAAGGGGATAAACATGATTGGTGAGGATGGTTCAACACTGTAGCAGGAACCCAGAGAGGCTCTGGGAGATCCTTGGAGACCTTGTCTGGATAAGACCAGGAGCTTGATTTGAGGTTGGCATTGGTTTGAGGGGCTTTTGGACTAAAGGCATCCAGGGAAAGAGAAATAACAACCAATTAGATGGATCCTAAGAAAGAATATTTAATTAAACCCAGGGTTGTTTTTAAATGAAGGATCACTTGACATTGTGGCTTTTTAAATTTCCATTTTAGGGTCGTGGTGCTGGAGAGCAGGCCGACGGACAACCCGACAGCCAACAGCAATTTGTACATCCTGGCAGGGCATGAGAACAGCTACTGAGAGCAGCACGTGGAGGCAGCTCACTGTGAGGAGAACACTCCTGCTGCAGCAGCACTCGTGACTGGCTGGAATTGCACAAAAGCTGCAGTAACCCCACTTCAGTTACTTTATAATTTATTGTGGCATGAGAGGAAGATGAGAATTGTTTGTGGTATGGACACAGAAGCATTATGATACCACAGAAGTGCTTAATTTACTGTTATGTAATCTTTGTACATATGCAGTATTTTTCAGTGAAACTTCTTGCTGAAGCCCTACACTGACTTTCTGTAGATAGAGGTCCTCCTGTTAAGTACAAGTGTCTTACCTGTACAGATGTAAAAGTCACTGAGGATGCAGAAATTAAATTGGGGTACTATTATAAGGACGTCTCATGTGTTTATTATAAAGTGGGATTCTAGCAACAAATATAGTACATTTAGCAACACTATTGTATTTTATTATATGTAATTTACTAATACAAATAAATATTAACTTTTAGAAATTGTAACCAAGGCTGTAATCAGATTACAATCTTGTTTTAATTTCAATACAACACACTGGTGTTCATGTTTGCACAATGTATTGAGATGTGATGTATTTAGTCACAAAGGTAAGCTGTGACTTTGTGGATATGACTTGGGCTTCAAAGTTCCTTTTTTTTTTGTTTGTTTGTTTATTTGGGTAGATTTCTTTGTGAAACAAACCAGTTAAACACCTGTATTTTTATATTTAATTAAAACTTTCCTTATGATTACTTCTCTATGCTTGAAAACAATACCTTACGGATGGGTGTCAGTCCCAGACTAGTGGTACCTGGCTGTAATTCTGCAATAGGTGTTTGAATTATTAGTGTATACAATGATAAAAAGTAGTTATTACTGTTTGTCTTACTAAATAGTTTCATATCACGATGAAAAGGAGCAACATTCCACATTGTGGAAATGGCTCAGAGATGTTGCCATTTTGACCTTTTTTTTTTTGGCCTTATAACCATTTTCACACTTTTCTTGATTTTAGGATGTTAACACATGGCCAAAATTTAGTTACTACCTCATTGAAACAATACAATGGTTACTACGCATCACGGGAACTTAGTTTTGATCAGAAGTATTTTTGATTGCTATTTTCCAATGGAGTGTGTAAATGCCAAGTTTTAAGCAAAATGCACACATTTGACTCCTTTTTTTGTATATGTTCTTTATATTTTATTGTGATAATATACACTAAAACCAAACTAAATTAAAAGTGATTTATGGCCTGCGTTATTGTTGTGATGGGTAATGCTTTGAAATATGTTCCCTAATGTATATAATGTAAAATAAATTTTTTTAACATGTTGTTGTACAATTAGATTATCACCTGCACTGATTTTCCACATAAGACTAAAATGGAACATACTGAGTTTTCAGTTCTGCTATTAAATGGTTGTGCCAAACACAGAAGCTGGGCGTCTCTGAATGTATGAACAGAGGTTGCTGGAGCTCCACTCAGTTTGGGTTGACATCAATACCCTTTTGGCCTTTGGGCAGTGGACAGGTAGATTTCAGCTAAGTCTTTCCAAATTCCACCTTGTGCGGTTTCTTCCCTCCATTTCCTGCTGTTCCACTTGCAAAACTGATTTTTTTCTTTTTTTTTTCAGCAGGTTTATTTTTCTGCCTGTGGGCCTCAAGCTCACTGCTTCTGCCAGCCCCATCGTGGCTGTTCCTTGTCCTGAGTGTCACCTCACCCTGTGGGGGAAGAGGTGGTGGCACAAGCCTCACTGGTGAGCAGCTGAGTTCTCAGAAAAGCTGAGAAGTTGTGTGTGTTTCACAGCACCCTTGTGAAATCCCCAAGGGCGATTTCCATCCTGCCTCCTGTGGACTGTTCCTCACTTGGACATGCAGAAAGTTGCTCAGATTTAGCAAAGTGCACTACAGCTGATGTGCTGTGAATGTGCTTCCTCCTGGGGGGGTCCTGCAGCAGCTGGGGCCAGGTTCCTCAGGCCATTGCTGAATTATAGGCACCAGAGGCTTAGGGCTATTGGTTTTTACTCTGCTTGGGCATTTTTGGTACGAGCATGCATGCAGGGATGCAGCTGGAAAGGCTAAAGATAAGAGGACAGTGCAGCAGCATGTGGGAAGAAGGGAGCATTGTGCTAGGGCATGTTTCCAGTCAGTTGGTATAATCAGAACAGCTTTGCTTTTCCCATGCTGCTCCCCAGCCTTGAAGATAAGAAGTGAAGAGTTCCTGCTTTTTTGAAGAATCGTCCTGTTGCAGGGTTTGGGGTTTGTGCCACAAAACTGCCTTTCCCACATCTCAAGCTGCTTGCCTACTCTGCTGGCAGCTGAGCCCAGGAGCCTGGGTGTCTGGTAAATCAAAAGGCCTCCTTTGCTAGGCCTGAAGCTGCCTTGAACTAAAGTTCTCCTGAGCCATGCCTGGTAGGAGCTTATGACTGGAATCCTGATGTAGGATTGGGATTGGTGTGTGGCTGACTGCTGGGAGCCCAGTCAGAGCCAGGAAACCCCATCACAGGCACCATGAGGTTACAGCAAGGCCCTGGATGATGGACACGCCTCCTCCAACCACCTCTGTGCTTCCCTTTTCCTCCCCCTGGTCCCTTCCATGCTGGCTCCTAGCAACTGCAAGGAGCTGCTGGCAGGCAGGAGGGTTATGTGACCACAGGATCAGGCACCCACCAGCCTGGCAGCCAAATCTGATCAGTGCAGGGGCTGAGCTTGGGCCTCGGCCCAAACTGAGCCTCCTTACAGGGAACAAAGGAAGCAGTGGCACTGTGTGTGTTACAGAAGTGCTCCTGGAAGCTGGGATCACAGGGCAATGAACACTGCTTTTATCTTTTACCTGCCCATCTCTTCATGCAATGCTGCTTGCCCGTGTCAGAAACTGGATCTGGTGGCACAAAAAGAGGGTGTTCAGATTCAAATTCTGCATCCCCAAGGCCCCTGACTGAAAGCAAGGGCTGTGCAAGGTGAAGCACGGTGCTGGCTGCCTGCAGCTTTGCCATGGGGCTGGGGGAGCGCAGCAATGCCGTGAGCACTGGTGGGGGTGGATGTGTCCCCCAGGCAGGGGACATTCCTTACACCCCACAGGGTTCAGCTTTGGCAATAGCCCTGCTGGGTTTTGAAGGATTGCACAGGAAAATAGCTGGTAAAAATAGGGACTGTGCCCAAACCTCTTGCTTCCCTCCAAGGAAACACACCTAAAATACAGGAAGGCCTGTGTCATCTATGAGTGGTGTAGAAGTTGTAGAAATTTGTCTGGGGAGGGAGACACCAGTTCCTTTAGGACATGTAGATACATCTTATCAGGTCTCATGGACTCGTGCACCTTCAGGTGCTTTAGATAGCCTTGAATCTTCTCTAGCAGGTGACTCTTCAGTCCCCCAGTCCCTGCCTTTCCCTTCTACAGCTCGGGCAGTGTGGCTGGAGCACATCCTGGTGGAGACAGGGACAAAAAAGTCATTGAGCACCTCAGCCTTTGCACATCTTGGTTAATCAGGTCTCCCCTTTCCTCCCAGAGAGTGTTCTCATTTTTCCTAGTTTTCCTTTTATCACCCACATACCTGCAGAAGCTTTTCTTCTCCTCCTTGATGTCCCTGGCTACATTTAATTCCCTCAGAGCTTTACCTCCTCTAACCCGATCCCTGGCTGCTCGGACAACCTCTCTGTATTCCTGCCAGGCTTCAGCTCCTGCTTCCACTCTCCATAGGACTCCTTTTAGTGTCTGAGCTTGTCCAAGAACTCCTTGTCTATCCACACAAAGCCTTCTGGAATATTTGTCCAATGTCTTGTCTGAGCCGAATCCATCCCCGCGTGTTCCAGCCCAATCCATCCCGGCGTGTTTCACACCGATCCATCCCTAACCCTAACCCACCCCGATCCACTCCCGCGTATCCCACACCGATCCATCCCCGTGCGTCCCACACCGATCCATCCCCGCGTGTCCCAGCCCGATCCATCCCCGTGTGTCCCAGCCCGATCCATCCCCGTGTGTCCCAGCCCGATCCACCCCCGTGCGTTCCACACCGATCCATCCCCGCGTGTGTCCACCCCGATCCATCCCCGTGTGTCCCAGCCCGATCCATCCCCGTGTGTCTCAGCCCGATCCATCCCCGTGTATCCCACACCGATCCATCCCCGCGTATCCCACCCCGATCCACCCCCGCCCGTCCCGGCCACCGGCGGTTCCAGGGAGCGGCCATCCACCCTCCCGCCGGCAGGGGTCTCGCGCGGCCGGCCCGCCCCTGACGTCACTTCCGCCAGGAAGGCCGCGGCCGCGCGTGGCGGGGCGCAGGCGCGGGGGCGCGGGGCGCCGCCGCTCCGCGCATGCGCCGCGGCCGCCGACGGAGCGGGCGAGGACGGGACCGGGGAGGCGGCGGCGCTCGCGCTCCGACCCCGCCCCTCGCGGCCCGCGCGCGACCCCCGTCCCGCCGCGCGCCCCCCGCCGCCCCCGCGGCCTCCCCCGCGAGCCGGGGCGGGGAATGCGGCAGCCGCCGCCCCCCGCCGCTGCGGGCCTGCCGCCCCCGCCGGCGGCGGGGAGCGCCGGGGCTCCCGCTGAGCGCCGCCGGCCCTCCCGCGCGGCTCCCGGCCCGCCCGGCCCGCCCCGGCGGCACCATGCAGGCGCAGGCGCTGCTCTACGAGTTCTTCAGCGAGGAGAACGCGCCCAAGTGGCGGGGGCTGCTGGTGCCCGCCCTCAAGAAGGTGAGGGGCGGCCGGGTGCCCGCGCCCCGGGGGCCCGGCCGCGGGATCGGGCTGGGCGCCGGGCGGGCCGCGGGGCTTCCCGCGCTCCGGAAGCGGCCCCGGGGCTGCCGGGGTCGGTCGGCGCCGTCCCGCAGCGCAGGCGGCTGCCTCGGTGGGTGCCCCGGCGCGGAGGGGCCCGGCAGCCGCCCTGGGGCGATGCTCTGACAGACGGAGCCGTGTAGATAAAAACCGTGTGATGGACGCGCCACTCCTGTCCCCCCTCGGCCCGGAGGGACGCAAGTGGTGCTGCTGCGGGTTGCTGCTGGTCTCCCTTGGTGACACGACTGGGAATAGGGGGGGATTGTTTTGAGCAGCTCCTGAGATAATTTTTGTTCATTAGTGTTCGTGTCTAATGGCTTTTAGTTAACCTTCTCGTAGTTTAAATACCTTCTTGCTGAGGAGGCTTAATCAGGACAAACTAGCAAGTCTTGCTCCCTCAGGACGGTGAGGCTTGTGCCTGTGGCGTGGAAAGAATTTATTTGGAAGAGAGAAAAATTGTGAGGGCTCCTCTTCCATCCTGAACCCAGAAAGTAGAAGGTTTAAGAAACAAGTTTTCTGACACTGTTACCTGAACTGGCTTCCGGTTGCAGAACTTCACATGGTTTAGTCCTGCACGGCAACACTTTCTGAGTTACTGTCTGGTTACAGCGATTAACTGCAACTTTTGCCTGAACGGCTCCTTCCTTGGGCTGGTTGAGAGGTCTCGGGCGCTGTAGTTGTACCCATGCAGTATTTCTTCCTAATTTCCCCTTGCAGTGTACTGCCTCTCTTCTCTGAGCGTGCTCTTTGAGGTCTCCAGCATTGTGTGGCTTTGTCCGGTTCTTGGAACTCTTTTTGCTTGTCTCATCCGTAGCACGTGCTGTTAATTTCTTATCCCTGGATAGTTGCTTCCTTGAAACTTCAGCACTAACCACACTCGTGGTGCTTGTGAGCACTTGGACACCCATCCAGCTGAAGTCTGCTTGGAAACTGGAGCTGCCCAAGGTCCCAGCCACAGAGAGCTTGTTCCTTTGGAGGATGGTTTATGCCATGGTGCAGCAAATGTTTGTCAGATTTGGAAGGAGTCTCAGTGCTGACAATTGGAATACACAGTGTGAGGATTCAAAGCAAGCAAGCATTAAAACTTTGGGATAACTTGTGACATCTGAAGTGCCAGATTTCTTCCTAGTGGACAAGCCCTTCATGAAGTCACCCTGCTTTAAAGATGCTTCCTGAAGGAGTTGGATGAATTCTGCAGTGGGAAAAGGAATTCTGCAATCTGAGGAGAAGGCCAATGAGGACAAGCTACCAAGGATGACAAGCTGGCCCTGCAAGGTACAGTTGTCTTGATTTTGTCTGCTCTGTTTCTCTTTGTGGGTAGAGGGGTGACAGGAGGCAGGTGGAGTTAGTTCTGAAGGCTTCACACTGAAACTTTTGACTGTCTGGCAGGTGTTGGCTCTTTTGACCTCATCTTTTTCATGTGATCACCACCTGTTTCTTACCTTCTCTCAGGCTGCTTACTACTGCTGTTTTTGTAAAGATGGAAATAAAGAATCTGTCCAGATTGTCACCAGCTTTACTGAGGAGCCAAATACTTGAGTTACAGCAAAACTAAATGGCAGATGAAAATTTTGAATTATTATCTTACTGTCTTTTTCATTAATGGACAAACCACATTGTGTATTTTCCTAACGTGACAGAGGTACAGATAGTTTTGAGTAGAGTGTGTTTTGCCCTGATAAAGGCCCCTAAAGTAGTGAACCTGTCACAGGTGGTATGTAAACCCACGACCTTGCCTTGAGGTGTTCAGTCCCCTGTCGTGGCTCACAAGGCAGGTGCAGCACTGCAGCATTGCAGTCAGTGACCCCTTGGATAGCTCACCAAAGACCTGAGCTGCACCTACAGGCCAGCACGTGGGACTGGTAAAGTGGAGAGGGTGGCAGCATTTCCCAGTGGGGTCAAAGGGCAGGACTGTCCTGGAGGGCAACTGGTGCCTTGTGACTTTGCTGAACTCCCAGAGCATTGCTGTCTCAGGAGGAGTCAGATTTTTGGAAGCTCACGGATGTCCCATTGTTGCTCGAGGAGAACCTTTCCTTCACTTCTCCCTTAGCTGACCAGATGCTGACACTCATTCTCAGGTAGCGACAGCGGCTGAACTCCACCTGAAACCAGGTGCTTGTAGAGGCCGAACTGTGATGATTTCACAGCTGGAAATTAGACTTAACAGTTTGTGGAGACCTGTGTTGAATTAATAAGTCCATTGAGGACAGTGGCATTTAAGTTAACATTGTAAGAGCACATATACCAGGATGGAGTGTTTGCAGCTCTCAGGGAAAGCTGCCACACGTGGACTGAATCATTAAAATGCCATTGCCCTTTTGTAACTGTGAGTTGGCTTCTAATGCAGTGCTCAAACTACAGCCTCGGGATTGCTTTCTTAAAAAATGGGTGTTGTTGAATCATTGCAAATAGCTTTCTTTTTCCCACTGGATTATTTTGATTCTATTTTTTATCAAGCAGCAAGCCCAAGAATATAGAGTAAGAATAAATCTCTTCCTACATCAGGTAGTTCTTAGAGGAGACCATGCCTTGTGTTTCATTAGACATGAACCTTAGCAGTAGAGCTGCATTTACTTTGAACAGCTGCATTTGCAAAGAGCAGCTCTTGTACCACTGAGATCATAATGTAATCCCTTTTCTTCTGATTCTTCTTCAGATGCTGTCAAGATAGACTCCCGTGCACTCAATTAGGAAGAAAATGATGTCAACTGAGATTCTTCTCTGCCTGGTCACAGTTATTTTGAAGCTGCAGAAGAGGAGTGTTGCAGGGATCTTTGGTGGTGAAAGGCAGTAATCATGGTGATGAGGTACAAGAAAAGGAGGGAAGAAAGAATAACAACAGGTGTCTGAAATTGTAGTTGCAAGAATGGACAGAAGGTGGGATGCTGGGAGATGCTGAAGATGAAGAATTCAAGACATTTGAAACACCAGAGGTCTCGGATACCTGGAGACAGAGACACACAGCTTTTATTGCACCTTGGAAAACAGACTCAGGAGTGACACCTGTCATGTGATGCCTCTTCCAGCACTGGTGTTCCTCTGCTAGTGAATTTACACACTTTATTTTGGTTATAACCTTTTGGATAGTTTTTCTTGAACATCATTCTTTATGACTTCATCTCGTGGGCATAACTTGTTCATGGAGCCAGAATTTCTCTGCACATGTATGATGCACTTGTTCCTGATCCATTGGTTTTGCAGTAGGAAGCATGTCATCCTTACTGATGGATACCCTAAGCCATTTGATGATGGAGAAAAACAAAAGAATGTTCTGCTCTTTGCATACCTCAAGTTGTTTTGAATCAGTTGAGCAATTAACCAGGGGTTCTACTGGAATTTGTTGTGGTCAGAATGATTGGACTGGTGTGGCTTGGCAGCTGAAGGGATTTGCTTCCTCAGTGAAGGTTCCTGACAGCCTGCTTCCAGGGACTCCATGTGTTGTCTGGACCTCTCGTGGAGCAAGAGATGTGGGAAAAGCTGCTTCAGTCACTCAAGAGTTCTGTTGACAAAGATGTTTCTACCTGATTTTTAATTACCTGGCTCTTCAAATTGGTCACAAACCAGTTGCCACTTGCTACTCAGAATGTCACTTCTTACTCTTAGCATTGCTTCACACAAGGTGTTGAGCTTTCTTAATTTCTGATCACTTTGAGTCCTGTGTTCTTCTGATGGCTATGGAGGGTAAACCTAAGAACTTCATACAGCTGGAATCTTCACTGCATAACTTTTTTCACCTGCTCAGTGGAGCAGTGTAATACTGCTGCCCTTTTGAGACATCAGCAGAAATGTTAGCAAAAATCCGAGTCCTGCATCCTTGGTGAATTGCTGCTGAAGAGTGTCCAAGACATTTGTATTTGATTTAGTTTCCTGTATTCTTAATTGATCAAGGTAACAAAACATGGTCAGGGTTACCAAATATCAGCAGAGATGTACAAGAATAGAAGAAAAAGCTTTTTAAGGAGTGCTGACTCTATAAGAACACTCATCAATGCAAGGTGTACATAAAGTACTTTGTCCTGGAGTGTTTAGTGGTAAGCTTGTCAGTGGTTTTTTAGTCATTGAGGGAAAATAAAGAAAGGATGTGTTGAGTGAAAATGAGAGTTACAGCATTAGTGAAGACTTTCAAAGATGCTGAATTGAAGGAAATTCTTGCCAGAATTATCTCCTCTGTTGCCAAATTTGTTTCTGCAATGGATTATTTCTACTAATAATCCATTTCCAAATGTTTAGAAAATTTTCAGTTGGGAAACTACTTACAGTCAGTAAAGTGTTATCTTCTCTGATAATGCTTTGGAGGGTGGCTTGGCATGTTGTCTCATTACAGAACTCCTTCCATGATCGGTGTGATGTGGTAAATACCATGCTTTTCCCCTTTAGACCCTTTTTTACAAGCCCTTCAGCTGCCACCAGGGCAGACTGGCAGCACAGCCCATGCTCAGCAGTGAAGTGCAGTTTTTCTTTAGCAGGAGTTGTTTTTTGGTTCATAATGTGACTTCTTGCAGTACAGGGGTAGTCTTGCCCAGTTACGAAAAAATTATCTGGAACCTGCAGTTGATGCTTCATTTTTATTTCAGTTTGTTATGTAGCTTTAGAATTACTTCCTTTAGAATTCCTTTAGAATTGTTTCCTTTTGTTATGCCATTTTCTAAAGCTGCTGGAGCTTCTGCTGCTCCTGATGGGCTCAGGTCTGGTACTGTTTTCTGAAGCTGCAGGATTTGCCTGGTGTGTTCTGTATTTAAAAGAGCACCTGTGAACCTGATTGTGTTGATTGTTAGCGATGATTTGGGAGCATAAAGCTGGTGTTCATGTAATGTAAAGTTGCTTTAATAAGTCTCTGGAGCCAGGATTTTTCATCCTGAATTGAAATTTTTCAGCAAGCAACCTGTTAGGCTTTTTCTCATGGCCACTGAGGAAGAGGTAACTGAAAACTGTTGCTGAGATGTATCACTCAGATTTTTAAATTCACTGTCTTCCTTCCTTATCTATTATCAAACACCTCTTTCTAGTGCAGAACAAGCTGTTGAGTGTCACTCTAGGCTGGGGTTTGGGTCATCTTGTGGCTAGCCTAGGGATTGTTGTCTTGGACCTGTTGGGAGACCAAGCCTCTGTCTAACCCAAAGCTGTTAGATCTGCAGTCCTTTAAATGAAACGTTTCCCAGGGTTTGGTTTAAAGTTCCTACTGCTCTCTGTGAGGCTTGTGGGAATGTTTATACTCTAATCTGTTATGGAGAGTTTGAAAAAAAATGGTTTGAGAGGACTTTATGTAAAATAAGCTGCTATGGGCTATTAAGTAAAGATCGGCTATATTTGTACTATACATTAATCACTTCCTTCTTTGTTGTTGATTTTGTTGGGTTTTTCTGCCAGTTTAGATTTATGGCTGCCTAATTTTTAAGGTCTTGCTGTTCCTAGTATAAATCCTTTGCTTTTGTGGATTTTAAGGGAAGAGGACAAAAAAGGCAGGGGGAAAAAAAGCCACATGTTCACATTGTAGAATTTTCTTTAAGTGTTATAATTTATTTTTTTAAGCAGGCACTGTTTGTCTCTGCTGATGTTCTTAAGCAGATCCTGAAAAGCTGTTCAAGAAATGCTGGCTCTGCTTATCTTTAAATAATGAAAACTCTGGCCATTTCTCTTTGGAGAATTAGGAGAGATTGAGAAGATTGGATATTCAAAAAAGTGAATACATGAGTTGAGTGAAAACAGCCATGGTGGCAGGGATTTGTAGCTGATGTAGGTTGTATTTGCCCTTTGGAATTTATGGGGTATTTTGAAGATTTGAAGCTTGTTTTAAAAGTTTTTAAACTGCTTTTTTAGTAATTTCCCTTATCATAAGTGTGTAGGAGGGAAGGGAATGGTTCTGTCATTATTTAAGGGAGAGGTTAAATGTTTAGATAAGAATCTGATCTAAACATCACAACACTTCAGAAGTTGTTAGTCTGTTTTTATCATGTGTTTTCCTAAGTGGGATTGAAGGATCTGGTGGGATTCTAGCCATACTCCCCCTTTTCAAGAGTGATAAGGCAGGGTGACCCAGGTTTTTTAATTTAAAATCTGAGATGACTTTGTGAGAAAGATGGAAAGCCCCTGGTAATTCGATCTTCTCTTTTTTTTTTAACTAATCATGTGATGGTTTATTCTAACAGATGTTCCCATTTCTTGTCTTTTACTAAATCTTGCATCTTACCCAGTCTTGCATCATGTCTTAGATAATGGACTTGGGACTTGCACCGAGTACCCTCAAATAACACTCTGTCATTCTCAGTCTGAGCCTTTGGGTACTACAGTAGTGCAGATACTGAAATTACACATTTCTGTGAGAACTGTGCACCATACCATGCTGTACTTTTCCTTGTTAGTCTGGTTGTTTTCTTTTGTTCACTTGCATGACTTTGAACCCTAACTGATACTGTCATGTAGCAATGAGGGTTATTTACCATCTACTTAATATAGATAAGCTGTGTTGGCAAGCCACTGGCAACTCATGATGTTTTCTTCTGCCAAGGTGGATGTTCTGTTAAAGTGGAGCTGGGCAGTGGCCTTTGAGAAGGATGTTGTCACTGTCTCCAGACAGAAATGCTTAGGGAAAATGAAACTTTTATCTCCTGAACTCGGAGTAGGTTATCACTGTTGACTCTGTTTTGGCTGACTGTGGATAATGTTTCAGGTTATGGCCTGATGTGGTATTTTTGTTTGTTTCTTCTTATTCTTGTAGGCTGTGTGTTACAGACCAAAGGAGTTGTAATGAGGTGATTAAAGTCTGGTCTGTTTTCTAAGTAAAGGAGAAAATCTCTTCATCGCTCCAGTTCATCATGCTCTGTATTTTTAGAGTATTTGTGTTGAATTGACTTGGTAATTTAACACTTCTTGAAATACAGAGTGCTGGAGTATAATATAGGGACACTGTAATACAAATCTGTTCGGTTCTGCTTTAAAAAAAGTACACATTAAAGGAGGCAGCATCTTCCAGACAGCTCAGATCAGCTCTGCTCTTTAAGAGAACACTTTGGCAAGTCTGTAATTTCTGGTGTTAAGGTGTTCCAAGCTGGTACAGTATTTCAGATGTCAGTGTTTGAATTGTAAATAATGTTTTAACTGCCTGGCATGCTGTTATTCATGTAGCTTCACAAACACACTCTAGCTGTGCATAGTGAAGTTCTTAGGAAAAGTGAAACTGTTGGCATAATCAAAATAGTTCTGTTAGCTAGTCAAATGGAGAGAAGTTCTTCTGTTCTATTTTTGCCAGACTGCTTTTAAGTTTAAAAAGCAGTGACTTCTGGAGGTGTTTTTTGAGACCTGCTGAATAAGGGTGTGCAGTCTGCAAGAGGCCAAACGCGTGATCCAGCGCGTTTGAATCCCAGCAGCAGTTAAGTGAGCACCAGGACTATGCCCAGACATGAAGCTTTCAGACTAATGAGTGCCTTAGCAGGCAGGTGGATTTCTGTTTGAGGCTGTTGTGTGTTTGAACTTCATAACATTTAGTTCTTGCTATAACTGCAAACAGGAATTAAGACTCAGGTGTGAAATTAAATAATTATGGCAGCATTATTTGAATATAGACATGGGTTTAACATTTGGATGAGGCAGATTGCTGAGTTTTCCTTCAGAGTTGTTAGGCTCTCATGTTAGTGATTGAGAGGCATTTTGAGTTGTGTGCAGGGGAACAGTAAAATGATGAAATTGGGGCTTGACAGATGCATTGCGAAAGTCAGCAGTCAGCTTGCTCTGGCATAATATTTGCCATTGGTGTAGAACTGAGATTAAACTGTCTGTTTAAGCTCTGAAGCACTGAGCTTTGTGTACCTGAAATTTTGGGTGGTTAAAACTGTGCTAATTTGTGAACTACAGAAGTGCAAGGGAAAAGTATACCTCAGGTTTCAGAAGTTGCATGACTGTCTGGAAAAAAAATTGAATGAGCAAGGGGGATTGTTCCTTGTTGACTTTGCACCAGTAAGAAATTAGACACACGGGTAAACATATTGGGACGAAATTTTCAAAATCTTTCAGCTGCCACTTAATGCCAGGACAACACTGTGGCCTTTTTGAAGTGGTTTTTTTTACTGTAGAGGCTGACGTATTTAGAGAAAACACTATGGAAACAAACTTCTGAGTGAATCTTATGAGTGCTTACTGAGAATGGATTCAATAATTTGAAATAATAAATGCTACTGAAATCATTGTTTCTGTAGTGTACTCTGTGAAAAAATGTTCTGTATTTTGTTGTTATGGATTGTGTCAAAGGGGGAAAACCCCCAGTGCTGAAACTTCTTGCAAAAACAGCGGTTAAAGAGCTAGTGGAGAGAGATAAGTATATGCAAAGGCTTTAAAAGTTTTTCTAATTGCACTGTTAAGCACAGTTATTAATTAACCATTTTCTTGACATTAAATACAACTTATAGTGATTTGAGTACATAAAGCATTTGAGATTTATATTTCTGTCAGGTGCAAGGGTTTCACTCAGGTTTGTCTGATGTACCTTAACAGAGCTACATTATTTTTCATAAAATACATTGTTTTTCTGGGCTGTTTGGCTTGGGTTTTGTCATCTTTTTTTTTTCTGCAAGTAAAGCATGTGGTTTGGGGAAGAGCAAAACTCAAATCTTGAATTCTTCTTTCCTTTAGGTTCAGGTGCAAGTCCATCCTAAGCTTTCCTCTACTGAAGATGCACTGCAGTATGTGGAGGAGTTAATTCTTCAATTGTTAAATATGTTGTGTCAAGCTCAACCAAGAAGTTTTCTGGATGTAGAGGTATAGAGAACACTTACTACAAACATTATTGCAAATAATTTGAACTATTACATGAAAGCTACTATATTAACCATTTCACAATGCAAAAAGGAAACCAGTAATTATGTATCCTTATGTAGCACAGCCTTCTGCATAAAGCCTACTGAGTTCCCTAATAGCTCATTTTCATATCAATTTAATTTATTGTTCAATGCACAGCAAAACTGTCTGTGTGCTGTATTATTTTCAATAGATGGTGAGTGCAAGCTTTGTGTATAAAGCTGACTGGTTCCTTTCAAAAAACCTTTTTTCCCCCCACTGATATTGTATGCAAACTACAGCTGCTTAGTCTGGGGCTCTGTGCTGCTTTCTCAGCATGGTAATTTAGGCTGATATATCCCCTGCTGTCCCAGAGATTAAAACAAAAACAGTTCAGTCACTTTTTCAGAAAGAGTTTAGGAACACTTCTTTCCTCTGTACAGAGACCTCATCTCTTACCATTGCCTCTTCAGAGATCTGCAACCTCTGCTGCTCAGCAGAGCAGTTTGATGTTTAAGAAGAGAGATTGAGCTGAAGTTTTTCCATCTGAGGAACAAATTAGTGGAGCTGTATCACTTAAATTTGTAGGACCATGAATACCTTGGTAGCACTTGGTACTTAACCATGATTTAAAGATAACCATGATTTAAAGATTTTGGTGCCAGGCTACAGTTTTGGTGCCTGTTGGTTTCCAGTGCTTGGCTCCAGGGCCTGTGCCAAGTGACTTCCTCATGTTCTGAAGAAAGTGGACTAATGGCAAATAAAACCTCACTGACAAAAAAACCCTGAAAATGTGGCTGTCTTAGAGCTCAAGATTGATGCATTTCATTCTTCCTCTTCCCTTTTGAACACTGACACCTCCAGTGGTGTTCCAGTGTCCTCTTTAATGGCTGACCTGTTTTGCAACATCATTCTGGTCTGGCAGCTCAAGAGACAAGAACTTTGGGGAAGGTTAATGCTGTTTTAAAGAACACTGACAAAACCTCAACACAAAGTGTTGTGTTATGAGTCTAATGGCTGTGAGGGCAGGAGAAATGTAAAAAGTAGAGACAATCAAGCAACCACCATTGCTGTTCATGCACAGTGATGCTGTTTTTAATTATATGGTCAAACACATTCCTTTTTCCCCTGGGACACCTTAGTTGTTCAGGCAACAGACTAGGAGTGTGAATTGGTATTAGATAGTGAATCGGACTTTTTTTGGTAGGACCTCTACTTTCCTTTTGCCAAAGTGTTGTGAAGGAAAAAAAAAGCCTGTGCTTTGAAAAGTTGGGTATTACCTTTAGAGAATAGTATTCTGTCACTTTTTTTTTTTTTTTTAAAGAAAGTTTTTGTTTGTGTACTTTTTCCTGTGCGCCAGCTCTCTGTAAGTGGTCATTAGTTCTGTCTTCCTCATTTCATGGTTACTCAAACAGGAGCCATATTTACGTAAGTGAGCACTCGCAACTGAAACAGTCAGTGGGAACTGTGGTCTGAAAAAACAAAACGTAAAGTTATGTGAGAAAATGAATTTCTGGCATCTGTGGATACTAGGGCTACCAAAAAGGGTGGTGATGCTTTCAAACCTCCAGAGAGACCTGTGTGTGAGTTCCAGCAGGAGAGTTGTTCAATGCATGGGAGTGTGCAGGTGTCCTCAGGCACTGCTGGAAGGAGTAAATAAACTGGGCCATGTCTGGCCCACCTGTAGCCTGAAACTGGTTTAGAATATGTGGGTGCTGTTGGACATTTTCTTCTCCTGTTATGTTCGTTGTCATCATCAGGGCAGTTTGCACGTGTTCAGACTGGACCATGTGCTGATCAGTAAAGGCAAAACAAAAAGCCTGTTATCGTTTCATTCAGTGGCCATCCTGTGCAGGGAATAAAGTGTCAGGTATGTAGTCATATATTCAAATACTGAGTTACCAGGCATGGGCACAAGGAGAGCAAACAGTGCCTTCAGTTGCAGCTTAATTCTTAAATTTTGAGCAGTAGATAATTCTCTGATAATGATACCCTGAAACAGCCTTATGCACATGGTGAGCAGCATGTTCCAAAATTATAACATTTACACGTCTTGTGCAAGCTTTTATAGTTGAAATACAAATATTAGCAACTATTTCTTTCTTAAGTAAGAGAAAGGAGTTTGATAACACAGTTACATTGCTGAGATCATTCAGATGGTGCATTTACTCCCTGGTTATATTTTCTTGTCTTAAGGATCGTGTCCAAAAAAGTTTCCCCCATCCTATTGATAAGTGGGCAATAGCTGATGCCCAGTCTGCTATTGAGAAGAGGAAACGAAGGAATCCGTTATCTCTTCCGGTAGAGAAAATCCATCCCTTGTTAAAGGTAAGCAGTGATGGAGTCTTTGAATTCAGAACACAGTTAGAGGTCAACCTCTTTGTTTTATATAATGTCTGTGTGCTGCCTGAACTGTGAACTAAAAGAATTAAGAATATCTGTGTTTGTTGCATAGTTCTAAGTGTTCCAGTTAATGGAATATATTTATTTCTGAGTTAAAAATCACTCAATTCTCTCTTGGACAAACAAGGCCAAGAACCCATTGTATAAGTTTGATTTTTTGTGTTTCATGTTCCATGACTAAGAAAATACTCAAGAAACTCCTGGAAATAACCCTAAATGTTTAAGTGAGGTTTTTGGGACAGTTAGTTGGCCCTTGGCACTTCCACATTTAATAGAACAGCATCTCCAATGTGACTGTTTCTTCTCTAGACATACACACTCCTGTGTTTCTATTCCTAAAATAGGCTGTGGGTATGTGGTGAATCTTTATTGAGCAGGGTCTTAAGCTTACTGACTGGTTTGAGTTGTAATCTACAGTGTCTGTTTCATCAATGAAGTAACAGTGGAATGCTTTTTTGTTTTCTTTTTTTGTTTTTTCCTTTTCAGGAAGTTCTAGGCTACAAAATTGACCACCAAGTGTCTGTTTACATAGTAGCAGTATTAGAATACATTTCTGCAGACATCTTAAAACTGGTTGGGAATTATGTGCGGAATATAAGACATTATGAGATTACAAAACAAGATATTAAAGTAGCAATGTGTGCTGATAAGGTAAGCACAACTCTGGTTTGTCAAGTTAACAAACAACTAAATCTATAGGTAATTTTGAGAGGACAATGTCTTTTTCTTAGTGAGTACATGAAATATTACATCTTCTAAGAAGAAATTAGTGTCATAAAATATAGTTCCTGTAATGGAAAAAAAACTACCAGAAAGCTAATTCAGCTTATAAAGCTCTTGCTTTAGCTTGTTAAATCTCTATTTCTCTTGATTGTACCTGCCTAATGTCAGCAACATGTGAATACTTTAAAAATTACTGTGAAGCAGCACTAACTTTAGACTGTATTGCACATAAAAAGTAGTGTTTCAGTGGGTCAAACAAAACCCCCATCTCCTTAGCATCTCAGCCCAATTTTCCATAGTAGTGAGACAAGGGCCTGGTGAATACAGCCTGGAATCTCCTAGCAGTGTGCTAGAACTGTATCTGTGAAGGAAAGTTAGAAATTGTGGGGTCTCCTTGAGTACATGGATTATTCCATGTGATTTCCTACAGTAATGATGCTGTAATGTCCCCTTCCCCAGAATTAGTTAGGATTCTCATTTTAACCCAAGTTCTGTGTACAGTCACTGACTCTGAAACATGAATCACCTTGTGTTCTTAGAGCTTCAGAAGTCGGGCTTTATGCAAAATGTCCTGCATTTTTCTGCTTTTAGAGAGTCATTGTAATGTCTCCTGGCTCACACCTCACATTGGAGGAAGTGTTCAGTGATCCACTTTTCTTGAGAACTTTAAGTTACTGATTGCTTGGTAAATCTTGCTTGGGTATGAATTGGGACCTCTGGTAGTCAGAGTGTTTAGAGTTCCTGTTGTGTGTGTAGTTCTGCAACAGGACTGGTTTCTGAAGCTGCTGCCCTTCCTCAAGGGTTCATTTTAACAAGAGGGCTCAGCAGTTAAGGACAGAAACTGGGCCATGTGCAGCTTGTGGACAGGCCAGTGTTCATTGCAGGTAGATCACAGGGTTCTGAGCATGATCATGTGTGAGTTCCTGGTAAAGCTAAAGCTGAAAAGCCAGAATACAGACAACTTTTAACTTCGGACAGCATCTTCAGAAACTTAGGTTGTGTACTGCTGATTCAGAGCAATAGAACACAGCTAAATGCTAATTGGTTTTTTTGTGTACTTCACCTTTTAAAATTGTAATTGATTTTAGGACCATGTTCTTGGAGAGCTGCCTGGATTGGTCTAAGTGACTGGGAGTCTTCAGAAATTGCCACTGCAAATAATGACTTGCAAATTCATAGCAATGGATGTTGGTTTTGTAATGCTCACCTGATTGCAGAGTGATAATACATCAATCTTACTGCTTATCAGTCTGATTTCATGGGAATAATAGGCTGTCTTTATTGGCAACTTAACTAGTCAATCTCGAGAAGGTTCTCATTTTGTGGATTTCCCTCTCTTTGCTTCTTAGGTATTAATGGATATGTTCCATCAAGATGTAGAAGATTTAAGTGCACTAACTTTATCTGATGAAGAACCCTCCACCTCAGGGGAGCAAACCTATTATGACCTAGTGAAGTCATTTATGGCAGAAGTTCGACAGTATATAAGGGAACTGAATCTCA
The DNA here is from genome assembly GCF_901933205.1 of Camarhynchus parvulus. Classification (NCBI taxonomy): domain Eukaryota; kingdom Metazoa; phylum Chordata; class Aves; order Passeriformes; family Thraupidae; genus Camarhynchus; species Camarhynchus parvulus. The sequence goes on from NC_044573.1 coordinate 13,318,127, forward strand.
TTATCAGAGTTTTTAGAGAGCCATATGCCTCCAACTCCAAACTGTTTTCATCTCATGTAAGTATTGTACAAACCACAAACACAAAAAGCGCCTACTATCGTATCTATAAATATAGGTGGATACTTCCCAAACTTAAGTGTTGTTGAGTTCAATGTATCAGTAGTAGAAAAAGCAGTTCTGATATGGAAATAGTAAAAGAGCACTTGCAGGTTTTGTAGAACTGTGGAAGAAACCTTCCCATTTACTTATGTTCACTTGCTGTCCTGTGATTTTGATATCTGTCACTGCTCTTTGTCATGTTTCAATAATGTACATTTTATATATTTTTATATATTCATTATTTTTAAAATGCATTTTATGATCTTACATACATCACAATTACTGTAAAATCTTGTTCTATTTAAGGAAGTTCTTGACTTTCACATCAGAACAGAGTAGCTTTGCACGTTTGACTTTTGTCTGTTTTGTTGCAGGATGTGGAAAATATATTTAGTCGTATATCCGACATCCATGAACTTAGTGTGAAGTTACTGGGTCATATAGAGGACACTGTTGAAATGACAGATGAAGGTAGTCCTCACCCACTAGTAGGCAGCTGTTTTGAAGATATGGCAGAGGTAAGAGAATGGTGTTGTGGGTTTTCATGGGTTTTTTGCTATTCATATTTTAATACTTGCTTTAATACTTTTAATATTTTAATTAGATCTCTGTTCCAGCTGGCTTTCTTCAGTTTCAGATCTCTTCTTCCAACCCCACTGTGATGGACTGTCCATTTTTTAAAGTACTCTTATCTTTTTTAGTCTCTAAATCTCAATTTTTAGGGTGGCTGTTTAAAGTTCAGAGAGTGGAGGTGAAAAAAACTCAACACTGATGAGGAGATTCCTGTAAAACTAGAAACTGGTCAGCCTCTCCTCAGTGCCTGAGAAGATCAGCACATCTTCCTGGACTTCACATCCAGCCATGTGAAGGACTGGAAGGTGGTTGGCAGAAGCCAGCACAGATTTCCAAAGGACAAACTGTAGCTGTCCAGCTGACTGCTTTCAGAGTGATGGCTGTGTCTGTGGACAAAGGGAAGATCTCTTATCTGAACCAAGCAGGGCCTTCAGCACAGTCTGTCATAGCATGGGGGAGATGCAACCTAGCTGGTTGGATTGTAGAGCATGGGCAGTTGGTTGAACTGTCAGGCTTTTGAAGGATTGTTATCAGCAGCACAAAGGTCACCAGCATTCCTCAGGGTTTGATACTGTTTAATGTCTGTATTGGTGTTGTGGAAGGCGGTCTGCCTCATCTCGTTGGTAGGTGCTGCCAAATTGTGGGGGGACACGCAGGAGGACAGAGCTGCTGCTTGTGGGGCCTGACAGGCTGGAGAAATGGACCTATGGGAGCCTCCTAGGGCTGAGTAAAGGCAAACCTGGGAACAAACAACCCCATGCAGTGTCTCAGCTGAGGAGCAGCACTGCTTGCCAGGGCTGGGAGATCCTTGGAGATCAGATGTGAAGGCCAACTAGCTCCTGGGTTGTATTAGGGAATGTATCACTGGCAATTCTGTGCAGAACTTGAGACCAAATCTGGTGTACTGTGTCTGGTTTTGGGATTTCTGGTACAGGATAGGCAAGATAGACTTGTAGTGAAGGTTGCCATGATGATTAAGGAGTTGAGGCCCACGATGCAGAAAGAGGGTTGAGACTGCTAGGTTTGTTGATTCTTGAGAAGGCTGAAGCAGGAGATCTTACTGCTGTCTTTAGTTACCTGAAGGAAAGGTGTGAGGATGGCCAAGGCAGATTCTTCTCAGTTGTGAACTGTGAGATGAGTGAGAGAAAATGAAAATGGCAAAAAGATTAATCCTGATTAGATACTGGGGGAGAGGGGGAGATTTGCAGTGAGAACAACTGAACATTGGGATAGGCTGCCCAGAGAGGTTTTGGTGCCTCTGTTCTTAGAGTTAGAACTCAACAGGATGAGAGACCCTGGGCATTCTCAGCCAGCTTGAATGATGGATCTGTCTTTGGCCCTGAGGTGGACACTGCTTTGAACAAAGAATTGGACCAGTTGACTTCCAGAAATCTCTTTTAGGCTGATTTAATCCATGAGTCTGTGCACATAAAAGTATGGATTCTTCTCTATAGGTGTTTTGGGAAAAGTGTGCAGAAAAGTCTCTCGTATGTAGGATATGTATTTTCTATAAGAAATATGGAAGTTTAGCTGTTAAACCAGTTTTGTAAACTGATGGCGTGCCTGCCCATGGCAGAGGGTGTTGGAACTAGAAGAGCTTTAAGGTCCCTTCCAACCCAAGCCATTCTGGGATTCTGTGATTGTAAAATTATTCTGTGTCTCTTTTTAGGAACTAGCATTTGATCCATATGAATCATATGCACAAGATATTTTACGACCTGGGTTTCATGACCATTTTCTAAGTCAATTATCAAAGCCAGGAGCAGCATTTTATTTACAGGTAACTTGCCTTTAAATAAGACATGTTGTTGATATTACTGTGTTAACTACATTGTCTTATTGCTTCAGTACATGTATTGTTTTAAGACTGAAACTTATTTTGTTTCTAGTCAATAGGTGAAGGCTTTAAAGAAGCTGTTCAGTATGTTCTACCCCGGCTCCTGCTCGCCCCTGTTTACCACTGTCTTCATTATTTTGAACTGCTAAAAGTAAGAATATTATGTAAATCTGATGTGTTTGGGATTTTGGTTTTTTTTTCATGGTTCTCAGTGTTAGGTGAGAGCTTTGGATACTCAGGTGTAAAATCTTTTACTAGAATGTGAATAATTAAACTGATGTGTTGAGAGAAAAGCAGGCTGTGTGCTCTGCAGGTGGATGCTATAATTAACTGAATATCAGCTGATAATTATTTCTGTTAAATTATGTATCAGTCTAGAAAGCAGTAGAGATCTACACACTCATATTCTTGGAATGATTGTTTCATTCAACAGTGCTAGGAGGTGATGGCACATGGCTGTATTATGGAAAATGTCAAGCTCTTACTTTGTAAATTTGAAATCACAGCTAGATTCCCCTTCAGACTTCATTTTATTTTAATAAAAGCTTCAGTGTTCTTGCAGTGCATTTCCCACAGGATTGTAAAGGTGCTATATTTCCTTCAAAGGGAAGCTTGGTTAATATTTATACTTGGGCTATTTGTAATTAGACCTTGCATTGATAGGGTAACAATAACATACACATATAATAGCTGCAGAATGTTTCTCTGGGTCACTTATCAGTATTGCATAATGATCCTTAAGGACTGTAAAGCATTTTGAGGAAAACATTCCCGTAGGAGCTTCTTTTGGGCTTAATGGAAATTCATAAGGTATACAGTGTTCCAAAGAACTATTTATGAAAATTTGAATCAGAAGTAAAACAAAAAAACAAGCAAACAAAAAACCAAAACAATTTTAAGAAATGTGTTGTGTTTCCTTGAATGTTTGGTTGGTTGTCTCTGGATAAGCCAGTAGTTCATCTTTGAGCTTAAGTGTCTACAGTTGTAACTTCATTTTCAGTGATTTAGATCTACATGTACGCCTTTGGCATGTAGCACATCTTGTATAACATGCTTTTTGAAAAATTTTGGGATATGTGCCTGATCTGTTTGCCTCATTCATGGGTTTGGTCTGACTTCAGACATCTTTAAAATATCAAGCATTTCCTTTTGTGGCAGTCCATTGGAAGTGAGGTTTGACACAGCTTGTTTGCATTTTGTACAATAAAGACCTGCACCTAATAAGGTGTCTCTGCTCACGCTGTTATCTCACAGTGTCAAAATGCAGTACCGAAGGCTTTGCATACTTCCATGTGAACATGGCACTGTATTACCTAATGGACAAAGCATGAAGGATTAGTGCTGTCTGACACCCAGCCATCCTGCCTTGCTTCTTGCCACTGGCAATTTTAGGGAGGAAAGGAGAGCATGTGTGCCTATGGAACAGGGAGCAGCCTGTGTTTGCCTTTTCTAGGGCAGGCAGGGGTCTAAGCTGACCCCTCTCCTCCAAAGTTTATCAGTCTTTTTGCAACTCATGACCTCTGCTTTGGGAAAAATTCTTCTTTTCACATTCATGCTCTACACACACAAGTACACAGAGCTCCTCTACCCTGTGTCAGTCTGATATTGTTGTGCTGGATTTTATTCTGTATCTGATACTAAGCTCCCAGGTTTTCTTCCCACCGTGTTGCTCATGTCACGTTTTAGTTGGACACCTGTCACTGTGGTCTGTCAGCACACACATGTCATGTACACAGAATAGGCAGTGAGGGATAATAGGTGCACATGAAGAGAGAGGTGTTATCTCTGGTGGCAGCATCTTCAGCTGTCAATGAGCACATCAGTGTGCAATTCAATATGAATCCCTGCCTCAAATAGTCTTTGCTAGCAGTAACACTTTCTTCCTTATATCTAGAATATTTTAACAGATTCCAGCTTGATTTTTATCTGCCACAGAAGGATATTTGTGCAATTATATCATCCTGACAGTTCCACTGATAGAAGGTATTGAATTCTCTTGTGTGGTGAGAGGCCTGAGTTAGTGATTGCAAGCATGTCTCTGAATAATCAAGTCAAAAATGCTGTGAAAATGGACCTCTGGTTATGAAGAGACAAAATGTTGGCAAAGTAGCAAGTGGAAAAACATTTGATTTCTCTTGAATATAGGTATACTTAAGGATAGAGAGGTTAGCATTTATCTTTGAGCTGTGTTGTATAATGTTGCATATTTTGAAGTAATCTATTTAAAATGCATTTCGGTTACCTTATAACTATCCAGACTATAAAAAAAAAGTAAATTGCTATTCACTAAAGCTTATCCAATTTAGAAACTAAAGCCTTCCTGAAGTTGGACAGGGTACCAGGAATGCACAAATGCATGTTCTATTTTTAGCTGAATCTTCTTGCTGTTACATTGTTGGGTAATTAGCATAGGACTAAGAGCTGTGTTTTCCTTCAACCAACCTGAAAGTCCTCAAACTTTTATATAGGAACTATATAAAATAGCAGCTTTGTGTGAAACTGCACTTTTCTGCAGATGTTCAGATAATAAATGAGCTTTTCTAAATTATAGAAGCACTAATATGATATTTGGTAATTGGAGAATGAGGTTTTCAAGACTTTTGAATTGAATTGGGCACTGTTTCAAATGCTGCACATTTGTATGTATGTATGTATGATACTCTTTCATTGGGTGAATAGATTACTTTAAAGTTCTTTTTTTTCCAGGTAGAAATACTGCAAAGCATAAATAAACTTCGCTTATATAAAACAATATATTTTGGGCAACAGGAGAACTTGGTAGGGATTTTGTGTGGTTGGGGTTTTTTTAAGCCAAGTGCAGATTTGAGTCCCATAACTTAGGAGTAGTAGCTATCATCTCTTTGCTAATATATTTTAATGTTTTAAATTAATGCTAATATTTTTTATATTTCTATTTTAATTGGAATTCTATTTATAGTATACTAAAAATCTCAGGATGCTTTCATTTCACAGCAGCATCTATTATGTTTATTTTTTTTTTCAAATTTTGTTCTTAGATGATAAGTAACTTTTCAGGTTTTACTGACTAGCAATTCAGGTCAAGTAGAAATACTCCTCAGTTGAACCTTTTTGTCTTTCTCTTCCACCATGCTAATGGTAAAAATAATAATTCTGGTTTGGCAAGGTCTTTCAAGATGATAACCTCTCCTTTTCCCAACCTGTTGATATTAACTTTGTTACATGTAGCTGAAGAAGTCACAAGGTAGTACAATGTTAGTTTAGGACTAGAGTATCTTGAACTTGATCTCCTGTGTTTCTTGCTGTGTGTTTTATTGGGCAGCACATCCCAAAGTATTTTGGGCTTTGACTTCATTTTGATTCTCAGCCTTGTTTCACCCAGTGTCATGTTCCAGAGTGTAACAAATTGAGTGAATTGGGTTTGCAATCCCATCTGTAAGTGGTGTAACCCAGCCCAGGGTGGAGAATCAAAGTCTTAATGAGTTGAACTTTGTCAGTCTGCAAAGGTTTTACAATATCTGCAATTATAGATCATTGTCTCACTGCAGTGTCTGGACTGCTTGTGTTCGGTATGAGCGCTGTGATTAGCAGGTTCTGTTGCTTTAGTCAATTTGCAAAGTATCCTTTAATTACTGTTAAAACCAGTAAATCATGGACTTGAACTAGCTGTGAATTATTTCTAGAATGTATTCACTTAATATCAGCACAAGATTTTACTTCCTGAAATCACTTTTTCTTCAGTGCTTCTTTCCAAGGACAGTAACTTCTATGCACAATTCCATTTGAAATAAATAAACAGCAGAAGTATTAAAGTTTTACATATCTTTGTGTATGTAGCTGCAGATGTGGATGACTTATTACATCCACTGGAGATAATGTGCAGTTCTAGGTCTCTGTGACAGATGAAGGTCTGTGTGTTAAAGAAAGTGTAGCTTGACCAAACTGTAGCTAGTGTGTGATAAGGACTACCCAGTGTATTTGGGTGTTTCTTAGGAGAAAAAGCTGGGGTGATGTAAAATTTGGACTGAAGTCTAAGAAGACGTTTCCTAGAATGTGATAGTAGGTTAAAAATTTAAGAAACTTCATATTATTAAGCTAAGAAGACTTGTGTTACAACTGGAATGTTGTAAAGGTGCAGGAGTTGTGTAATGTGGTAGAAGCCAGAGTTGATACAGCTAGGTGAAATGAGGAAATTATATTCTGTATTTACTTCTTGCTTGTGGGGTTTCATTGACAGTATTTCTATTTCTTTTCTCCTTTAAGTGCTAGTGAGTTTATGCCTTAAGTCAGTTGTGTGTTCATCAGCCAAAAGGGAGAAGTTGAAAGGGGAAAAAAAAACTTTGTCACACAAAGTTTTGTGGATGTGTGTGCACTTTTCCCAGAAATTTGGTTATTGTTAGTTGAATTAATTGGTCCTTAATTTTCTTTCTAGCTGTGGCACTCATTGATGTGTTACCTGTGTTTGTATCAGATGAATCTATGCGCATGGGTGTCACTTCATTTGTCAGTGATTTATGTCATCTGTTCTGGAGGTGTAATGGGGCTGCATGTTTTGCTTTGTAGGGTTTTTTCCTTATATACAGGATGTACCTGGGATTTTGAGAAACAGATGTCTCTTTCCAAGAAATTTTCTAATAATTTCTAATAATCTTCTTTCCTTTGTAAATAGGTACCTCTGTGAATATTTTTTCTATTATCCCTTTAAAATTGCTTCTTTGCAAAAACTGGATAAAATGTAACAAAAGTGAGCGTAAGATATTCCTTGTGACCCTTTGCCTTCCAGTCTTCAGTGGCACCTGGGCTGTGTCAGTCAGTCCTGCTGGCCCTGTAACAGCAAAGGCTATACTTTGATCCCATGAGGCAGGAGTAGGATGTCACAGGGCCAGACTTCTTTGGGAAGTCAAATGAAGCACGTCCTGAACTCCAGACCTATGACTTCACTTACGTGTTTAACTGTAGGGTTCCAAAGTCCTGTTTTCCAGTCAATTTTCCAGAACCACCTGCATGGCAAATGCTCTGTAATCCTGTGGGTGCTAGAAGAGCTGTATTAACTGATTTGTTCCCACTTTTCAGTGGCTGCTGTTAGCGATGGTAGAGAGCACTTCAGCTTCATGGCAGCAGCTTGTGCTGAACACCCAAGGCCAAGCTCCCATGAAAAGGGATGGGTGTTACAGGAATTTGCACAAATTTTGATCCTTTTTTCCCCAATAAATAAAAGTTTTAACAAAATCCATCCAAGACTGAATGTTAAGAAGCTTATTTTAGCTGGGATTTTCAACTCCTAGTTTTTGTGACTGACAGCCATGATACCGTCCCTGATACACTTGTATTGTTGCATAATCTTTTAAAAACTGTAGTGTATTTCCCTGTTTTATTCTCCTGCCACCTTGTGTACAAAAGACAGATCCTTGGAGAGAGGTAGTGCAGTGGTTCAGACTTCAATATGCTTGCATCTCTTCACTGGAAATACTTCTGGATATGGAGCTATGGATTGAGCCCTACTACCAGCTTTCTTACTTTCTCTTATAGCAGTGGAGGTTTATGTTTTCTGTCAATACTTGGAGATATTCAAGGGAAACATGAAGGAAATAACAAACACAAGTGGAACAACAAATGCCGTTCGTGGTTTGTTCTTGTCATTTGCTGTTTCATTTCATTTCACTTCACCTGCTGTTTTTTTTTACTTAACCACTAGGATTCCTCTTAAAATCAACAGAGTTCTACCCTTGCTTCTCAGAGTGATCTCTGAAATGGTACATTCACCTTACATAGCATCAAAATATTCATACATTTCTGTTCAAAAATTCATACATTTCTGTCCAAACATAGAGGTGTCATCCAGTTTTGCTTACAGCCTTGCAAAATTTTCTGGCAAAGATCAGACTTGAATTGTTTTGAAGCAGAAAAAGTGGATTTTAATCCATTTTGGAATTACTAAAGAGAAGGGGAAGATGTTTTCAAATTGCATTGTCTTTACTTTGATGGAAAATTTGGGGGAAGAAAATGGAAGACCTCAATTACATGTGTGGAAGCACGTAGGTAAATATTCTGTAGATATTTCAAATACTGATCTAACTAAATGTTACGAACTAAATTATGAGTTTTAAATTTCTAATGTATTCTGCAGGTCTGCTAATAGTGATGAGACAAACCAAAGTGACAGTAAGAGAGAAGAGAGTTTCAGAGCATGAAGGCTCTGGAAGGATCTGTGTGAACTTGTACATTTGTTGCAGAAAGGTAATGATGCTGCTGTGGAGGAGACATCAGCACATGCAAAAAAAAAAAAAAAATCCCATATTTCTGAAAAATGCAGAGCAAATGAGCTTCTTGTACTTGGAGAAGTCAAGGCCTCCTACAGGCAAAGTAGCCATTCCCAGTAATGGAATGTAAAATTCATAAATGGCTGCTAGTAGCCTACAAAAATTCTGAATGTTTAGGAAATAGTTTTGTGAAAACCTCCGAGAAGACATTTGAAAAAAAGACTTTGCTTTTCTATCCCTTCCTTGGTGAAGGAGATGCTGAGTGTGTAACCTAACAGTGATTGCATACTTGAATCCCTTCCCAGCTGCAGAAACTGAGAGCAAACTTGCAGAAGCTGAGAGCAAAATTGCACCTCTTCCTGCTGAGGAGACACCAGGTAAAACACTTAGCAGGGTGCTGTAGCCCTGGAGCAAATGTGGAATATGGTCTTCTGACAGGCTGTACCCCTTTATGGGAATGCTAGTGGCAAATTGGCCACATAAGAAACCTTTTGATCTGTTGAATTGGTGAAACATCAGCTGACAGACTTATGTAGTATGCAGTTCTCAATGGGTCTTCCTGACTTTCAAAATGGCACTTCAGAGTAATGTAATTGAATTCTGAAACATAATTATTTTAATTTCACACATACACGCACAGCCCTTCCCAAATAAGAACGTTCACATTGGGTAATCAGAGTAACAATTCCTTAAATTCACATGTTTCTTTAGCCCAAATGATTTTACGTTTTTTGGGCTCAGATGACATTTGATGTACTTGAATTTTCAACATATATTTAGGATCTATTTTAAGTCACATAGTAAAGAGGTGAAGGAACAAGGAATCTTGTACTAAAAGTTGAAATGCTTTTTGTTTTCCTCTGTTTTGATGCTTTACTTGTCCAGTATGCTTCCCAATGGGTTGATCATATTTTATATTGTGAGTTAAACATAACATGAAATAAAAGATGAGGGCCTTTTAGCGTCTGTGTCTTTTAAAATGTACTTCCAAGAGAATGCTGAAGGCTTTTTGTAACTAATTATCTGATATCTGGGGTTTGATATTTGACATGTGCTATTTTATGTAGCTTTTAAAAATTAAACTGAGAAGACATAATTAAACTTTGAATGGAGAAAAGGTTTTTATCATTGCTTCAGTAAGATGCTAAGTTCTGTTCCACTATCAATGCAACTGACACTCCTGCTGTAATATAGATCTGAATAAACAGATAACTGTATGACTGTTTTTACTGCACTGTGCTCAAGATTGTCTGAGTTTATATGAGAACAAAATGACTTTTCAAATTTCAGTGTATTGAAGCTGTGTATGTATGTTCAGGAATATGGCATGTGGAGTTTCCTTCAAGGTTCAAGTGTGAGTTGCTTTTTAGTCTGCTAGCATTTTCCAGAAGTGCATGGTGCTCCCTGCAGTTGTCCCCATTTACTGTCCGAGATGATTTCCTCATGCTTTCTAAAAATTCAAAGTTTCTAGATATGAGAACACTTTCTTTTGTCTCCAGTACACTGCTGCTTTGGGCTGAGTTTTTTGTTTGTTTTAGGAATTACAAAAAGTCAGAGAGTGCTCTCAAGTATCTGTGCTGTTGAGCCACCTTCCAGGATTGGTTTGTGGCTAAGTGCCAGCAGACCTGCCTGCCTTGCTCAGAGAAGAAACCCTGTTGGTTTTTATTGTTGATTACAAAATAGCTCTGTCTTCTGTGTATTGAAGCTGTGGTCTTGATTCCCAGAGGAACTGGGGAACTTGCAGTTCACAAATTTCAGTGGTTAGGCTTAATCTTCTGGGAAGACAGAAGTCTAGGTTGTGATGCAAAGCCTAAAGTTCAAGAAGACTTCCTATCTGTCATGACACTTGCTGCTATGGTTCTCCTCTGTATTTTCTATCACTGTATTTCCAGAGAGATATTTCTCTAACAGTGTAAGACGTTAACTGCCAGAGGCTAATTGTGTGCTGCATAAGAAGGATTTATTTTCTATCTCTTTGGAATTTATAAATATGTAATCCTTGTGGTATGCAACAGGTAGAACAAAATACCTTGTCTTCCATTTCTTGGCATCTCTTCAGGATTGTGGTCTAGAATGTAGACTACTTTCTTTTTGTTAAAGATTTCCTTAGCAGTCTATTTTCCAAGTTTTTTTTCTTTGAATGAACAGTGTCTTGTGCCTGGAGTGTTGTGAATCACATGAATGATAAGCCAATATTTTCTCATAAGATTGTTAAAACCCACAATCTCTATAATACTACTGATAATCAGAAGTCTACACTTCCTTCACATAGTATTATATTTTTTCTAGTATGTAGTGCGCTTTCTGTAAAAAAACAAACAAAAGCAAACAACCCCAAAACAAACAAACCCCACCTCACACTTAGCATCTCCCTGGTTTCTTCATTAGGGGGCACTGCACAGCTATAGAAGAATGAGTGGGATTTGCAGAGAAACTTTCTGGGTGCTTTCCAGTTATGCCATTTCACTTTCCACCTTTTCTGAACTGTCCAGGGGCAGTGCAAGATGAAATCATTGCTGTAATTTACACTGAGTTCTGGTTAAGTCTAGTTTTGGTAACTGTACAGTTACCAAAAGTAGACTTAACCAGACTGTACTGCTGGAATATAAACTTCCAAATTCCTGTGTCCAGATAAGTGTCTCCATAGTGATTCAGAGTATTGCGTGATTTGCCATTTGTGTTGGTGTTACACAGAAGACAACACAGATTTCTGCACAGCACTTTCTAAATGTTAAACCTGGAGCACACTGGATTTTGATTTAGTTTCTAAGTATTAACTGCTTTCTCTGTATGCAGATATGTGTTTTGCTTTGGGACGTGGTAAATACCAACCTTTTTGCAAGTAGAGAGAGGGTGCTGTAAAAAGCAACATAAGAGCAGAATGCTTTGCAGTAATGAATGTTAATCTTTATTCGTTTGTTTCTGAAGAGAATGTACAGAATATTGTAGGACCTAGTAAGGCTTATTTTCAAGGAGACCAGGCTTAAACAATCTCTTCCACTGCTGAAGAGTAGAAACCCAGAAATTGTAGGAAACTCAACCAGACTGTTTTGATGGAAACTTGTAAAAAGGCAGTGCACAAGGCAAAGAGCCTTCTCTGAATGCTTGTGCAGGAAAGATGCAAAATCTTAGTGGTAGTTACAGCTTTTTCAAAGCTTTCTTTCAGGACTTCTGCCAGTGGTGGACTTCCCTCCTTGGTCTGAAATCCTCTCTGAACCCAGATCTGCAAAACTAAAGCAAAGGGGAGATGATGCCTCCCTAAATCTGGAGAGTAGAGGAATATGAAGAGGGTAATCTGTTCCTTCTTGGATGATGTCATCTCCCTAAGATCTTCTGGGGAGTAATGCTTGTTGTGGTGCATTCTCAGACCTGTTTCAGTGGTTGCTACACAAGTAGGCTCTCCCACCTAATGCTGCTTAGGTAGAGAGTGTAACAGATGACACTACATGAACCACAGCTGCCTAGAATAAACTTTGTGATCATCCTTATGGCTGGAAACAAATAAAGTAGTCTTTGGCATTGACAGCTGTTGCATTGAATGATTAGTTGGGGGGAAATTAGTGCTGTTCTCTGACCCATTAAAATATCAAATGTGTCTGTTGTACTCTGTCGGATTTTGAAGGACAGTACTTATATTTTACACTGGAATCAAACAGCACAATTTTACTTTTTGCAAGGGTATCTCATTCTGGTTCATACTGGCCTTTGTTTCACTTCCACCAACAAAACAAATTCTTCAGTCGTGTGGAGCTAATTCTTGGTGTGTGATAATCTAAAATGCTTGTCTGTTAATAATTCTGCAAATGTTATTTCAGTTTGCAATCCAAGCCACAACTGTAGTCACCTATTTTTTCTCTCATGTGAAACATTTTAGTGCTTAAATGAAGATTTGAGATGCAAATCTTCAATTTAAGCAATCTTAAACATGGCAGATCTTGTTCTAAAAATTTACCTTGCCATAACAATAGTTAGACACAAAATATCAAGTGTTGACCCTTCTTATCCAGTTTTAGTTTAGTTTTTAAATTCAAAACTAATTGTGGCTCTGACCAACTTGATTTGTGTTGGCTCTGCAGTTGTGCTGGAGGTTGGCTTGAGATAATTTCCAAGGTCCCCTTCCACCTGATTTATTAATTAGGCTGTTATTCATGAGGTGAGAGTCCTTGTAATCTTCTATTTTTAAATGTGATGAAGGAATTCTCCTTAGCTTTGGGTCCAGCTTGCCGGTTCCAGGATGTTTATGTGTTAAGGACTGATTTGATCTTGTCCTGTAGTATCGTGTGTGTGGGGATCTCCTTCATTTCTTGTTCTTCTTAAGATTTAACACCTGAAATTGGTTCCAATAAGGAGCTGTAAGGGAAATCAAACCAGTTTGAGATAAATACTTCATGTCTGAGTGTGTTTATATCTGGGGACCTTAGTGACTGTGCTGTATTTTAATGAGATTAAGCTCTTAGCAGAGAGTTGTCTCTCACCTGTGTCAGTAACACACCTGGTTATTACCATTAACTTTTATAACAAGCAGGAGCATGGAAAATCAGCAGAAGGTTAGATTTCTTCTTCCTGGGTCAAACTTCTGGATTTGCACGTACCAAAATGCTTGTAACACTTCCTGTCTTTGACTTTCAATGTTCACAGCAATTGGAAGAAAAAAGTGAGGATGAAGAAGATAAGGAGTGCTTGAAGCAAGCAATAACTGCCCTGCTAAATCTTCAAAGCAGTATGGAACGGATATGCTCCAAAAGCCTTGCAAAGCGAAGGCTTAGGTAAACGTTTCCGCTTTTTCTGCTCTCTGCTCTTAATGCTTTGCTATAAATCCAGGGCTCCCGGTTTCCTCTTTTAGTAAACAATGAACAAAATAGTTTGTGACAAGCCTGCTTTTTCAGAGGAAGTGACATCAAAGCCAAGATAATTTGTTATTGTTTTAAAACAGTTCTAATTTCTATGTGTCCTTGCAAACTGCTAGTTGAGACGTTCTGAGAATACACTGGTAAGTAGAAAGTTGCGGCTTTGGTGGGTTAATTGTTAATAAATATCCACCTAAAAATATTCTAAAATTACCTTTCAGTGTGGTTAGAAGGTAATGTTCTTGAATTTGAAACTACTCTTAAAATTGTTTAAATATTTTTGTTGCCAGACAATTTTTGTGCTGCCAAGGGTAGCCTTTAGGCTTGAACATGAATGCAGTTAACAGCTTTTTTTTCTGAATGTGCTTGTTTCAAATTAATGCCATCTAGAATTGTTCTGTTGGTTATGGAAGTGAGTGGCTTGTTGGTCTAAGAAGCACTCACAACTTGCCTGCCTCTGGTTGTTTGTGTTTAGGTAAAACATCTATTGCTGAAGATAAGTAGAAAATTTATCAGATGAGATACTTTAGTCAAAACTTTGCAATGTTGCTGATATTGAATGATGAAATTGCATTCTCAGTGGAATCCTCACTTCTCAGAAGGATGATCTTGGTGTTTTTGTGTTAGTGGTGGTTGTGTTTTTTTAAAAACATGTGTACTAATAGGCTGCCTTTTTCCCATGCTCCACTGAAGTGAATCCGCATGCCGGTTCTATACTCAGCAGATGAAGGGGAAGCAGCTAGCAATTAAGAAAATGAATGAAATCCAGAAAAATATTGATGGTTGGGAGGGTAAAGACATTGGACAGTGCTGTAACGAGTTCATCATGGAAGGAACACTCACACGTGTAGGAGCAAAGCACGAGAGACACATATTCCTGTTTGATGGCTTGATGATTTGCTGTAAGTCAAATCATGGCCAACCAAGACTTCCTGGTGCTAGCAATGCAGAATATCGACTCAAGGAGAAGTTCTTCATGCGAAAGGTACAAATCAATGATAAAGATGACACTAATGAGTATAGACATGCTTTTGAAATCATCTTAAAAGATGAGAACAGTGTTATTTTTGCTGCTAAATCAGCTGAAGAGAAAAACAACTGGATGGCAGCATTGATATCTTTGCAATATAGAAGCACGCTGGAAAGGATGTTGGATGTAACAATGTTACAGGAAGAAAAAGAGGAGCAGATGAGATTTCCAAATCCTGAGCTTTATAGGTTTGCAGAACCCGACTCTGAAGAGAATATTGTGTTTGAAGAGAACATGCAGCCCAAATCTGGAATCCCCATCATCAAGGCAGGAACTGTTGTGAAGCTCATCGAGAGGCTGACATACCACATGTATGCAGGTGAGGCACTTGGTTTGTGCAGCCAAAACGCAAGGTAGTAACTTGTTCATGCTTCTCTCTCTGTTAAATACATGCAGCAAAATACATAAAGTGAGTAAAAAGTGAATATGTTTGGCAGTTCACATGGGATATTACATGTGCATGAGATTGTTCTCATGCAAGGGAGGGGGTGGGGTGTGCAGCAATTGAGCTCTAGACAATACTTTTTCCTTTGTGCCCCAAGCTACAAGAACTGCCTTCCCTCCAGACTTTTAAAGCTGGGTGACACAGGAAGGACCAGCATTGTGGGAGAGAATTATGGGCCCAGTGTTTTCAGTTCAGGGTTGTACTCTATCAGCTGTGTCCATCCTGGCATGCCATGGAAAGACCAATGTCAACTTGATAGATGCAGTCACTTGCATACTTTGTCCTCAGAACTTTGCCTTAATCAGAACTTCAGTGAGGATTTGATTTAAGGACTTTTCACTTAGGGTTTCTGTTTGTGTTGAAGTCATGTTAAAGCCATGTATGTGGTTATCCAGGCTGACCTCAGTGTGTGGGGTTCTTCTTGATGGGAGCCCAGGATTTGCATAAGCTGTGCTGCAAAGCATGGGCTTATGTTTGGGGTTTGGATTTTTTTTCTGATTCTGTCTGTATGTCAGTTGTTCTGAAACTTCATGCATCTTGATATTAGTGCTTTTCATATTCAACAATTTTTTCTTCCTTTTTGCACTCTTAATTGTTGTAGAGTGTTCTTCTGCAGCTCAGTCCTAGATACCCTGCCTAGATCAGGAATATGTGTTTGAAAGAAGTGAGCAGTAAGCAGAATATAATTTCTGTAGTTTAGTATTCTGTTTACTATTTAAAATACTTATATCTCTTTGCTCCATTACCATTCTTGCTCTTCTTTTAATTTTCCTAACGTTTACTAGAAAGCCAAATGCAATATTGTGCTAGCAGTCTTTACCTGAGCAGTTTTGTAGCTGTCTTCATTTTCTTGTAACTTTTTAAACTTCTAGCTCTTGGCCTTGTATTTTATAGGCATGATTTATGACATAATTCATGTTGTAAGTCTTGAAAATTAAAATCAAACAACTCAGCCTTAAAGAAAGGAAGACACTTCACTATTATTGTTTTTAAACCTAGCATTGCCTTTGCAAAAGAATTAGCAAAAAGTATTGTATGAGAAAACTGAGAATATAAGTACTGAGAGGTGGCCTGAAAGACTTTGACCAAAAGGATAAAAATAGTTGTCTTATAATGTATGTAGCTTGTCTTTGTAGCCTTAATCATCTTAGTGGATGTGACGCTGCATTGCTACATTGTGCATAATTTCTCGACACTCTTATCTTCTATACCTTCTGTTTTATAATTGGTTATCTGTGAGGAAAAACATCATTATTCTCACCATTCTGTGCAGTCTTTTCCAGGGCAGCAAAGAAATAAAAGATAGTGACTCAACCAAAAATGCTCTGTTGTACAGGAAACATGATCTATTGGTGATGTAAATCATTCAGGGGTTTGTTGCATCTTGTGAGATGCAGTGAGTAGGGCAGCAGTTCTGCAGAGTACCAGGTTAGCTCTTTCACACATGTATAAGCTGAGTTCAAGGCTTCTCCTCTGCTTGGAGACCTGGGAAGATGAATGCCTTGGGGATATGTAGCCAAACAGCTACAGACTGTAGAAATTCTTTTCTTGCCCCATGCAGGATTGTGTATCTGTGATGGTGATCTTTAAAGTCTTTATTGGCTTTATATTCAGATGCCAGAACAGCAAGAGTGTCCCTTTCTGAGGCAATTTTTCTGAAATTCAGTGTGACCGGTTATGGCAGCCCTTGATCTGCCAGTCTAAAGACAGTATTTACTATAACTGTGTCTTTTCTCTGGGTTTTTATCTTTGTAGGTCAAGTGGTCTAAGAAATAATTACAGATACACTTTGCAAAGGTCATACAAATTGTTGCAGTTTAGTTAGTTGCTGTAGTCAAATCAGGTCTCAATTTTTTGTAATATATGAAGATCCACACAGTCCATCTCATTTGTAGGTATGTGTGTTGGACCTTTTATTTGTCATCCCTCACCCCCTTGACAAATGAGAAACCATTTTATCAGCCAAAATTTCTTTGCTGTGCATCAGGGACAGCTCTAAGGAAACAATTCTGCTGGGGGGGAGGCATCCAGCTTCTACAACAGCTCAGACAGGGAGACAGCCCTGATGGCCACCTGGTCACAAGGTGTGGCAGACTGTCCAAACTAGCCTGTGGTGGAGCAGCAAAACAGAGAGAAATCTCCTCTGCAAAAGCAGTTTTCCATGCATTTTTACATGAGAGAAATTGCCCTGCAATTAGAAGTTCAGGTTCTGACCTTACTTGCATATTCTGGTGGGTTTTTCTTGTTTTAATGTGTTTTTGCATTCATTATCTCCTCTTGCCCAATTCTTGTTTCAGAACAGCTGGATTAGGTGGTACCAACATTTTAAAGTCATGGCATTTTTTTTATCTATAGAGCAGCACTCTTCTATTTTTAAAGCTTAGATATGTTAAGAGTGCTTGTGCGTCATCATGGTGTCCGTTTCCTTTCTTAAGGAATTCAAGGGTGATTATTTATAAATCCTCGTAGAACAGTTATTGTTCTTTTTTAGCTTTCAAATTGTCTGCATTGAAGAGAGAATTATCACATGAGCAGACATCCTGGCTAACTGGTGTTGTCTGTATTTTTTTAACACTTACTCATATATTGTACACTATTTTGAGTCACAGTCGTTGCTAGTAAGATAATGAAGTTAGATTTGATTTTCTGATCTACTTCATTTGAAATTCAATGTGTATTGTGGATTTATATGCTGACCCTACCTGTAAATAACAATAGCTACAACTCAGAGCTTGCAGTGATCTGAAGATCTTAATTGCTATGGAAGCTCTTTTTTTCATGTAGACAAAATCTCTTATTTAGAGTACATGCTGTGTACAGATTGCAAGCTGTGAAAGCATGAGTTACTGTGCTTCTTTAGCACAGCAGAATTTGTGTATTTTCATGATGAAGATGATGTGAAGAAGGATGACCTTCTTTGTGCAAAAAGTATGGGAGTTCTGCCTTTGAAAATAATTTTGAACCGTACAGTTTCAAGGACTGGTGGGAGAGGGGTTATGATTAGGAAAATGGAGTAATGAAGGACGTGAGAAGCAGAATAGCCAGTTGTTTAAGGAATGAGAATTATCATGCAACAAAATTGCAAGGAAATGCTGCGTTACATGGCAGAGTTAAGGTGTGCAGCACATCACAGTAAACTGTTGCCCAAATGAGCAACTCAGTGGGATCTAAGGAAGTTGGAATGTTCATTCAAATAGACAAGATGCTGGTAAAGAGTTAAGGAGGATTTTAAAGCAGCTCTTAAAAATCCATATTCCAGGAAACAAATCCAGTAGAGTATTAGGTCAAATAATGCAGTCTTTTTATCCTACATGTTATAGCCTACAGGAATTCTTGCTTCAAGTTCCTGTGAGCTCCTCCTCAGCCACTCTGTATTAGGACAATTACAAGCTGGGGTTTGGTTTTCAAATCTGGATATGGATTTAATATGCAAAGCTGTTGCAATCTGCTCATTAATTCTGTTCAGTGATAACAGTGTTAGCCTTGTTTCTAGTCAGCTCTGTGCATTGCCAGTGAGCTGTCACTGCATTTCCTCATATTTGAAAACAAATGGGTTTGCTTTTGTAATTATGAGAAACACTTTGGTTTTCAGATTGTTTTGATTATTTTCAAGACACATTTTCATATTTTAAATAAATTGACATGTAATTAGTCAATTTAAATGAAATTAGTTGATTTTCTAGAAGTGAAATAAATATAACTTCTAACATTGCTGTCAGGTGAAAAAATATCTAGGCTGCTATAGCCATGAGTGGTTATCAGTTGTGCCAGTTTGGGGGAAATATTCTCCCCTGGAAGAGGCCATTTCTATCCAGTGCAAAGTGACTTAATGTCTTTTTTGAGTTCTCATGTCCCAATCATTGTCAAAACCAAAGTTGTTTACTCGTAAATAAAATCATCTATTCATTAATTTCAAAGTCATTGGGAAAGAATCCTGTCTTTTAACAGTTAAAGGGGAGGGAAAAAGTCATTGTTGTGAACCTTCAACGGAATTAAAATTGTCTTTAAGTTCTGCTTTGTATTGCTATTTTAGGAGGTTTTGAACTATTACCAAAGCCATTTTGGTTTACATCATCTTCTCTGTAAGTTGATAGGGTGACATCATTAATTTTAACAGATAATTGAAGTTATTGTAAAAGAAAAAAAAATAGGTAATTGCTGACATAAGTGTAAAATTATTCTTTGTCTTAGATCCCAACTTTGTTCGGACTTTTCTCACAACATATAGATCCTTCTGTAGACCTCAAGAGTTGCTGAGTTTGCTAATAGAAAGGTATGCCACTGTTAAAAATACTGTTCTTATGAAGTGCATTTTGTTTTCTTTTTACTTGGAGTGTGTAAGATTCTGGCTTTCCAGTTGGTTTTGAGTCACTTCAAACACCTTTTCAAAAAGTTGTCCAATTCAAGGATTGCCAGTAAAATGTACAAGTTTATAACCAGAAGCTTGTGCCAAAGACTGGTGTAACAGAGGCCTAGTGCTTACACCCATCTTCTGTGCTAGATTTGAAATTCCAGAGCCTGAGCCAACAGAAGCCGACCGTATTGCCATGGAGAACGGAGACCAACCCCTCAGTGCAGAGCTGAAAAGGTTTAGGAAAGAGTACATTCAACCTGTGCAGCTGAGGTGAGTGCTGCATCCCTGGGAGCCACCCTGAATTCCTTCTGAAGTGCCACCTTTTGACTGCCCTGGCTCCTGGTGCTGCCAGTGGCCTTTCTTGCAGCTGCTTTGAAAGGGAAGATACACTTGGCTCTAGAGTGTTTCTTTATTCTTTGCTTTTGCAGAGTATTAAATGTGTGTCGACACTGGGTAGAGCACCATTTCTATGACTTTGAAAGAGATGCTGACCTTCTGAAACGTTTGGAGGAGTTCATTGGAACAGTAAGAGGTATTTAGAGTTCCTTAAGTGCTGACATTATGTTAAAGCATCCCGTTTCAGAGATACAGAGTGTGATCAATTTTGCTTTCAGGAAAAACAGGACATTATTAAATACTTGCTAAATAATAAATACTATTATTATTAAATACTTACTAAATATTTCATAAAGAGCGTGAAATAGACTTTCATTAAGCCCACACACACACACTATTATTCAAAATCTGGCTCTTGTTCAGAATAATGATTGTTATTTACATAAATTGAGTTTTGTTCTAGAGGGACTGAAATTAAATTTACATAATGTTAAATATGTTAATCACATGAATGAGTTTTGTTGTAGAGGGACTGAAATAATGAAAAATAATAAGAACTGAGTCATGATCAGGACAGAATAATTGCTTTGATTGTCATTTTAAACTTTACACAGGGCTAATTTTTGTAAAGTTGGATGGTGGAAACCATTATTTATTTGAAACAAGAGTTTCCAGCTACTTCACAGTGCATATTAGAACTGTAGGACACCTTGCTGTTGTGATTGTACAGACTTTTCCTGTTTCCTTTTAAATAAAGCCAAGACAGACATGGGAGCAATTTGTAGGAAAAGACTGTGTCAGAGAAGTACTTAGCGGTTATTTAGCCACTAAAAAGAGGTGAGAATGAGGCAGCTAATCCAGTGGGTGTTACTGGTAAATTTTCAATGGACTGGTGCATAAAATTCTTATGATGCAGAGTTAAAAAGGCTTTTGGCCTTTCAATTTTATTCTCAGCTTTGATGGTAAATGCAGTACAGGAAGAAGCTTCTCCCTGTTTGTTATTTTGACTTTCTAGGTTATCTGAGGTAATCACATGCTCTTGCCCAAACTAGAAAGTTCAAAGTGTTTGCAGAAGTGCATTTTGGGCAAAACAAGGTTTGTTCCCAAAAACTCACTGTAAACTCAGAAAAGAAAGAAAAGCACCTAAATCAGAGCAGGAGTCTAATTTGGGTGTTCTCATTTGTCCTTGGGCAAAGTCGTGCTCAGCATTGGCTATTGAGGAATTCTTTCTGTCTTTGAATACTTCTACATTTGTGTAGAGAATGCCAATCCTAAAGAATATATGATTGCTTTAATTTAGTAGGTTTTGGGGTTACTGTTTACTGAATTATACTGATGTCTTAGGAAAAACAATATTAACTAAACAGTAACTTTCTCTGTGTGCCAGGCAAAGCCATGAAGAAGTGGGTTGAATCCATCACAAAGATAATCAACAGGAAAAAGCAGGCACAAGCCATTGGGCCGAGCCACAACATCACTTTTGAGAGCCCCCCTCCAGCAATTGAGTGGCACATCAGCAAACCAGGCCACACAGAGACTTTTGACTTGCTCACTCTGCATCCCATAGAAATCGCTCGGCAGCTCACTTTGCTGGAATCGGATTTTTACAGGTAATTTTCCTCCACTGAGAAACATGTGGCACAAACCAAAATATTCTCCATGCCTGAAATTGTTTCTGTGGGCCTCTGACGTGAAGCCCCACAGAAATTAAGGGACTTCACCAGTGGTGTGTATTAATTTCCATTTTTCAGAGGAAGCTCTCTTAAATATAATATTTGTTTTATCCTCCCCAAGTTACTGTGCAGTATGTGTGACTGTTGCATGCTGTTAATTGTCTTGTGCTCCAGCTTTCTCCTGGTATTTTCTGTGTAGACCAACCATTGAGAAGTATGAACAATTATTAAATCAGTTTTCTTCACATCCTGCTTTGTGTAGCAAATTAAGGACCATGTCAGATCTCATCAGCTGTCTATAAGAAATTATTCAGGCATTGGAAGCTCACTTTTTGTTGTGGTGAACGAGATGGAGATTTCATTCTTCATTTAGATGAACAGAGGTGGTTAGGAGTGACATACATAAAGAAATATCTACAGTCTAAAAAAGAAGCATAGAAATAGCATTTAGTCAAGAGGGCAGCCTAACATTGTAGAAGGGATACCTTAAGAATTTATTTCTAAATATGAATTCCAAATTCATTGAAAATCAAGAGGGTTTGGAAAAATAATACCTTCCTGCTTTTAGTTACATTTTTGATAAAACATCTATTTTTCCAGAGCTGTGCAGCCATCAGAACTAGTTGGAAGTGTGTGGACAAAGGAAGATAAAGAAATTAATTCTCCCAACCTTCTCAAAATGATAAGGCATACAACTAACCTAACTCTGTGGTTCGAAAAGTAAGTGACTTTCCTGAATCTGCACCTACTCCATACTGGGACATTTACAGACTATTCACAAGTATACTGTGAAAAATTCTCTTCCAGGAGAATTCCTGTTTTGGTGTTCAGATGCTAAAACTGGTCCCTGTGAGAAATTTAACATAGTGGTCTCAAGCTTTGTATTCTTAGAATATTTTCAAATCTCTAAGACAGTTTCAGAACTACCTCAAGTAATTTGATAAAATCGTATTTGTTTGTGTTACAAGTTAATATTTGACTTTGGAAACCTCATCAGCGCTTTAATACAAACCCCAATGTTCTTGTGTATTTAGATGCATTGTAGAAACAGAAAACCTAGAGGAGAGAGTAATTGTAGTGAGCCGGATAATTGAGATCCTGCAAGTTTTTCAAGAGCTAAACAACTTTAATGGTGTCCTTGAGATTGTCAGTGCTATGAACTCCGCAGCAGTTTATAGGTTGGATCACACATTTGAGGTACAGTGAAATGTTTTCCACTTTTGCTATGGCAGTGTCATGCAGGGTACCTTGGCTGCACTGAAAGCCTGTCTTGTCAGTAAGCATTTGCTTCCAAGGAGCAAGGAAAGTAAATCCCCCTATAAATTAATCAACCAGGGTGTAAGAGAGAGGGTTTTTTTCCTTGGTTTCAGAAGCAAGAAATGCATCCCCACTTAAGCAAGGCGTCTCAGGATGGTGGGGCAGTGTCCTCGTGGTCCCTGATTCAAGTGCCAGTGGGAGACCAGTACTGTTGCTGGGCCATGCCTTTATCTTCTCTTTCCAAACCACCTGTTTGATCTCTCTTTTAAGCAAATTCCAAGTCGCCAGAAGAAGATCTTAGAAGAAGCTTATGAGCTGAGTGAGGACCATTATAAGAAATACTTGGCAAAACTCAGGTCCATTAATCCTCCTTGTGTGCCTTTTTTTGGTGAGTACCTGTGGTTTGGATGAGCCATGTCCTACATTAACATTTGGAAAGTATTGAGCTAAGGGACTAAACAGAGTATGAACAATAGAGAGAAAAGTCAATTTTAACAGGACAGGTGGGTTGGAATTTCAGGTGCCCAGACACGAATATGTGAAAAAACCCTAAAGTGTCTATTCATGGAAGATATTATTTGCAGTAAAAATAAGTATATCTGCAATATCCTATTTTATGCAATATCCATATTTGCTGATTTTTACTTTGAGTGTGGTTTGAACTGTTACAACCATATATACTCTCAATAGAAGGTGGTCACATTAGAAATATTATTGCCATTGCATGGGAGAAAAAGAAAGATCCTCTTCCTCATCAGGTGTTCCAAGAAATACAGCTAGAGTCTCATTTCTATTAAAAAGTCTTATTTCTGTAGAAACAGAGTTTGGAAAGCAAGCATCCTCTTTATAATCAGATTTAACAGTTCTTCTTTGAAATAGATTGCTGACATTTAGCAGATTCTGATGTTAAGCACATATCACTCCTTTTCTTAAGCTATCCACTTAAATGTTTGCTACAGATCAGTTCCAAGTCTGGACAGTGCAGTTGTCCAACATAGGCTTCAGGCCAAAACTGAAAGAAAATAGTGTTGATGGCTTTTTTGGCCTTTTACAGATTGGGGAAAGATATACTCCAAAGCTCTGCAAAGAAAGATAAGATGAACTAAGAAACCTTCTGTCCTGCTTCAGAGATGAGTAGAGGTTAGCAGGATCACGTGTGAATAGCTTCAGTTATTTCTGTCAAGTAATAATAACAATTCCAGACACATGATCTGTGAAACGGAGAGCACTTTTTACTTCCTAATCTTCAAATTATTTGATGCAATTATGAAGCCAGGATAAAACTTGAAAATAATAGTTGGACTTTAGCTGGGGTGTCTAATGGAGGAGTTAAGAGAAAGCACTCCTGTTCAGTGTCCCCTTTTAGTGTTCAGTTGTGTGAGCTTCCTAAACCACAGAAAGAAGCACAGACTTTGGGACTTTGATGCAACAAGGCATGTTAAAATATTTAAATTGTTGCCCTTCTTGGAAGGTCAGGTGCAGTTCTCTTGTTGACCCTAACAAAGGGTTTTCTAAATAATTGCAGTGCACAAATTAATTTTTTTAAGAATTCCTTGTATTCCAGTCATGACTTCCTCCTTGTTTTGTACTCTCTGTTGAAAACCTCTTCTGTTGCTGTTTAGGGATTTACTTAACCAACATTTTGAAAACAGAAGAAGGCAATCCTGAATTTCTCAAGCGCCATGGAAAAGACCTTATCAACTTCAGCAAGAGAAGGAAGGTAGCTGAGATAACAGGGGAGATCCAGCAGTACCAGAACCAGCCATATTGTTTAAGAGTGGAATTTGACATCAGGGTAAGTGACACAGTTTCCTTCTGTGGTGATTCTGTCAGCTGACAGACCATAAGGACAGACTGAATTCACATAGATTCAGTCTGACTGAATCAGAGATGAGCAGAGGACCTGTCATAAAACCTCTCTTGGGTCTCAGTGTAAGAAAGGGCAGAAAGCTCAATGCTTGCAGTTTCTTGGGTTTGTTTCATTTTTTTCTCATCTGTTGGGACGTTGGTAGATCTT
The DNA here is from genome assembly GCF_901933205.1 of Camarhynchus parvulus. Classification (NCBI taxonomy): domain Eukaryota; kingdom Metazoa; phylum Chordata; class Aves; order Passeriformes; family Thraupidae; genus Camarhynchus; species Camarhynchus parvulus. Next base: position 13,342,834 of record NC_044573.1, read on the forward strand.
CTTATTGATCAGTGTTAGACAGGAACTGAAACTGGCAGATTCTCATTGTCCTTCACTCAGTTGCAATTACTTGCCCAGTTGTCTTTTCCTCCTCTGTTACCCTGCCTTTATGTTCCATGTTTACCTGATAGCACTGTGTTTACATCATGTGTTGGTGGAGATGATACATCTTTCTTTCTCCTGGTGCTTGTTTTCCTTGGTCTGAGGTGTTGTCGAAGCAGTGTCCTCTCTGGTTGCTTTCCTTTCTTCCTTTCTTCTTTTTTTCTTACTATCTTTTGATCTGAGTGCATTCAGAGAGTCACAGGACAGGTTATCTTAGGAGATTCTGCAAGGTTTTTTTTTTATTTGTTCTCCTCAGGCTTTGACAGAATGCATTGTGGGAGCAGTCTTCCCTGCATCAGTGTAAAGATGGATTGTTTGCAGCTTTTTCTGGAAGTGTTTGGGCAAACCTGGTCTGACTTTGCACTGGAAAAAGCATTTAGGGTACTTGCACAACTGGTTTTCAGGCCAAGCATAGCAATAGCAATGTCCAGAAAAGGCCTGGTGACAAGCAGATTTAATGGCTTAAGTCTGTCATTACCTCTGACTCCAGCATTCTCTCTCTTCTCTTGAACAGCTGGGATCATTTGTGCTGTAGAAACAAGCAGTATTAAGAAGCATCTTAGCTGACAAGTTGTCTGCTTTCATGTATTGCAGAGATTTTTTGAAAACCTGAATCCAATGGGAAACAGCGTGGAGACAGAATTTACAGATTATCTCTTCAACAAGTCACTGGAGATAGAGCCACGAAATGTCAAGCCTCCTCCAAGATTTGTTAGTATTCAATTCTTGCATTTATTTTTCAAAAAATGCTTACATTTGTCTTTCATAGATGGTAGAAGTCATTTCAGATCTCTGACTTCATAACTACAAAGCTACATTTAAGTGATCCCACAGCCTTTTGATTTTGGTTGATACTTTCTGTCATTTCAGCCCAAGAAGTACAGCTACCCTCTCAAGTCCCCAGGTGTTCGTCCCTCTAATCCAAGGCCAGGTACCATGAGACATCCCACGCCCCTGCAGCAGGAGCCAAGGAAAATCAGCTACAGCCGCATCCCCGAGAGCGAGACGGAAGCGACGGCGTCGGCCCCCAACTCGCCGCGGACCCCGCTGACCCCGCCCCCTGCCTCCGCCACTTCCAGCACCACCGACGCCTGCAGCGTCTTCGACTCGGACCCCTCCAGCCCTTTCCATACACGTAGGTGCTCACAGACAGCACGTGCCACTCACAGTTTGTGGTGTTAGGCAGGGGAAATGAGGTTTAGCCTTCTCAAGTGACTGTAAAAATCACTGCTTTTCTCTTCTTGCAGCATCAAAGACTTTCAATATTTCTTACTCACTTTTTCTTTAAAAAGTTTTTATTGTAAAGGAGAAACTGAAGAGAATTAGATGTGTTACATAGGGACTGTTACAAGTCTTTGGAGGACCTTCAAAACTGAAGGCAGAGGTAATCTCTAGGGCCCATGTATGTCCCAGACAAACTTTTGGGATTTGGTGCCATATGTATTTGTGTGAATGTATTTGGTGAATATCTGATGGTGAACATTGAGAATACAAAATGAATTGTTTGTAGGTGCCTTATTCTGCTGCCTGCAATTCAGAACTGATTTCAGTGTACATGGATGGTTTTCCTGCAGAACTTAAAACCAGTATTTGCTTGCTTTAAATCCATCAGGACCTATCCACACCTCTTTTTCTTCTGTGTTTTCCAACATACAAGGAAGCTCATATTTTATGGTGTGCCCTCAGTATTTCATAATGGATATAGGCTTCTTTCACATACAAGGGTTTTCAGAGGTTACTCCTGTGTTCAGCTGGTTGCCACAAGGAGGTGAAATGACTTCTAAAGGCAGAAGTTCCTTGGCAGAGCTGTGCCATTGCTGAGTGTCCAAGCCAGGTCTTCGGAAAGCCACTGGAGAAAGGATTTCTTTGTTGTTGGGTCCATTGACTGCAGGTTCAGGATATTATTTGAGTGCTGTTGTGACATAAGAACAAGTTTGTGGTGTGGTTTTGGTCTCAAGGATTACTTAAGAAAGTTCAGGAGCTGATGGCCACAGAGATCTCTGCAGTTCAGAAAAGCAGTTTTTCTGGCAGCTGCAAGTTAGAGGCTTGTTTCATTGTCATTATTTGCCGCTTCCTTGATTCATTATGCTGTATATGAGCAATTGCTTTATTATTTATGGCACCTCTATTGGCAGCAATTTTGAGCCAAATGTTCATCATTATCAATAGGTTTTTTTATGTCCCTTAGGATCTGCTTCTGTGTCATCCATAAACTTTACCAAAACTTCAGATGATGCTCCTGTCCCTCCTCCTGTTCCTCCACGAAGAAGACCAGAATCTGCCCCAGCTGAATCCTCCCCATCAAAAGTAAGTAAGCAGAAAAAAGGTCATTTTTCAGGGAGAAGAGGGGCAGGGTATGGTGGAAAAGTAACTATCAAAGACAGTACATTTATTTTTTGAAGAACTGTATGTGAAAGAGTAAGCAGCCATGTATTTCAGGCCTTCACAGCTCTACCTCACTATGTCTTGATCTCAAACAAATGAAAATAGATGAGACCTAAATTTAGGGTTAGAAATGTCTCATCTGCTGATGTGAGGCTTCAGGCAGGTGTTTCCATCTGTGATTAGTTGTTCCAGAGTATCGTTTTAGGAAATATGAATAAGAGTAAGAACTGATGAACAGTGATGATGGAAAGTGCTGTACACAACTCAGTCCTCTGGAAGGTTTCACCAGAATATTTGATCCTGATGCTGTGGTGCTCAAGTGCTTGCTTACCCATCCTGTCTGCCTGCCTGCTTAAGCCATTGCTACATTTTCCTTTTGCATTTGTCTGGCATCTGGGATCTGATCCAACCTTTGTTGCAAACACTGTCAAATTTCACCTGATTTCAGTAGAAGCTTGTTTGTGACTTCAGATTTGAAAATCCCATTCAAAATTACTTCAGAGCAGATATGTCTTTGAAGAGAGCTTATAAGTGGCTCTTCAGCAGTTATTTTCAGACTACAGGCAACTGTTTTGCCAGTCAGCAGAATGTGACACATCACCAAAATGTATCTGAAATCCTACCAAAATGTATTTGAAAACATTGTCTACATGATACAGTGTTGGAGATCAGTTATCCTATCACTATGGTCTGCAACCTGGGAGCTGTTCACTTCCATAATTCTGACTACTTAACTCCATCTTCTGAGCATAGTTTATTTTTTTTCCTGTTCAGCATCATCAGCCTTTCCCTTTTTCTAGTTTTCTTGAAGAAATTCCTGGTGTGTTAACCCATTCCAAGTGCTTTTTACTGGGGAGGTGGTGGAAGATATCCAAACCTCCCCAGCAAGCAGACCTGGAACTAGCATGGAAATTGTTCCTTTGATCATTCTTTGCCTTGCCCTTGTCCCTCTCTGTGCATCTTCATTCCATCCATCCTTGGCTGTTCACTCGTGTGCTGCTGCAGCCCTGCTAAGAGCAATCTGCAGTGCAGGAGGGGGCTTCTGTTTGACAGCAGGGTCCTGTGCTTTGCTGCCTCTCTGGAATTTTACTGACTGAAGTGTTTGTGTACCTCAGATCACTTCTGCACACCTGGACAACCCACCAGCAATCCCTCCTAGGCAACCAACCTCTAAAGTGTATTCTCCAAGGTACTCGGTGCCTGATCGGACCTGCATCTCTGATTCCTGTGTTACCCCTGCCAACCCCCCCGAGTTACCGCCACGGGAACCTGTGCGAACTCCAGATGTTTTCTCTAGTTCACCACTACACCTCCAGCCTCCACCCCTGGGGAGAAAAAGCGAACTTGGTAACACCTTTTTCCCAAACAGCCCCTCTCCCTTCACGCCCCCTCCCCCCCAGACACCTTCTCCACATGTAGCACGGAGGCACCTGCCGTCGCCGCCTTTGATACCGCAGGATGTGGACCTCCCTTCTGTTGCTGGACCACCCATTCCTCCACGACAAAGCACTTCTCAACATATCCCAAAGCTTCCTCCAAAAACTTACAAAAGGGAGCACACGCACCCATCGATGCATCGGGATGGGCCGCCCTTGCTGGAGAACGCCCCCTCCTCCTGAACTGTCCCTCGCGCTGGGAGTCGCATTTTCCTGGTGCTATGTCTGTTGCTGGCAATGGATGCACTGAACCTGGTGGTGTCAAGGGGTTGGGACGTGTATGCCAAACACTAAGAACTCTCCAATGCGTTGGAAATGTAGTGTACAGAAATGGAATTGCAAAAACAGACTTTCTAGTGGAAAACCCGGTTAACTTGCTATTCTTGTTTTAGTATGCCGGACTTTGTTCTAAAGTAATTGGACAGCTGATTGTACCAGAAAACAGTCTGGAGAGACTTCTTTGGCCAATGAGCAGAGACTGTGTTTGTGTAATGATCAATAATGTCCAGTACAGGAAGGAAAAACAGTCTTGTATCCATCAGTTCCATACAGTGGCACAGTTTTCGGAATGAAAACATTATGCACTTTTTTTAATCTCAAACAGGGAACTTTTTACCCTTCTTAATTTTCCTTTGCTTTACTTACTCCCTGCTTTAAAATACCTTCCTAAAATTATGAGAAGGACTGTGAGGAAGATCTGTGGTACCTAACCGAGCTAGAATTAAGGCAAAGCACTGTATTGCGGTCCTGTTTACAAGTTGTTACAATGAGTAGTAGGGGGTACCTAGGCTTCACCAAAGAGGTACTTTATTATTATTTTCTGAAATACTGTGGTGCCAGTTCAAAAATAAATTTTTGCCAGGAAGCATAATGTCTAATTATTGCTTTCTTTAGATAGAGCTGATGAAAGTCTTACATCATTAAGGTGACAGCAAATTTTTTTTTAAAAGCAGCACTATCATCTGAAGCAAATATACTACATTTAGAAGACTGTTAATCTCTGCTAGGTTATGTCATGTTCTTTTTAAGGTTTACTGATGATCCATTTCATGGCTAGTAGCTATTCTTTTTCAGTCATGCCATGAAAACAGTCACTTGTCAACTTCCATAGCTATTGTCATGTTTTACTAACAATAGATTAATCAGCATACATAGGATTGCCTTGCAGTTGCATAAATCGTGTGTATATAGTGAATGTTGCATAAATATACTTGCAGATTGTTTTTAATTTAATTGAAATAAAGATAAAGATATGTTTGGCTGACATACGTTAAATTATTAATGGACAAATGTTCAACTTAGTTTTTCAGTTAAGCACTGAGGGGGATAAAAGCCCATCCTGTGGCACGTATTTTCCTAGTTCAGTGTATATATTTTAGTAATAAGAGACTAAAGAGGTGTTTCTGGCATGTTACAAACAATAATTCAGTAATATTTGAGAGGCTGGGTTACTCCCAACATGAATTATTATACCTTATGAAATGTTTCCCACGTCCTGTATGACACATGTTAGAAAAAAATCAGACTTCTATTAATCTTTACAGTGGCTTTTTCTGTCCAAAATACACATGACAAAACAGGTATGTTGTAACTATTCTGACATGGTTTATCCATAAACCTTCATGCTGCTCTTCAACTCCAGACCAGACTGGGACAGTAATGGATGGCAGTTGTTGAAGAAAAGGAGCTCTGTAATGCCCTCTACAGTAGGTATGTGAAGCACAAAGTGTCTCATCTTCAGTTCACATGGCTCATGGGGCAAGTAAAATTCCCTCACATATCCTCTTTGGAAGAAGAACACATTTCAGAATCTTGGAAAGCTGAGTCTCTTACAGATCGTGTCAGTTGAATGATGGCAGAAATCACCTTTTTTAATGCTTTCAGCAATGCCGTTGATCAGGGCCCTTTGATCCTTTGGTGTGGTCATTACATTGAGAAGGCATTTCATCAACAGGAATGGCAGTTTTCACCAAAGTCAGATCTTGAAATTGTCAGTTGTATTCTTTCTTAGATGTCTTTAACAATGTTGTTTTGAAACATTTTTTTTCTGCAAAAGAAAAAGTGAAGATCTCAAAACCTTGGCTTCAGAGGACAACATTATTTGGGAGCTTTATAAAAACTGCCCAGCCACGGGAGGTGTAATTTGGGTTATGGATTCTTTGGATAAAAACACTTTGATGAGCATAATGTTGGCAGTGTTAGCTAAATTATTAGCTCCTCAGTGGGTTAGCAGGAAAACTCCATAAATTGAGACTTTCTGATCTGTATTTCTTCTTCAGCACATCTTTGTCTATGCTGTTGTGCACCAAGGCAGAGCAGGCCGCCGAGTGGTCAGAGTGCTCAGTCAGGAGGGACCTCGCATGGCTCCCACTAATCAGCAGATTTCTTAAATGTCAGTAGGTTTCTGCTTTCCTTTGTGAAATGGGGAATGCTGTTCCCTGTTTGTGGTGGAGGATAAAAGTGCTTTCCTGGTGAGATACTTGGACAACAGGTGACAATGGCCACCATGCAAGAACCTAAAGTTAATGTTCTTTGGAGCCCAGGGGTCAGTCACAGTGCACAAATCATGGTGTTGACTCAGCTGCAAACAGGAAGGACAGGGTCAGAATCAAACCTGTAGCATTTGGGAGTTGAATACAACTGCTAATTAAGCCATGGCAGGTGTGTGTTAATAATGGCAGGTGTGTGTTAATAATTTCTGATCTGGAGTGGCTTCTTACTTGGATCATGTTTGCATTAGTGACAATACTTTCCACATAGAAAATTAAATCATTTTAATGATGTTCTTTGTCTCCTTGGTAAAATGATCCTGATTTGGTCTCTTGTGGCCTGGACAATGAAATGTGCTGGTGTGGAGGCCTGGAGAGTTGCTGTATTAATGCAGAGAACTGATATCTGGCTAAAAGTCAGCCAGAACCACTGCCAGCTGTGTAGGCAGGGTTATGTAGCAGAACTTCATAGGTTTATAAGAAAGTTGGGGACAACCCTTTTTTTGGCAGTGCCTCTTGCAATAGGACAGAGAGTAATGGCTTTAAACTAAAGGAGGGTAGATCTAATATAAGACAAAATATAAGGAAGAAGTTTTTTTACAATGGGTGTGGTGAACCACTGGAACAGGTAGCCCAGAGGTGGAAGATGCCCCATCCCTGGCAACATTCAGGGTCAGGCTGGGAGAGCTCTCAGCAGCCAGCTCTATCTAGGTGAAGATGTCCCTGCTCATTGCAGGGGGTTGGACTAGATGGTCTTTGAAGGTTCTTTCCCAACCCAGACTGTTCCATGATTCTGTGGTGATTTTCCAGGTGCTGAGCATTTGCCTCTGTCCAGCTGCTGTGTGGGAAGTCACTGTTGTGCTGCCTGGTGACCCCATGGTGACACATTATTGTCATGGCATTCAGCAGCCCCTGCAGCAAACTTGTCTGCTAATGGGGAATGTTGTCCTCCTTCAGGGTTGATGCCATGGAAGCACTGGAGTGCTCCATCCCCAAGAAGCCATTTCCAGTGTGGGCTAACCTGCTGCTCTAATATGCCTCTCTTAAATCAGGGAGGGAGAGGTCTGTCTCAGTAAGAGCACTAATACACTGGATTTTAGATCCTTCATGTTTCAGAGTGACATTGTGGGATTATTTAATCATTTTTCTTTTGTGTGTGTTTTAAATTAGATTTTCCCAGGGATATCACTGGAGGTACCACTGTTGAACATAGTAGATTATTGTGCTTCATTGAAAAGATTGTTGAATTGTCATTTCTAAATCCATACAGTGCATAGGTGAAGTCTTTTTTCAGGAGACAAACCTGTGGCCTAATACAGGTGTAAAGATAAAAATGCTCTTAACTTATTTTGTAAATCCCATTCCTTATTTTCCATTAAAAAAAAAAAACAAACCACCCTTAAATGCATTTTTCTGCCCACTGAGAGCAAATTTACCTTTTGTGTTCAGTGGAAAATAGTGCATTATGAGGGAAATGAAGTAAAGAGTAAAGTTTTTTTCCTTACTTTCTAGCCAGCAAGTGTGAAATCCTGTACTGGGTGGCTGAAAAGTTGAAAGGGAAAAATAAAATAAAAACCCTTTTGCCAGATGCATGACAATTTAGCTGCCAAACGTGCAGAACATCTGTAATATTTTTAAAAAGAAGGTAACCAAAGGTAGGTGATCAAGGGCACATGTTATTGGAATTGCTTTGGACAAGTTTGTTGCATCTATTTCAGAGTAAGCCTTTTTTTGTTTTGAGCCTAGGATGACTGACTTAAACAGGGAGTGTAGCTATGAGAGGTGTGGTCTAGAAGAGTCTTAAGGAGATTAAGATCTGCCACAGTGAGCTACACCAACAACGGGATCTTGACCAGAAGCCTTGAGAGTGAATCAGATGGCTTCTGAATAGGAGTCTTAGAACTTTGTGTAGGGAACAGTCTGCTTGCATGGCTGGACTTGTAGGGATAGAGGATTGTGTAAGTAATGCTGCCTGAGAAAGGGAGCAGAGAAACACCTGTTTCTTCTTTTAATGGATGCACCCTTGTGGCTGATTCAGTGCAAGAGGCAACAGCATTATTTAAAGGCAACGTTTATTTGGCAAAGGAAGAAAAATAATCCAGAGCACACATGTACACTAAAGATGGATTTGAAATGCACCCTGTGACAGGTTGTGTGTGTGTGGTGCTGAGCATCATTCATTCATACTATTTACATTTGCAGCAGGTATAAGGACATCTCAAGTGGTAAGTATAGGCCTGGAAGTAAGAACTCGTAGAGAATCAAAAAGAAATAACCATCAGTTCTGACTGTGCCTTAAATCACTAAAATAGAAGCTGAAATCCACATGCATTTTACAAGCAAGGGTCTGCCACTTTGGAAGGATTTCCTCACCCAGGAGATGTTAGCAGGTAGGGTTTTTTCTTTTGTCCTGTTTCTGTCCTGGTATTTTGCTTGGCAAATATGAAAAGCAGGTTTGTTTTGTGAGATTAAAGTATCATTACATACTTGAGACCACAAAAATCAGAGCCCTTGACAGCATCAGTGCATTACAATGGACACTTGTCCATAATGATAGATTTCTGATTCCATGGACAAACAAACAGTTCTGTCTGTGGCTGATTCCTGTGCAGAACAAACAGGCTTTGCTGATGCTTCAGCTACAAGCATCTGACTTTTCCTATATAATTTCTATCCTGGCCCTGCACAATCAGACTAAAAGCTGCCAAATCCTAGGAACTGTCTTTGTGATTCAGTGGCTGGTCGGCATGAAGCAGTCCTGACTGGAAAGGGACGTGGAATTTGTAATTTTATGAGGATGTGAGGGAACGGTTAGGAGATGGAAGGGGATTTTTTTGCCATTAAAAGCCTTACATTAAAAAAATCTTCCCAGAGTAGTTTCCAAAAGCTAGGGGAGGAAAGTATGCTACTTCTTTCCTTTTTGTAAGGAGGAGAAGTGGATCTTTGTTTCATTAAAATCTGTGGGAGAGGGACCAGCTAAAACATTTTAATCTTTGGGGTTTTGCTTGGTCACATTCTTGAAATGTTGGGAAAACCTTGATTGCAGTAAAGGATGGGTTTTGTCTGTCTGGATAGCCCTTTTCACACACACACCCCTCTGCCTCCAGCAGAGGAGGAAAAGCAGATGGTAGGTGCAGGTCAGTCAGCACTGGAGAGCTCTGGGCCCTGCATCTGCAGCAGGTATTGGCCACTGCATCCATGGACACGTGCTCTGAGCTCCCTGTCCTGACACCACAGCCAGGAGAGCCCTGCAGCATGGTGGGTGCTCTTCTCTTGGCCCCAAAACCAACCACCCTTGTGCTGATGCGGGGAGTCCCAAGCCCCCAGTCTCACAGGATTCCCCCAAGGCATTGCTCTTGGCCCCATGGAGACAGTTCACAACTTTTTAAGATGAAGCTGTCCTTTGAACAGACCAGAGTCCCAGGTGTGTCAAAACAAGGTGATAAAACCACAGTTGCTCTTGAAACTGCCCTCAGAATGTCCCAGCTTCAGGTGGCACCAGAGCTCACCAGGACTGCACTGGTCACCCACTGAGCCCGTGGTGCTCTTGCTGCTGGTGTGTGACACGGGTATCACAGCAGAGCTTCTCTCAGTCCTCTGCAGAGATCTGGAACTGAGGGTTTGTCACGTCCAGGTGTGAGGAGGGTGGCCTGTGCCTGGCCTCGTTGATCTCTCCTTGCACAAGAAGGAGGGCTATGGCTCTGAACATGGTGCACCATCAACTTTCCTGCACTAGTGCCTCAATTTTTAGCTGGAAAAACCTTCCCAAAGCTGCACGTGATGGGTCAGGCCAAAGAGTTAGCAAAGTGTATTCCAGGTGTGTTGTAGACCAGGAGCCAGGACACTGTTTGGTACTACCAGTGTCTGCACTGATCCACACTGGGGATAAGGTGGAGAAGAGTCTCTCTTGTGGCAGGCCTTGGGCCCAGCCTGCCTGGAGACGCAGGCGATTCTGAGAGCAGAAGCAGTGATTCCTACAGCAGGACACAATTCAGGAAAACAGCATTCACATAAAAGGTGAAATAGGATTTTGGTGAGTGATGGAAATCCAAAAGAAAGGATGTTGCTGATTAGGCAGTGCAATGCTCAGGTGCTTCAGCTGATGCTTCTTAGACCTTCTCAAACCACCTGGGTAATGCGAGCTGGCCTCCTGGAATGCATCTTTGATGGTGGTATTTTTGGAAAGTAGAGGAAAGAAGGGAATTTTAGACTTCTGGCCAGGATGCCAGGGCTGCAAAGGTAACCTTTCTGTTGTGGTTGAGGCCAAATAAGACCTGCCTTGAGTTTGGAAGAGCAAAGATGTATGGCAAATCAAGCAGTTTTGGGGGATGAGGGGGAGGAGAAGATATTAGGGTTCAGCCAAAGTTTTCCAAAACGGAGGGAAGTTCAGTCAGGTAGAGATGAAAGCTAGCAAGTTCCTGTGCTTATTTGACCTGCTGGTTGAGCTCCACTGCAACCCAAAGCCTGGCCCTGCCCTGTGCTAGGAAGAGCAGGATGCATTTGTAAGGCAGTTGTGAGAGTCTCCTCTCCCCCACCCTCCACCCTCTGTGTTAGCCAGGGGGATCCTGGGGCCTTGCTGTCTGTCTCCACCCCCGGGGACCTGGGGAAGCACTGCTGTGCTTTGGCTGTGGCCTGCCTCTCTTGGGGCTGCTTATTTCTTTTTGAAGAGCTTGCGGAAGGAGCTCCGGAACCCCCCCTTGGGCTCGTGCCGCGGGTTGTGGTCGCTGAAGGATGTTTGCTCATTGTCATCCTTCTGGCAGAACCTGGTGTTGTCTTCTGCATGGAGCTCCTAAAAGGGAAAAGACAATTTAACCAGCATTTGAAACCTCACATTCTTGTTCCCTTCTCTCTCTTTCTATTTCTCTCTCTCTCTGTGCTAGGAGGGACCTGGTGGGTGAGGAGGTGCTGACAAGGCTGGGAAGCAACACTGGTACCTCTGCAGAGAGCTTGTTCCTGGCTCTAGGGCTGAGGCAGTGACAGAGGAATAGAAGGATAAGCATTGTTAGAAGGAACTGGAGCCTTTCTTGCTAAGCTTTTTGTTTAGGAGAAGCTCATTAGCTTCTTTTGCCAGTGAGAGAGCAAGCCAGCTTGGGCAGTTGGAAGAACTTCCCACCCTCTCCTTTCTCCCCTAGAGCAGGGAGGCATCAGGCTTTGGAGCAGTGATGAAATGTGAAAAACTCTTCTACTGGCTTTGCTGATGCATGGTTTTATATCTCTGGGGCAAAAGGCTTCATTAGCACACACACCTTGTGGTAAATGTGCCACTAAAAGTGCTGTCCCTCTTTTGGGAGAGTGCCAAGCTCCTCTCAGCAAGACTCTGGACAAGACCCTTTTCTCCAATTCTGCCCACCACTGCACTTTGCACTGTGGGGGAGAACATGTCCTGCAGTTCTGGACAAGCTCCACATCTGCACCCTGCTGCGGGCCTTAGTTCTGTGCAGTTGAGTGCCAAAGAGCTCATCATCCCCTTTCCCTGGGGTGCCTGTGTCCCCATGGCTCTTCCCTCTGCCTCATCTCCCCTGTTCAACCTTCTACCACCTCCTTCACTCACTAGGCTTTTTTTTCTTTTCTTTTGAAGCTTCCTTGCTGCCTTTTCAGTCAGGCTGTTGGAACCTATATTACATCATCTGCATCTACAGCCTCCTATCTAAGCACCTCAGAGCACCCTTGGCCTCCTCTTCCTTGGCTGTGACAGCCCAAAGCTGACTCTGAACAGTCACTGCAAGCTACAGAAACATTGCTCCTGCAGGACCTGGTGTCCCTGAAGGGTTACACTGCTGTTTGCCATGTCCCATCTGAGGGACACGGTTGCTGGGCTCTGACTCTTCTCACACAGAGTTTGGCCTAGGTCTGTACAATCCAGGCAAAAAATACAGGTGAAACAAAATCTATGGACCAGATCCCTGCTGGTGTAAATGGGCTGAGCTTGGCCAAGTCATGCTGGTTTACACTGGCAGGACTTATCCAGCACTTACCCAGCACTCCTCACAGCAGGTGGAAAGGCACCTGTTTAACTGGGTGCCAACCACAGCACTAATTTTGAACAGCTTTGTGTAAACTTTGTGACCTGCTCAGAACATTCACCTGGAGGGGGAAGCTCAGTGACAGTGGAGACACACAAGAGGCTACCTTGTCTCAAAGGTGTTCTAGCTCAGCCAGCTGTGCGCCTCAACCTGTGCTTGTCCCTGGGGAAGATGTGTGTGAAAACGAGCAATTGAGGTCTTGGAATGTGTGGGCTTGAAAGCTGTTTTGGCATGTTCTACTCTAACTGTATCTCAGATCTTTCTCCTCCTGCTGCTGCACCATGTGCCACTTTTTTTCCTCCTCCTATTTAAGCCTCCTTACTTCCAAAAAGCTCGGTTTTTCACCCGCTCCTCTCTGTGGGGGGAAGTAGCTCCTTTGGGAGCTTCGGGATGAGGCTGAGATCATGTGAGGCTGAACATTCCTGTCCTGCTTCTGCTGCAGACGGCTCCCACTGCTGCTCCGTGTGCTGTAGAGTCTGGTGCTCACGCCCTCCGCGCTGCGCGGCAGCTCCTTCAGGGACCTGCTCAGCTGCTTCCCTTTGCTGTGGAACATCTCACGCTTGTAGGTGCTGCTGCTCACGGGAGTGCAGCTCTTAGGCAGTGGCTGCAAGGCATGGTCTGTCCTCTCTGGTTCTGAGGTGAAGTTCACAGGCCTAAGGAAGCAAATATCCAAGCTGGACTCGGAAGAGGCCGGGGAGCAGTTTTCAAAGAGAGCAAGGTTTTGGAAGGTGTCATCTTCGTAGGGGCCTGGCATGGTGAAAACCTCCCCAGGGTAGTCAAACTCTTCATAGCTTGGTGCAAAGTTCCTGGCATCCTGCAGCAGTTCCACGGAGGTTCTGATGGCTCTCTCGGTGTTCCCCACCGCATCAGCCGGCGGCGCTTCGTACTCCATTTCGGGGATGGATTGCAGGGGGGCTGTCAAGGCCTTGAGTTCCTGCTCTGTCAGCTGAGAGGAGGCAAGGATGTTCTCTGGCCTCTCGTGTTTTCTGCTTTCCATCTCCCAGTCAGGGGGCTTTACAGCCTGGATGTTCTCCATCACTGTCGGCTGCGGTTTCTTCATCTGCGGCATCAAATGCCTTCGAAATAAAAACCAAACCAAAACAAAAAAACAGACAGAAGTGGAATACTAAAGGATGACAGAGACAGCATGACAAATTCCCCCCACCCCTCCACTCCCCCAGCCCTGTTGTGTTGATTTTATGGCCAAAAGGTACTCTCCTGTCTTGGAGAACAGTAACAGAAGTAGGTGTCTCTTACAGAAATGGCCTGGCTGGTTAGGAAGACCAAATTTGGAGACACAGAACTGCTTATCCAGTAGCTTTGTCTAACTTTTGTATTTTACAGCATAAAATGAGAAGCCAACTGCTCCATCTCTCTCCTGCTTATGTGTATTTTAGATTCTAACTTTCCTTCCCTCTCTGTAATGTAGGAGCTGTGCCTCACTTTCCTGTGGTCTGGTTGTCTTTTCAGGTGGACTGGGTTTCTCTCATGGGTAAAGTGACTCTGTCCCCAAAATGTGTCAGGAGTACTTGGAGGGCTCCTACCCTTCAGCTCAGGATGCATGTGGGGGTGGTGCCAGCTGAGGCTACCAAGGTGGAGCCCTGGAGCAATCTGTGTGTGAGAGGAAGGAGATTGGCTTGGGCAGTCTGGGGAGAAGGAGGCTAAGGACTGATCTATAACACTGCTAACAGAGGGGGACTGGGAATGATGCAGCCAAACTCTTGTTAGTATCAAATGAGATAAGAAAGCACAATGGCCACAAATTGCTGGCATAAGAATAAAGGTACGTCTAGAGTGCTTCTCTGATCATTATCTCATTTGGCACCTGTCAGGCTGGAAATGGCCAAAGGGGAACTGTATTAGGAGTGGCTGAGGACACTTGGTCTGTTCAGCCTGGAGGAGACTGAGGGGAGACCTCATTGCAGTTTGCAGCTTCCTTATGAGGGACAGCAGAGGGGCAGGCATGGATCTCTTCTCTCTGGTGACCAGTGACAGGACCTGAGGACCTGAGGCTTGGAGTTGTGTCAGGGGAGGTTTAGGTTGGATATTAGGAAAAGTTTCTTCACCCAGGGGGTAGTTGGGCACTGAACAAGCTCCCCAAAACAGTGGTCACAGCACCAGCCTGACAGAGTTCGAGAGGTGTTTGCACAAAGCTATCAGGCACACTGTGTGACTCTTGAGGATGGTTCTGTGTAGGGCCAGGAGTTGGACTCAATGATTCTTGTCCTTTCCAACTCAGAATATTTTCTGATTCTGTGAAGATTTCCAGGTGTTACCAGTAACCCTGTCTGTCTTGACTTAGTCTTGTGTCTTTTTGAACCCATTTTGTACTTGTAGCTTGTGATAGCAAATCACATCATTCCATTATATGCTGTGTGGAAAAGTATTTTTTTTCCCTGCTCTGAGATCTTGGTCCTGTTTCCCAGCTCTTGTAATGTTGACAGTGAATAATGCAGAGTGTTATTGTGCACACCACTGTCAGGCCTAAACAAATTCAGGTCCTCCCTCACGTACTGCCTTAGCAGGCAGTCCTGGCTAGAGCTCTGAAACATCCCCTGCTTGTAAACCACACAGCAGGGGATAGCAGGATGGAGCCAGCCCTCCATGTCTCTATCCATATACAAGGAGTGGTTTTGGAAATTACAGCCTGTAGCTGCCTGGTGTCACTGGCATGCTGTGGGTGAGGAGAGAATTTTCAGCCTACTTTGAAAACTGCCCACAAGGACAACAGGCTTACGGGGTGGTTGTGCCAGAAGAAGGTGCTGCTGGGAATGACTGGATGGCCTCTTCAGTGTGGATCCCACTGTCCCGCATTGATGCTGCACTGGGTGTTGGAGAAACCTCCTGGCTTGTGCACTGGGAGGTGAGACCTTTGTACAGCTTCACCAGGGATGACCTGAGGGAGGAGAAATCCATCGTCGGGCTAAGAAATAAGGCAGCGAATGAGCACGAGCATGTAGAATCACAGAAAACAGGACTGGGAGGGACCTTAATATTCCTGTTCACCTCTGCCCACCCCAAGGAAGAGCCTGTTCCACCTATTCTGCTCCAGCCAGCAGGGCATCCTGCTTTCTGTGGTGTTCTTATCACCTCTCCTGATTGCAGTCCCTCCCCAGCAATCTGCTCCAGCCCTTTACCACCCTCCATACTTGGAAGCTTCCCTTGAAGTTTGATCTTGTCCTACTCGGGTAAATCATCACAAAGAACAAAGGCAACCAGATTCTGATTTTACTAAAAAGCCTTGATTTCAAGGAATTATTCTGAACTGCAACTTGAGAATCTACATTCAGGTTAATTTCTGTCATAGTTCAACTCAAACAGGTTATGGGAGGCTTTTGTTTCTCCTACCTCCTCCCCCAGAAAAATAACATCATTCTTTTGGAGTCTCAGCCCATAAGGGAAACAGTCCTCACCCTCACCAGGGCCTGGAGCTGCCAGAGCTAAATCCCCATGTGTTTTCCCACTGGGGAGTGACTTTGCCACCAGCTTAAGAAATCAAATGATTCCATGAAACATGTGGCTGCTTTATTTAGAAGGACTTAGAAGTGATTTTTCTTTCATACTCAGAGTTAAGCAGAAGGGCCCATCCCAAGTCTGATCTCAGTTTGGAGGGCAAATGCCAGTAGTGGTTCTTCTCCAGCACTCAGATGCAAAGGGCTTTGTTTTGTTTCAACAGAGCAATGTGCCTGTTGATCTTGCCTGGACCTAAACCCCCTGTTTGCCAGAATTCCCCCACCCCTCCCTTCCCTGATGACAGAGAGAATGAGCTGATGTTGTGCTTACTTCTTCAGCTTTTTCCTCTTCTGTATCAGCAGGTCTTCGTTGCACTGGAAGAGGAGGCTGTAGTGTGAGATGAAAACGCGGAGGCGCTGCACGCACACCAGCAGCAGGTAATAGTCAGGGTGCTCTTGCTCCGTGAACTTCAGGACATTCTGGGGCACAGAGGAGAGCAGGCTGTTGGGAGGCTGTCCTGACCCTTTCTGGGGAGAAGGCACTATTGGAACCATGGATTAGGGCTCTGGAGTGCTCATGGCAGTGCCCTGGGGGAGCTTTGCTAGGCACCATGAGTTCCTGAGGGACTTGGATGGGGCCTGCCTCCCACTAGCTCAGTGCAAATGCACAAGGAACCACTGTAAATGTAATCACGGGATGGGTGGGTGATGCACTGGTCGAGTTTAGCTTAGAGTGAATAAACCAATGTTTTGATTTTCTAGGACTTGCTTTCTGTGCATTTGCCTTGTCTGAAATGTTCCAGTACAATTCAGATAAGCCTTCTGTGAACCAAAACTCTTTTTTATCAGCCATCTCTCTATAGGACAGGTTGTTGGGCCCTAGGAGCACTCTCAGATGTGTTCCATCTCTGGCCTCCTGTTTTCCCAGAGCAGCAGACAGCAGAGCCTTTGGCTTCCCAGGGGACAAAAGCTGTTTCTGGCAGGCCAATTGGAGAAACTGGCAAATATAAGCAAGCCTCATGTGAAAAAGATGAAACTTAACCTATTGTTAGCTGGCTTTCCCTTTAATTTTTTTTTTTAATTCAAAGAATGCACTGTGTTTGTCAGGACCCTGTACCTGTACAGGCCCAAATACCAGCTCTGAGTCAAAAGTCACCTGATGTGATTAGAGTTCAACAGCACAGTTTCCATCCTGGGGCCCTACCTGTAGATGAATAAGGTATTCAGGGATTCGCTGGACTATATGAAAGAACAGAATGTAGAGATCAGACTTGATTTCTTCTTCTACCTGAAATAGAGAAAGTGACTTAAGAGTCTTTTCCACCCATAAGACACATCTCTTTCCAGATGGTTCTGTGGTTTAATGAGTAGTTGTGCTGTAAGGAGTTACTTCACAGGGGCACACCAAGCTTTTAGGTTGGGGATTATCTACCAGGGACACTCAGCCTAGTAAAGTAGGAAGGCACATTGAAAGTGCACTAGTTAAATTTCAGTGAAACTCCAAGAAAACATTGTTGCTCAGAATGAAGTTTAGGCTCAAATTAATTGAAAAAAATGAGATTGACTTCTAAATTAAAATATATTGGAAGCAAGCAAATGGGGTTAGGTTACTGCACTTTAAACTACCTTTATATTTAACTTTCTAAGTTTAAACCAAGAATCCAGACCCAAATAGATGAAGCTGAAAATGAAGACTCTTTTCTCTATAAAGGACTCAATCCCTCTGTTTGGGTGAGTCCTCCATTTTCCAGGAGACAGTTCCTGGAAAAGGTCTGGATAGCACATGCATAGGCAAGCTTTTGGGAGGTTTAATCTGAGACGTTGTTTCATGGCACAGCAGAAAAGCTGCTTTGGTTTCAGACAGTGAGGAAGGTGTCAAAGCTGCCTTTTGTAGGTGCCAGTCAGCCACGGCAACCTCCAGGAAACAGAGCAAGGGGATTGGCAGGAGAGTCCTGTCATGGGCAGGCATAACAGGAGGAGATCCAGGCTTGCATGTTGCCATTACGTGCTGGGAAGCAGGCAGGAAGGAAGTTTACCTCTTTCAGGATCACCACATGGATCAGAGAGATGCATTCTGGCAGGTCCCTCAGGTAAGCAACGTAGTAGTCCAGAAAATTATTCTTACAAAAGAGAAAGAGAAAAGAACACACAAACTTAACAGGGATTTTTGGTCACAGAACCAACCAAACTGTTAATTCCCCACCACCACTGCTGGAAGGTCACTGATGCAGCAGAGCTGCTGTTTCACTCCTTCAGGGCTTGGAACTTTTCAGGAAAGTCTGTTTTATAAAATGTGTTCAGCTGTTGAGCACAGTATGTAAAGCTTTACTGCACGTGGGGAGGGGTCAAGAGGCTGGACAGTAAGAAGCTCTTGTTATCTAAGATTCTTAAAATTTATAAAGTATCAGATGAGTTTTTACACATCCCTGCTGCTCACCAGGGCAACAGAAGTGGGTGCAACAAACCATGTGGGCCTGTGCCTGCCCACCTGCTTGTCAGAACTCTGAGCAAGGTGTATTGGGGCAGGGGAGCATCAGAACCCCTCTCTTTTCACACCCTCACTGGAAATACAGCCATTCAAGCTGTCAAGGCTCACCTGTGGCTCCTGCAAGC
Source organism: Camarhynchus parvulus (assembly GCF_901933205.1). Classification (NCBI taxonomy): domain Eukaryota; kingdom Metazoa; phylum Chordata; class Aves; order Passeriformes; family Thraupidae; genus Camarhynchus; species Camarhynchus parvulus. The sequence goes on from NC_044573.1 coordinate 13,361,334, forward strand.
AGGTTTGGGTCCCATGTAGTTTATGGAGCTGTGCTATGGGGCTGCTTGCCCACAGGTGGGTCTGGCATATGGGATCCCTGAACACCAGAGGGGCTGCCATGGCCCAGGACTGTGCTCCAAGGGGGTTTCTGAAAGGCCTTGCCCTTCAGGCCACAGCTGCACAGCACAGCCCCTCTGTTCAAGGTGTCTTGGTCTACCTGTACCTCAATAAAACTTAATGAAACATGACAGAAGATTCTGGAGAGGTTTTTAACATACCTCATCATTTGTCAGCTTCAGGAAGATGTCTCCTAGGATCCCTTGTCGTGGCCAGCTCAGGACTCTCTCCTGGAGAGCGTGCAGTAAATCCACGTGCTGCTGCACCAGGAACCGCAAAGAGTTGGGGAAAAAGCTGATGGGAGAGACCAAATCAGACTGGTTACACAGAGCAAAACCTCATCCCTAATAACTGAAATCTTCTGAAGTGGGCATTCCTGAGTGGTCAGCACAGCCTTGCATATGTAATACTGACTGCACCTATTATTGCTGCAATAGCACAGGTGTTACTGACTCCTGTGGCTGGAGCCCTGGCTGCATCAGAGGGTCCTGTTTTGGCTGCTGTGTACATGCAAGTACTCTCTCCAGCTGGCTATTAATAAAAGTGTTTTGAAAGCTCCTTAGGCTTTCCTTGCAATGCATTGAGTAGCTGACCAGAATTAGCAGCACTAAAAAGCCCCAGGCAATGCTGCAGTGGCTGATGATGCAGGACTATGGCCCTGAGCCATCCCACTGAGAGCTTGGAGGAGAGCTCCCCAGCTTTCTGTCTTGTCCCATTTGTCAGGCCCTTTTACAATACAACCCACTGATGCAGAGCTGGTCAAAATGTGCTACTGCCTTTCTGCCACTTCACGTTGATTTCACCCAGAATCAGAAAGATGGTGGACAAGATGCAAGGGACAGGCAGGAATGTCTTTAATGACTGCAAAAACCTCCAGTGCCTCCAGTTTTCAACTAGAAATAAACTAAGTGTTCAAAGATTTCTGTGTGGATGTAAGAAAATTTTGTGAGGGGATAATGCAGAAGTAATATTGACTGAAGAAAACTCTCCAAAAGACAGAGAGCACATTACATCAAATACCTTCTCTCTTTGGTGCTTCTTTTCACATCTGGCCCTTGCAGCGTGGCCTTGATCTTCAGGATGAGGGAAAGGTTGATGACATACTTCCTTTCTGACTCCAACAGCTCCAAGGCGATATTCTGCCTTTTGGCTTCCAGAAGATAAGGGTTAAGTTTAAAAATAAGAAAATACTACCCTCAAGGACAGCTGCATGTTAGACTGGTGAAGGGACCATGAAAGAAGAAACTTGTTTAAAAATTATATCAATGTCTCATCTTTTTGTGTCTTTACCGAAAATGTAAAACTCCACCCTGATGCTACAGCATGCCCCAGCCATTACCAGTGCCTCAGTTTGCTAAGAAAGCTCCAAAGCAGATGTATTTCCCCCTATGAATACAAAATTTTTCTAAGAATAACAAAACAAGCAATCAAAGGCAAAACAACTCATATCAGGGTTTCCCATCCTGAAGAAACCCTGCAGAATGAGCAGTTGTATTTTTCACCCACTTAAGCAGCTACTCTGCTGCAATCCCATCATTACTCTGAACCTGGCAGGTCTTGGAAAGGAGAAGGGCTGTCCTGGGTACAGAGTGGTTCTGTCAGTGACACAGCCCAACAAATACAAGGGCCAGAGGTCTTGGAGTGTGAGGCCCTGAGAGATTCCCCCCAGCAGCAGAAACTGGCCTGTGTGTCTCCCTCCATGGATGCTGATCACCAGCCAGCTCACAACAGCTTTGAGCCTCTAGCCAGAGTTTTCTACTCCTTACCAGCCAAAGAGGGTTCACATATTATGTTGTCTGCTGAGCTGTATCTGCTTTGGCCCATGTCTTTCCCTCTCTCCGGTTGCTCTTTGGAAATGTATTCATCTCCCCAGTCCTTGGTGTCCTTGGGCTGCTTCCATACTGTTGATGGCAGATGCATTTTTGACTGCCCCTCTGTTGCCAGGGAAGGCTTGAGGCTGTCATCTGTCTCTATGGCTGCTCCTGCAATGACAGACAGCTCTATGGACTCTGACATCTCAGCATCTCTCTGATAGGTTATGCTGCAGCAAGCAGCTGTGTTCCCATCCATTTGAAGCACTGGAAGGTGAATTTGGAGCATTCTTTGTGCTTCACAAGAGCTGTAGCCTTGTAGAGTTAATTTGCAAAGGAAGTGCAGTTGGTGAGCTCTTCAGCAGAACAAGGTTTGCACTCTTCCAGCATTTATTTTCAAGCCAAATAAGATCTAAAATTAGACATACATTAGAGAAGCAGAAACACCTTCTCTTCCCAAGTGGGAAAAGTGGTGCTCTCACTATTCTTCGTCACATCAGGAAGCTTCAGTTCTTCCTTTCTGCAAAAGCACTTAGAATCTAAGAAAGCAATAGTAGAAAGGCTTTCTCTGCCAAATCCTTGGCACTGACCACCAGAGACACTTCAGGGACACAGGTTTGCCCTCATATCTCAGCTGCAAGTAGGAAAATGGAGGTACAGGGCAGAGTGAAAGACATCCCTGTGAAATGCCTTCCCTGAAAGCATTTCTTCAGAGCAGTTAAGCAAGCACTCTAATTAAATCATTGTCCTGCTGTCTTTTGATGCTTGATATTTTATTACCTGGGCCTGCTATGACCTTCACACCTCCTTCTCCCATGGGCATGATCCTGGTGTCAGACACTGTTGAAGAACAAAGGGAACTTTAGCAACAGAAGGCAACTGCAGAGCTTGCTTCTTCCTGCCAAGCCCTGTCACTAGGGTAAAATCCTCCAGTCTTTCAGAGTTTTGCTATGAAAACACCCCTGTGGACTCTCCTGTAAGGAGGATCTTTTCTGCTGGGCTCTTGTCATAAAGTCTGTGTTTCAGTAACCCTTGCAGACAGATAATGTGGGATCCCTGCTGTGCTCAGTGGTGCGTGACTGCAGGGGAATGTGAGCAGTCTTGGCTTCTCCTGGCATGCAGGTGCAGGTTGGGTAGAGGATACTCCACGCAGAAGAAAGAGGATGGAGACCTGACACAGAGACAGGAGTGATGTTTTGAGTGGAAAGGAGCTAATTGAAGAGCAGAGGGATGAGACTGGAAAGAAAAGAGCAGTGGGAGAAGTGGGTGAGAAAGGTGGTTGTGCAAGAGGGGTGTGAGGGAGAGAGCTGACATGCCACCTCAGAGCATAGGGCAGAGGAGGGCCACAACTGACAGGTTCTGGGCAAAACAGAGTAGAAAACAGCATATGGTTTTCATCTCATCTCTGCCTTTGTTGACATTTTTAATGAATATGTTTTTATTATCTTCCTATCTGAACAGCAAGAGAGTGATAGACCAGCTTAGACCCCCCAGACTAGAACGAAAGGTTCTGGTCTGTGTCCTTTTCTTTGATTCCAACTTCCAAGTGTTTGGCAGTTGACCAGTGTTTTCTTCATCAAGGTGTGATCCTCCTTCCTGTGCCCTGCTCCCTCACACAGAAACAAAACCAGGATTTTTATCGAGCCCCCATTTGGTTCTGTATCTGTGCCACTGTCACTACAGAAATGAAGATCCAGCCTGTATCCCTCTCCTTGGAGGAGGCAAGAAATGGCTGTTGAGACAGTGTTTGCAGAGCAAATACTTCCTGAACCCAGGTTACCCCAGTGATCTTTTTCTGATTTTTATCCTGAGGAAGGCACTGCATTTGCCTATTCTGTTTCTTACCTTTTTCATAAGTCACGTTGTGTAAAAGACTTGTAAAATCTTCATTGATCAGCACAGGTTCTGGGAGGTTGATGGATCGAAACGGGCTGCCCTGGAGAGGTGTTGGCACTGTCTGTGACCCGTGGTCATCCTTCTGTGCTCTCCTGTACAAACACAAAGAACGAGGTGCTTGGAAAGTCTGAATGCTACAGGTGAAGCTCCTACACTACATTTGTGGCCAACACTGTCAGAAATAGGACAACTCTAGCAGAGACCAGGAAAGGAGCTGGCTTTGATGGAATTGGCAGTTCATGAACAGTGTTCTGGAAATAACTTCCACTGGCTACAGGAGAAGGTTATTTCAGATCTATTATTTTGCAGAGCATATTTAATCTAATTAAATAGCTTAATTAGCTGAGGGGCTAGCCTAGATTTGCAAAGTGTTTGCATAAAGGCAGCTGTATAGACTCATGATCAAAACTCTCTTTTCAGAAGGAGGCTAATTAGGAGCAAGCTGGACAAGTGTCTGCTTCATCACAGCATCAGTGTGAGAACATTCCCTGACTCTGCTCAGAGGAGAAAAGGCTGTTGACAGGAAAGCAGAGCAGGACTGCACCATCAGGAGCCCTTTGAGTCCTGCAAGCTTGGAAGGGGAAATTGCAGTGCTGTTGTCTGAATGGAATGGTAGAGGCTTCTGACTTTCAACAGCCCCAGCATGTCTTTAGTGGGTCTCTGTTCCACCAGGCCCTGGCTCTCCAGGGAGCTGCTGGGGGCTGTTTTGCTGTTGGAATCACAGTGAGGTGTTAGCACTTTTCTTCTGTCATTGCTCTGTGGGGTGTGTGTCTAAGAGCCTGGGGTGAAGTGTAGCATTTCTGGTCATAAACAGGGTTGATACACACATCCAGCCAGGAAAAAAACTAAGAAATTATGCTATACAGAAAGGAACAAAATGGACACCACTGCTAATTAGCATTTTGAGGACCATGGAGTTTGGACCCTTACTTAGCTTTCATTTTCCGTGATTCCCGCCGCTTCTCTTGCTGCAGCTGCTCAATTTTCTGTTGCATTTCCTCCTGCTTGGCACTGATTTCTTCAATCATTGACTTTGCATCGCTGAGCTCCTCCTGAGAAACAGGCAAAAGCACAGCATTGCCAGGGTGCCCATCAGCCTTACGTGGCACAGCTCTGAGTGATGGCTGGTGTGCACAGAAGGTGCTGCAGGGTGCTCTGGGGAGTGGCTCTGTGATTAGACACTCTTCCTTTGCAAGGCCAGCATGTGTGACACGTGCTGTGCACAACGTGGTGATCCTCAATTCTACAGGCCACTCACCCAAGCCAGTGTGGTGCCACATGACCAAGGCACTGGTGGGAGATGAGACTCAGGGCTTCATCCACCACCAGCTGAAAGCACTGGGAGGACTCCTGCCCTTAATGGCATTTGGAGGCGGGCCTTAGGGAGCACATTTCCCTCTGCAGTTTTCCAGCATGTGTATTCACATGTTGCACCTGGTTCAGATCCCAGTGTGAGCATTCACATGTACAAGCTTTTGCCAATCAGGCCATGGATCTGCCCTTTTAGCCTGGTTTCCTAAGGAAATGAGGCCCTCCGTATCCTCCCTCAAGCAGTTTCAGCCAAGCCTTACTCAGATGTAAGGCTCTGATGCATGAAGTTCCTGCAGGTTCCATGAGTGTGAGCAGCAGGATTGAGGAGGAATACTCAAGAGTTTCATGTAAATCAAAAGATTTCCCCCAAGCAAGGAGGTGACTTCACTGGGAGCTCAGTGGTTGAATAGCCAACATGGGCATGAGGCAGAGAGAGAGCAGCCTTTGCCCCTTTTGTTGCTTGCATAATTCTTTGTATCTGCATTTTAAATCCCCTTTTCCCCTATGACAATGTCCTGGGGAACCCTGTGTCTGGTTGCTCTGAGACCTCTCCCATATGCCCTTGCCCTTTTTGTTGTCTTCCTTGCTCATCTGGCACCAAGGGCTCCTTTTGCCTGGTGCCATCTGTCTCTCTGTCACAGGGTTAGTAATGGGCTTTGTCAGTAAGCAGCCCTCTTTAGCTTCACGAGGTTTTATTGACTCAGCAAACACCCCTGGGGAAATTTTGCAATAAAAACTATAAAAAAGTTCCTCTGCCTACCTCATCATCCAGTTTCTGCATGGAGACACTGGCTGGTCTAAAGTGTACATCAAGCCTTCTTGCTAGGCTGTCTCTCCAGCCCTTTGTCTTTATCCTCTTGGGCCAGATCAAACCAGGCTGCACTTCCTCCCAGCCATGTGGAAATGTGACTTCAAAAGGCTTTTAGGGTTTTGTGTTAATTTGCTGCTCCCCAGTGGCTTTGGTTCCTGCAGGAAATGCAGGAGACCTGACCCAGGGAGAGGTGCGGGACTGTGGCCCAGCAGTAGCCTGTGAGCAGGCCATAAACCTATGGCATGTGCAGCCCAGAGCAAGGGCTGCTTTGTGCCCAGGTAAGTCTCAGCACAGCCTCATGGCCAGTCAAGAAGGCTAAATAGGCCAGAGTGTGGGATACTTGTGAGTTGGAGCAGTGATGGGAGACCCAAAGCCAAAGGAAGTACCCCAGGTGTATCCAAAACAATTGCTCACTCATTTTCTTTGCAAACAGGGGTGCTCCCTGCCTGATGGAGGCAGGAGAATGCTTCCCTCTGCCAGGCAAGCTCATGTGGAAAGCATGCAGCTCCCCACAGGTCACACTCCTACCTTGAATGTGTTGAGGGAATTCTTCATCTCAGCCACCTTCTCTTCCATGGCACAGCGGCAGCTCTTGACCTTCTCTTCCAGGGCATACTCTCCATGCTGGATGCGTGACAGCTCCTGCATTGCTTCTGTGAAACCCGCCTTCAGCTCAGAGGCCAATGCCTGCAACTACAGCAACCACAAACAGGGGGGTTCAGTCCCGCCTCCCAGGCTCAGGTGTTTGTGTCCCCAGGGTCACAAAGGCTGGGTGTAACCCATCCTGTAAGGTGCTGTCCTCTTTCTCCTCCTCCTTTCATGGCTGGGAAACATGGGGAGAGGTTTGGCCCCTGCTGCAGCCTTGGTACAGAGTAGGAGGTGTTTGTCTTGGGCAATCAATGTGCCCTTTTTCAGACTATTTTTAAAAACTTTTTGAGTTTTTCCAGGCTCCCTGGCAGTTTGCAGACTGTCAGCCTGTAGTAGGAGAGGACAGTCTGAAACATGCCAAGAAGGTTTGCAATAACAGCAGCCAGATTATTAATCTCCAAAGCAGCTGAGCAATCAAGAACGTGTCCGGTTTTGAGCAAGTCCTCCTCCCACACGTGGGGCTGGTACTCTCCCCACACAGGTCTAACCCCTCGCTCTCCAAGGGCTGTGGAGAAGCTCTGTCCTTTGCCACGGGCCCTTTCCATGGAAGGAGGCAGCTCTAACTTGTGCTGGGGAGGCAACAGGAGGTTTTCCTCTGGCATATAGTGACGCTGTGCCCGCTCTCTCTGTTTTCTGTCCCTAGAGGCCCTGGTGCTCACCACCTAAGCTGGAGGCAGGCAGTGATAGCTGGGTGAAGCAGGAGATGGACTGGGGCAAGCCAGGCTGGCAGAGCAAGCAGACAAGGCAGGTGTGGAGGTGGGCAGTGAGGGGGATCAGCGGCTGGCACAGAGCTAAGCAGGGAATGCCCTCTTGGGAGCAGCTCGGGCTGGTGAGCCTGACTCTGCCCCAGTGCTGTGAGCGAGGCTCGTGCTGCCTGCACAAAGCCCACAGCGAGGTCGCGGCCCAAGGCGCTTCGGCACAGAGGTTTTTACCTTTACAACAGAAATGCGGCCTAACATCTGGTTATAAACTGAGTCCAAAGCGGGAGCACTGCTGGTAAGCGGAGAGCCACCCCGGGAACTCAGGCGCTTGAGTCCTGCAAATGGAGCAGAGATGGCTTCCGATACCTCGGGGCAATGGCACGCACCAGCCTCCTCTGGTCAAGGCTGGCAGTGTCTTTACAGAGGATGTCTGCCTGCCATCCCCAGCACTCACCCCACAGCCCCCACTCTGAGCTGCCTGGACACACATTTCCAGAGTGCCTGGGTAGGACTGACAGGAACCACAGGCACTGGGACAGTGCAGAGGGGAGCAGGAGGCTGACGACATCTTCCTCCATCAGGATGAAACCCTGAGTCCCCAAGCCAGATGGAGCTCCACACTCCTTGGCTGAACACTTTCCCCCACCCCTCCTGGCCACAGTGTCACCCTGTGACCTGTGCATGTAGCCTGAAGGGTCAGAGGGGCTGCTTAGGGCAGACAATGACCACACTGCTGCTGATATCTCAGCCCAGATGATCGTGGCGTCATCACACATCCTAACATATGTGCCTGGAGAAGGGGGAGGGAGGGTTATAAAGTCCTGTGACTGTGCAAAATATTAATATTCCCATCCCTGCTCACAGGTGCTTAAGGACACACTTTCCCCCTGAGCTGACATGGCCCAGGCACAGTCTGTCAGCCAGCCTGCATCAGGGCTGGGCATCACACACTGCCCTCCAAGTGAAAAGGGTTCATTTGCAAGATCTGTCCCTTCCAACTGGAATATCTATTCCATTCTAACCTATGCTATCCATTTTAGAGATCTGCTTCAGGATGGAGATATCACAGCCCCAAGTCTTGCTACCAGTGGAGCAGTCCTGGAGCTGGCCCTGGAGATAACATGGTCTGGGGAGAATAAGCTGAAAATGAAATATTTCTGCCCACAAGCCTGACCATCTCCTTCTCAGATGCTTCTTGAAAGGGGGTAAACTACAGAGATTCTTTGAAGGGTATAGGGGTGGGAATCATTGCTGATCTTGAGGTTTCAGAGTAAGAAAAGCTGCAAAGCATCAGCAAAAGTGGACCACTGCAGAGAATTTGGTGTCCATGGGCACTGAAACACTCTATGAAAGCAGAGTTCAGCCAACATAAGGAAAGACTTGGATTAGAGCCTGGACAAAATATCCTCTGCATCTAAGAGCAGACAGTGACCAGTTATTTTGGTATTTGCTTTTGGCCAATCTCTGCTTTTGTGGTGACAGTGCTAGCTTAGTTTCTTTGTGTATCCATCTCAGTGCTCCAGAGCCCAGCCAGAGTCTATCCTGCCCCATATATCCTTCCTCAGCCCCATGCAGCTTGCAGTGGCTGTTTCAGAGACTGAAATGCATCCTTGTGTTGCTGCTTGAGGGATGAATGCAGCCAGAAACACCAACCAGCCACGCAGCTTGTCTGATGGAACAAGAAGTGCTGAAACCCTGAGCAGGTCAGGGTTAGCATAGAGGGAAATACATTCTTGTTGCATTGGATGCAGAGTTGATCCAAAATCAAGTGAAGTGGTACAGGAACAGCACGTTATCTTTAAACTCTTGCCAAGCATGGTGTAGCTGTGGATTTTAGTTTGAGCTCATTTCTAAAAGCAAGCTGTAGAGAACCATCCTTTAAATCCCATAAGCTGTTAAAACAGATAGAAGCCATAGAGGTATCAGGCCCTGCCCATGTCTTGGCCAAGTGACAGGGCTCTGTCTCCACAGGGATGATCTATGCCTACAGGACTAGAGAGGTACTTCACAGGTTTGTGACCCTCTGGAAAGTCAAGCCAACTCTGTGTTTCTAAGTGCAACACATACCAAAAAAGACAGATTGTGTAATACAGCAACAGTTAAACCATAATGTGTTGCCCTGGCTCACTTATTCATGGCAGTAAAGATGTAATTTAACATTTAAGTTGTGGAATTTAAGAAACAATAACTTGAATTAATTAATGCCTACAGGATAAATGAATCTGCACAGTCATAGGGAGTCCTTCAAACCTGTCCAACAACTGTTCAAAAAAAGCATTTAGGCATCTAAATAATTCAGCACCAGGTACAGATTTCAGCGCCCATCTGCCTTTGGACTGTGGCCCTCAAACCTGTCAAAGTAAAGCAGTGAGGCATCCAGTGCCATGTGTCTGTAGGTATGTCTTTCTTGGGCCCCATGACTCCTATTTCACCTGCTGCCCTGATGTTTTTCAGCTCTGTGTGGAAAAGCCATGCTATTCACAAAGGGTGCACAGGACTGATGCTGCTTCCTGGAGCCAAGCCACCAAAACTGCAGAGTCTCCCCCCTCTCTCTTGGTGGGTGCCAGCAATTTGAGACATTTGTAAAAAATAACAACAGTCCTTGCAGCCTAAAGATTTGATCAGGCTTTGAGGCAGCCCAGGGAGGATGGTTGTGGACAGCAGATGGAGATGGTTTACGGAAGGAGGGAGTGGGATGGAAAGAGGGCAGCAGAGCCTTGGTGAGCTGGATCACTGTCCTGGCTGCCACTGAAAGGATGAGAGGGAGCCCTGCCTTCTCTGAGTAGCTGTGTCCCCACAGGTTCCCCCAGCACTGGCCAGGCTATCCAGGGCCCTGTCTCCACAGGGATGGACATTTGCATCTGCACCCGTGGCAGCTGCCTCAGTCCTACACTAGAACAGGACCTGCTGTCTGGGACCTTGAGCTGGAGCCTGTCAAAAGCAGGAGAAAACAGGCTCATGATAAAGAAATACTGCACAGAACAATTCTGCTATTATAAATATATCCTTGAAAAGAGCAGAACCTTCGGTGGCCATGAAGGAGTCCTGTCTGTGGTGCTTCCCCAGCTTATCTACTGTCCATCACTGCACATCTTTTGGGGCTGCTCTGAAGAAGTAAATAGACATTGTATCTCAAAAGAGGGCTGCCTGAGGACACTGCTTGAAACCAATCTGGCACAAAATCCAGTGTTTGACACAAGCCCTGGATCTGGTTTTCTGAGTTGTATGATGCATGCTTTTACCAGGAAACAAGTAATTTTTAGAACAGCCACTAACTCCTGTGCTCAAGGGCAGCACTCCTACAGCCAAGCATTAGGAAGGCTTGCAGTGCCTCACAGCAGGAAAGCAGCAGGGCTGCAGTCATTTACAGTGGTAAAGAAGCTGGTCCTAGGAGTATATCCAGCATATATATTCCTAGGCAAGGATGGTAGGCATACAGTCAGAGCAGCAGAGTAAGTACAGAAGAGAAGGATGACTTAAAGGGAGCTGCAAGTACTCATCAGCCCTTGTTCCACATCTCTGCAGCCCCTTTTGGTAAGTGCATCGTCCACAGGGCCTTTGCTGAAGCAGAAGGGAAGAGCCAGCTGGTGACTGACATGTAAGGACTCATGAAGGTACCCACATGTCAGCTGGAAAGCCACATGTGTGCTTGGTGTTTCCAGCACACAGTCCCAGGTGCATGTTGGATGCACTGTGCTGGACCCCTGGAGCTCTCTGATGGGAAAAGAAGATGAGATGACAGAAGTGCTGGGTAGCTCATGGAAAGCAGTGCCTTCTCCACTTGCCAGGGTGCACTTGCACGCAATTACAGACATTAGTGTTGCAATGGTGACAAGGGAGGTCTCAAATAGTCTGGATTTCCACTTCAGGGGTATGTTTCCTCTCTCAGATTACAGTTCCATATTGAACCAGACCAGGGATTAAAGTGCTTAAAACTCTGTCACATTTCCTGCAGACTGGAAATGAGTAGGAAACATCACTGTGGAAAGGCTAAAACTGCATCTTACAGGACGGATACTCCTTGGGCTGTGGTCATAGACAACCTTACAGCATCTGTGGTGTCCAATTGCAGCAAAAATGTTAGCCCAAAGACAAGGCACAGAGTTCAGGAGGAACTGATCACCTGTGTTTCTAGCTGGGAGGCCAGACAAAGACATGCAGAAAGACTCAACACTCTGGCTGCTCTGGATTAACAGGCAAGAGCACTCCATGGTCTGAGGAGCTGGGAGGCTGCCAGGATAACCCAAAGCCCCACAGAAGACTCGAGCCCCAGCTGCATAAGACACCCCTGGCCCATGTCAGTCAACAGATCATTGCTCCTGGGACAGTTCATGAGGTTTGCTGAAAGCTCATCAAAGCTCAGTCATGAAATCTCGCCCCAGCCCAGTAAATTGACATTCTCTAGTTGGTGCTAATGATGTCAGCTGCTTAATTAGCTGAGCTCACAAATCACCTGTCTAAATACAACTGGTTGTGAGCAAATTTTACTGACAGGTCTTTTAAGATGAGGCCCAAGATGTATGATATTTATTCATGCAGTGTGCACATTTTGGTTGCCATGTTTCTTGTAAATGCCTACATTTTTCCTTCAACTTAATTTAGCTTTTAACTACTGTTTATATATTAGTAACTCTTTAAACTCTTGGAGTTATTTAGGGCATTTTGCTCATCTTTACCTGGGAAATCTGTGTTGCAGGGGTACTCACAGGCACACTTTCAGTCCCTCCTGTGGGAATAAAGAACTTCAGTCAATTAAAATGACTTATAATGGCTGCTATAAATAACTGGAACAGAGGGTTTGAAGTCCCTCTTGAGGAGCAAATCAGTTTTAAAGGACTCAGGTCTCACTTTAGGAGGTCTGAACACCATATCGTTTGTAAAATAAACTGCAATTATAAAATAGGAATGACTCACCTAAATTCAGATGTTAAATTCACCTTATTTGCTGTCCTTTGTCTGGCCAGTGTTGATCCATGCAAGGAAGTGAGAAAGCTTGTATGTGCAATTAGGACTAAGTTGCTCCTTGTGAAGTGTAGTTCTGTGTACCAGCCTTAGATAACACGACTTTTGGGGTTTTTTTTTGTCCCAAAGCATTACTGATCTGTTTCTCTACTGAAACGGTCAATTTTGTCCTCTGCTATATCTGTACATATTTCTATTACCTCCACAAAAGGCAAAATACCTTATCTGTATATTTTAAGTTTTATTTTGTCACAGTGCAGTCCAAGCACTAGTGATGTCTTTTCTAACCTCCCAAAATTACACCTTTTCATTGGTTTTGTCATTCCTGGGGGTTTGTGGGATGGTGATCCCAGCTGATCTTGTGCAACTTAACATTGCTGAAACAGACTTAGCTGATGGAGGAGACTATATCTATTTTGCAGAAGTATTTTGGACACTGCAGAGACATTATCTCTAGGCATTAACCCTAGAATCATGGAATCATTTGAGTTGGAAGGGACCTTTTTAAGGTCATGTAGTCCAACTGTATTGTGAGAAAACTTTCAGTTGTCCAACAGAAATCACCTCTGGCTGTGCTGCCGTTGCCCTTTGAGGCAATTGCAGTCCAATGGCCTTGGTGTTATTCCCTCCATCAGGCTCCCTAGCTGGATCTCACTCCCAGAAAACACCATGCTACTCTGTTCCTCATCTGGATTGCCTCCCCTTGGGAATGCCACTTCACCAGATGGGTTTTCCCTTGCCTCCAAGGATTTGCCTCACTCATCTCTGCTGTTAAGTCACAGACACGACCAATAACTCCATGCCCAACTCCAGGGGAAGCCAAGCTCCTTCTTTCCATGCTGGCTACAGATGCTTGGTGCTTTTCCAACCTGGGCCTTTAGGACCACGGAAATGCAGTCCTGCAGAGGCTGGAAAAGCAGGGAGGACTCTGCACAGTCAGCCAGTGGAAAGTTGAAGCCTGGAAGTCAGAGCTATACAAGGCATAGCTCCATTCTGATTTTCTTTACCCCTGAGGGGGAATGTGGGTTACCAGCAAGGACACCTATGAAATGGCCCTGTTCTGGTCTCTAGGATTTGTCCTGATTCAGAGGAACTCGAGCAAATTCCCCAGTGAATTGCAGAAGGGAGAGGCTGAGAGGCTGTGGGCTCCTCTCTGCCCATGTGCCACTTCCTGCCCGAGCTAGTGGCTCTCTCAGCTGTGGGGTTGAGTAGCTGGGTCAGACACTGAGCCTCTGGGGATATCCTCTCATGCTCCCTCCTAGGGGAAACAAGAAGCAGCAGGCTGACTGGGACAAGTGACTATGACTGCAGACTGCCAGCTGTTTGGGGTCAGAACTCATCAGCCAGCCTGCACCAAGTCCCACATTTCAATTTTTAAATTACAGGTTGTTTTCATCTTCAGCTTTGGCCTTTCTGGTTCTTTTTTTCCAGATTTTCTCTGCAACCACATGAATTAGGAACTGACCTTTGGCCAGAAGTTTCTCCTGATGCCTGGAGCTGGGGCTGTGTGTACAATGACTCTCCTGAATCATGGAAACTGAGGCCCATGCCAGTTCTGTTGGGCTCTTGTTGGGGGATAGCAAGGACTGACTCAAAGAGAGCAAGAGGACATATTTCTGAATTAATAGTACAACACAGACCAGGTGCTGGGAGGACAAGGAGATGCTGTTTTTACAACATGGGTGAGTGTATTGAGTGCAGAGCTCTGTGAAGGACTGGAGGTGTCAGGTAGAAGCATAGCACAGCAAACAAGAGTCTCCTCAAATTTTCTTTGAGTGTCTTTTAATCTGATACATAACACAGAGGGCCTGAGCCATGTCCTGCAGAGATCTGTAGGGATCTTTCATGTGGATTTGATTGTGCATCAGTCTGTAATGTCCTTGGATTTACTAAAAGTGAGGAACTGCTCCTGAGTGAGACTGGAACTGGGGAGAGGATCATTGCTACTGTGACTTTACTTCCACCTTTGCCACAAGCACTCTCTGAATGTACCCAGTCAAAACCCAGATCATTTCTATAAAGTCACTGCAAAGAGCTGAAGCAGAGGAGGCTTCTCACAGTCTCACTGTGGGAAACAAGGGACTTTGTGCATCTCCCAGTTTCTGCAGTGAATATCTGCAGCCCATGAGGGCATAACAATTAATTGGAAAAAATCCCTGAGATAATTTCCTTTTCAGCCTGCTGTAGTGTAAGGGCCTAGGTACATAGACCTAATTTCATCAAATTAGAATAATCATAATAATAATAGAGAAATTAACTTTTCTGATAACTATGTCATAAATAGTGGCACCACCAAGCACCTTTTAAGAGGGAAAGAAGTGGTCCAGTCTCCCTCCTGAGCTGACATCTGTGGACACTCCTAGAGCTGCTCCCCCTGCTCATAGTTCCAAGAGTTCCTCACCATATGGACACAGTGCCTCTGAGGTAGCAAGGCAAAGCACAATGCAAGGGGTTTGGGGTGGAAAGCAAGTACCACATTCCTCTGAAAGAAGTCAATAACCACTAAAACCCTGGATTTGAGCTTTGCAGACTTTCTATAATGCAGCCAACCTTAGCAAGGACTGATTGCATGCAAGCAATGTGGCCTGGATACATCCTGGTGCTTGCAAGATTGGGATTGGTGCAGATATCTGTGTCGTGGCACCGGTACAAACAAGAACCCCTCCCTACAAAGCACATGGGGGAGAGAAGCAGATCCTCATCACAGCACCCTCATGTAAAACACAGCTTTGGACAGTCAGAAGTCTCTCTACATCCTAAGGCAGAAGTGGGGCACGAGGCAAGAAAAGGAATGACTTCTCAGGTTGGACATTACATATGCCACAGGAGTATTTTCCAGTGAGGAGAGGGAGATGGTTCTAAAATAAGAAATAAAAATGCCAATCCCCAGATATTTCTAAGAACTGAAAGTACTGAACATTTGCCCACAGCTGCCATGGTTGAGAGGCGCTCTCAGGGCCTGGCTGGTGGCCAGCAGACAGTTCCTATGAGAGCATGTTTCTCTCTTGCTGCCTTTCATACGAGCAAGAAGTGAAATAAGAGGATGCTTTACCTTCGTGTTTGTTTGTGTCCATGGCTGCTATGGGCTGTGCGTCCTCGCAGGGACTGCTGTCCTCACTCGGGAGGGCTCTGGCTGGTCACTGGGAACATCCCATGGCTTAGAGCTGCCCACATGTGAGCCCTGGGCTGGGTCAGCTGATCTGAACCCTGAGTGCAGAAAGATGCAGAAAGGGTTTATTGAGCAGAGCTGCTCAAAGTTCAGACAACAGAGAAAGGAGGAGGGATTTGAGAGAGAATGGAGCATCCTAAAGATCTGTTTGGCTTCACAGTGCCTCCACAGAGTGGATGCTGATACAAATACTTCCCTCCCAGCCCAAGGCCATCTGTGCTTCCATGGATAGGTGACTAAAAGATTCTAGGTAGTCCCACAGAGAAGGTTTTCTCAGCAAGATACTTCCTGTATGAACACTGAATCAAAATATGCTCTAGTTTGAACAGCACACGAACACCTTGCACGAGTGTTCTGCATCCAAGAGACAGCTTTTTGCTAGGCAACCAGTCACCCAAAATCTGCGTCAGACCTGTGTTTGGGCCACAGAAATACTGCCTTCAGAATGCTGCTGCACAGTTCTGCTAGCACTTTAGGAGGCACTTGTCCTGCTGTATCTGCTCTCTCTATCCACAGCCTCCCTGACTGGGAGACACAGGAGTGCTGCAAGGCACCTCGGTGTGCAGAGGTGTGGCCTCTGTGGGAACCAGGGACAACAGGGCATGATGCTGTGCCCAAGCCAATCCCGTGGTAAAAAAATTTCTTTTTTTGGTATTAGGTATTCTAGAGAATGACAAGAATGCGAGTTGTTTTTAAAGTAGCTAAATCTCTCTAGAAGTTTTGAGGACAAGGTATTTAAGTGTGTGTCTCTGAGCAAAACAGACTTATAAATTCAACTTCACTAGCAAAGTTGTTAAAACTTTGCTCCCAATTTAAATTAGTCAGCACCATAGAAAATTCCTGAGACTGAGCTGTTGAACTAGGACTAGTGTGCTTGACAGAACTGTTAAGTTCTGTTAGTTTAAAAATTCAGAAACTGTTAGTTTTAAATTTCAGATTGCTTTTGCAATGCTGGGGGAAGAGGAACAAGTAGGAAAGACAAAGACATAGGTAAGAAACATGAACCTCCTCTGTTTTCACTGAAAACAAAGGAAACAGCATTTTGCTGAAAATTAATTGATTTTATTTTTGCATATTTTTGCCTATTCTATTAAGGACATGTTTAAGCACTGTCTGTGTCCTCTGCAGAGCTCAGGAGTGACTCTTTGAAACTGGGACACCGGGGATGCCGCCATCCCCTCCTGCTCCAGGCAAACCAGGAGTTTTGCTATCTGACTGCACTGCAAAGTAGGTTGACCTTGGTTAAGTGGGTCCAGAAAATCTTATCTGTTTTACCAGAGTAGCTGTCTTTGTGTGTCCTCTATCTGCAGCCTGCAATTTCCTGAGTTGCCCCTTGGTTCTTTGTTATGTTAAATAATTGCATTAACATTTGCTACTTCCAGGATTTAGGGCTCACTGCTGTACTTGGTGAATATGTAACATTGCCTCTCTCTCCCTGGTTCTCCTGAATTGCTGAATATAAGAAGCAAAACTAACCAGTCCTTCCTCATCACTGGAACAGAACATGAGCCTTGCCCTTGTTTGCAGAGAAAGTTTGTCCTCTGTTCCCCCCAGCTGTGGGTGGGGAAGCTGTTAAGATTGTCCTCACCAGGGACAGGATTTCAGGGAGCTTGAGCTGGCTGAACAGTGTCTGGCTTGTGCCTAAAGGCTGCAAAAATGGGTTGGAGAATAGGATTGGTATTTGGCCCCAAGACCTTGGATGGGGGCTGCTTGGTGAAACCATGCCTCTGCTGGCAGGGGACAAGTCCTAAACTCACAGCAGAATCAAGGTGAACAGGAGCCCTTGTATGGCTCTTGTTCATCTTCCTGCTCAAATCAAGAGTAATGTCAAACTCCCTCAGGACTCATTCCAGCTCTGGTCTGGACAGTTCCCACACTGGAGTCCTCACAGCCTCTCTGGGCCCTC
The DNA here is from genome assembly GCF_901933205.1 of Camarhynchus parvulus. Classification (NCBI taxonomy): domain Eukaryota; kingdom Metazoa; phylum Chordata; class Aves; order Passeriformes; family Thraupidae; genus Camarhynchus; species Camarhynchus parvulus. Next base: position 13,378,646 of record NC_044573.1, read on the forward strand.
CAGTACCCTGAAGAAGAATATTTTTCCTTACATCCAGTCAGGGTTTCCCTTAGCTGCAGCTTGTTCCCAGTGCCTTTCACTGTGCACCTCTGGGAAGATTCTGGACTCCATCTTTTGCAGCCCCCTTGAGGAAGTTAAAAGCTGGAGAGGATCCCCCCCCTTCATGTTTTTGTCTCAGTCCTGAGCAAGTTCCTCCCTGTATACACAGACATGATTCCCTGTGCTCATCAGCAGCAAGTGCAAGCCCTCCATGAAGCTCCTCTCCTAAACCACTACCAGGCCTCCACCTGTGGCAAATCCAAGGTTTGTCTGCCATGGCAGCCAGCACAGGGTAGTTCCCTCATCAACAAGATGTTATTGCTCCTCTGCAAGCTCCCCACTGGCCAGGATCAGTACCCAGTCACAGGCAGCCATTGCCAGGCTCCCATTCAAGCCCAGGTCCCCTGCTTTAGGGACAAGAAATGGCAAAGACGTGCTTGTTTCCTCAGAGCTGAGCACTAAAACTCATTTACACTCCTGCAGTTCTCATCTAGTCAGAATAATACCTCCAGAGCAAAGGCCAGAGAATAATTTGAAGGTGTTAAAGCCACCAGATTCCTCCATCATGGCAAAAAGATGTATTTTCCCCTTTTGTTTCTATCTCCCCTCCAGCAGCCAAATCTGCTGGAACCAAAGAGCTTCTGCTGTTTGTGACTGCCATGCTGCTGGCCACTGGTGGCCAGCAAAGAACCCTGCCCTGGTGCCTTGCACGAGCAGCTGGCACTGCAGCCCCTCCTGCCCAGCACAGCAGCCAACCTGTTAACAGAGCCTGGGCCAGCACCCACTTCCCATCAGATCCCTGAGGGAGAAGGGAGGGAGGGAGGGAGGGATGGATGGATGGATGGACAGATGGATGGATGAGGTCCCAGTGAGTTGTGCCCTTGAGGCAGCACAGGGTGGGGTTCCTGCACAAGCCATGCACGGTGCAGAGAGGGGAGGCAGCTCCTGCAGCCTGAACTGCAGCTGTGTGACCGTGCCACCCCTCCCAGCGCTCCCCCCATATGGAATGGCACAGCTGGGGGAGAATCAGCTGTGCAGAGGATCACAGATCAAAAAGACTGAGGGATACACCAAGCTTCAGCATGCAAGCAGGCAGGGTTCAGTAAAGCATCCACAGCTTAGCCTTGGAGCAGAACTGTTACTGTTTGTCTGGCTTCCTGCCTCATTCTGCTTCAAAAAACATGACATGGGTAGCAGTGCAGGAATCCATGTGCACTTTTGCTGCTTCAGTTATTAAGCATCCACAGTTTTCCTAAATAAATGCTTGGGATCTTCCTGGTGACTGTCTCAGTGCTGCTGGCTGAGATTGCTGGCTGTTTTAAATATCCCACTTGGAGAACAACCCCCAGTCCTCTAAAGAGAACAAAAAATCAGTTATTTACTCGCATCACTCTTGCACTTTGTGTCCAACTAACCCTAATGCAGCTGTCATCCAAATAAGTCAATTCAGCATGATACTTCAATTGAGCTTGTAAATGGTGAGAGAAAAAAAAAAAGCCTTTTTAAACTATTTTAGAAACCTCACTATAAATGCAGCCTAACGAGATTGTCCAGCACACTAAGAAGCTAGATCTCCATTCAGAATCTTAGAAGAAATCAGCTGAAAATAACTGTGGGCACTGAAGATGCAAAACACTTTAAATATCATTTTAGGTACTGCACACACAAGATAATTAGTTATGGTTCTAGTTTTATCCATAATATGAAAAATGGCATAATTAACCCCACTCTTCATCCCAAGCCAAGTACATTTTAAACTTACCCCGGGTTAGTTGAAGATCCTTCAGCACTGGTGGTTGCTAGAGTTGGGAATTAGCACTGTGCAAGAAAGGAGAGAGAGAGAGGAGAGCAATAGTGCCTTGACGTTTCCCAGGATGGGACTGTCACATGCTAATCACTGATTTGAAATGCAAGCATAACAAAAGCCTTCTAATTATATAATCCTTGGGTCACATCCTCGTGTGCCCATGCAAAAACCAGGACTGTGCACTTGGAGGAAGGTGATGCAGAATTTCTGACTTTTTAATTAGCACTGCACCGGGCTGGGGAGGGAGGGAGGGAGGGAGGGTGAGGAGCCCTGGGCAGTGACGGCAGCGGGGCCATGTGGGGCCATGCACTGCCTGGTGTGGCCGTGCTGCTTTGCCAGGCTCAGAGGACCTTAAGGACCTCCTGTGGCATCCAAAAAAGACAACCTCCAGTTGGGGACAGGGAAACAGGACCAGCCCTTCCCTGCCTGCTGACACCCTGGCTTTCCTAGGGATGCCAGGGCCAAGAAGGCGCAGGGGCCAAGGGCAAGGCTGCCAAAGTAGCCATGGCAGGGGAGCAGCAACACGAACCAGCACTTGAGTATTGTCTGTTTCTTGCTAGATGATGAAAAATTTTCTTTTGAGTAAAAATAAATAAGAGCTTGGAGAGTGGGGAGCAGCAGCCCTCCACACCTGCTCAGTGTCTTCCCTAAGGAGGATCAGCCCTTCACTGGAGGGCTCTTTGCCCCAAAGGGAGCATGTGGAGAATGCAAGAAACCCAAGGGCAGGGCTGGCAGGGCAGTGCTTGGGCCAGTCCACCGAGCTACTCTGAAGCACAAGAACAGGGAGACATAAAGGAGGAGGCACAGTAACAAAAGGCAGACTGATTTCTCCCTGAAAGACAAAGATCTGCTTCAAAGATACCCTCCAGGCAGAAAATGTGAAATGTGAAACTGCACAGCCTAAATCAGTATAATTGCTGTGCAGCTGAGATAAATGTGGAGCCCTAGCAAAGGAGCTGAAAGGACAGGCTCCTAAATTAGCAGAAGATCTCTGGAAGATGCTGCTAACTATGAAGTCAAGGTCTAGGGACAGAGGACACAGTATTTCTTTTCTGGGTTTTGTTATTTGGTTTTTTGGTTGGTTGGTTTTTGGTTTTTTTTGTTTTTGTTTTTGTTGTTGTTGTTGTTTTGTTGTTGCTTAGGTTTAGGTTGTTGCTTAGGTTGCTTAGGGTTTTTTTTGTTTGGTTTTTATTTGTTTGTTTGTTTTTGTTTTTTGAGCTGGCTATTTCAGAAGCAAAAAACAAGAAAATTGAACAAAATTGACTGTTCCCCTCAAGCACAAACTCAGGTGTCCTTTTGCAGGCCCCCTCTAGGAAAGGAGAATGGTGTATATATATATATATATATATGAGAATAGAAGTATTTTCACTTCAGGACAAGAAGGCATCTGAGAGGCAAAACCCCATGAGACCATGCAATGCATTTGTAGAGAGCCACTTCTCCCAGAGCTGACTCTCCATCTCCTGTGGACAGACTGTTCCCAGAGGTGGGTCCATGGAGCACACAAGCCCTGCTGGAGCAGGCACTTTTGGGTGGCACAAAATGTGAGTCAGCAGCGTTGCTATGAACCATTCTCTCCCTTGTGGGGGTGGTGGGGAAGGGGTGCTCTGCCTCTCTGGGGCAGAACAAACCCACATGGACCATCAGAGTGGTGACTGTGGCCACCATCTGCAGAAGGACCCTAAGGAAACAGCCTCATGGCAGGTGTTGTCTCTGGGTTGGGGGCTGAGGTGGTTCTTATACAGCCAAGCCAGTGTGTAAATTTTTTTTTTCCTTTAAACTCCAACCTGATACAGGTTGCCTGGGGGGGTTGTGGAGTCTCCATCCATAGAGTCAAGACCCGACAGGATGTGCTGCAGGGCAGCTGTCATGGGTGACCCTGTGCGTGCAGGGATCTGCAGCGATGCCTTCCCCACCTCAGTGACACAGCTTTGGGGTCTGTTGTCACTTATGTCACCCTCACCCTGAAACTGGTATCACTTTCCTCTCTTTTAGTCCCACACACTGGGTTTTGTAGTGAAGGTTGGAGACGACCTCCGAGTACAGCCATTAACACAACACTGCCAGGCCCACCAACAACCCGTGGCCGTCCCCAAGTGCCGCATCCCAGGGTTAACACTTCCAAGGATGGTGCTTCCCGGGCTGCCCGTCCCAATGCCTGGCCACCCTTTCCATGAATACATTTCCTAACAGACAATCTAAACCTTCCCTGGCACAATTTGAAGCCGTTTCCTCTCCTGTCACTTGTAACCTGGGGGAGGAGGCTGACCCCCAGCTGGCTGCTCCTGTCGGGGAATTGCAGAGAGTGATGAAGACTCCCCGAGCCTCCTTTTCTCCAGGCCGAGCCCCCCCAGCTCCCTCAGGAACCTGTGGCTTGGTGCAGCGAGCACCTACCAAGACTTTCAAGCACCGTTCTCGTCTTCACTCGGGAATACGAGAGATACTTTAAAAACCAGCATGCCTGCTGAGGAACAAACAGCCGGTGTCACTGTTCCAGCCGCACACACAGAGATATTCAAACGCACGGCAGCCTAAAGCCACACGCAATTCCCAGCGCCGGGCGCTGCGCAGGGAGCGGGGCGGGGCGGCAGGAACGGGGCGGGCCGGGGCCGGCGGAGGTGCCGTGGCCCGGAAGGGAAACGCCTCGGATCCGGATCGGGGAGTCCGGGAGGTAGCGGGCAGAGAGGTGGGAACGCTGGGGAAAAGGAGTGGTGGAGCTGCCGGGGGTGTCACGATTCCGCGGAGAGCGAGGGTGGAGGGGAAGGGGCTGCGCGGGGGCTCGGCTGAGGGGAGGTGGGCAGGGGATGGAGTCCGGGGAGCGCGGGCTGGGAGAGGATGGAGGGTCCCCAGACAGCCGAGATGGGGCAGGTGCGTGGGGAAGGGCGGGAGGAGCCGGCGGAGCTGCTCCGTGCCCGGGGCTCTGTGCTCTGAGCTGAGAGGAAGGAGACGGAACCGTGTGTGACAGAGGTCTCGGGGCACCGGCCATGGTCTCCCTTCTCCCTCCCTCAGGGCACCTGCCATGGTCTCCCTTCTCCCTCCTTCACTTCTGCCGAACTGCCCCGGGCGGGATCAGCTTGGCTCTGAGCTCCTGGCCAGCCCCAGTGGAGCTGGAGTGGGAAGAGCGGCCACAAAAGGGGGAACTTGCTTCTTTCCCAAGCCCTCGTTTGGGCTGTTACTTGTGCGCGGCCACATCAGGTCTTACCCTGGCTGTGGAGGTGCCAGTGAAAGATCCAGGGAATAAATTCCTGCCGCGCTGCCCCCAGCTGCTCACCTGTCCCATGAGCAGGAGGTGCAGCAGGAGGATGTGTTAATGCTGGGCAGTGCTGATGGGCTGGGCTGTCAGCGCTGGGAAAGACGCTGCTGAGAGAAGGGGAGGAGGCCGCCTGTTTGCCAGGACAAGTCCCGTCACTCCCCTGGCCAGGCTCAGCAGCATGGGCAGCTCCCTGCAGAAGGGAGCCCAGTGTGAGATAATGTGAAAAAAACCATTGTATCTTGGGCTTTAACTCCACTTCCACCTTTTAGTCTCAGCCCTGCACACGCTGCTGAGTTAAAAAGTGATAGGGCAGAGGCTTCTGTGAAATTTCCCTTGAAGGTTTGTCCTGTGGGCTTCCATGTCCAAGAGGGTTCCATCAGAGTGGTAGGCTCATGCTTTTGCCAGAGGGTTTTGTCAGACTTGCAGCTTTTGGCTGAGGAATGTTACTTTTGTTTTCTAAAGCCACAGAACTCACTAGACAATGTTCCAGAAGAATACTTTATGCTCCAGGTGCATACAGACACACCAACATGCAGATAATCAACTGTGGTTTGAGAGAAAAACAAATAATGTGTGCTCAGACATACATGATGGGTTTAATCACCTTCACAACTAAGGACTGTTTTTTCCTCTTCTTCCCCAAGGAAACATGAGTTGGTTAGCGAGGAAAAAAGGAAAGCCCAACAGAGGAGGAGGACGAGGCAAAGGAGGCGGTGGAAGACGAGGAGGCGGCAGTGGCCATTCAAACAAGCCTCAGCTTGGTGGAAGTAGGAAATGTTCAACCAAAATTTGGGACGATGGAGATGATTTTTGTCTCTTTGAGGAACCAAGGCTAGAATCCAGGTATTTCTGTTGGTTTGGGGGGAATTGGCATAGAGGTGTTTGGGATACTTTGGACCATTTGAGATACTTTTTGTATGTTGACATACATAGACATTTGGGGCTGGTTTTTGGACGTGTTTGAATATAGAGAAGAGTGAAAGGGTGATGGAAGTGTTTCAGTATGAAGCAGGTTTTACATGCCTGTTTTGATTAATGTTTTTTAAATTTGATACCTAGCTAAGTGTTTTATTTTGTAGAGATTATAACCTCTGATTTTCTTCTTCGGACATAAAGTAATTTCAGGACACTTTTGGTCAAAACACATTAATAAACACAGGATATTAATATCTGTGTATTACAGAACAGAAGCTGGGCCAGAGAAAATCAGCAGTTTAAAATTATTTTAGTATCTTGTGTATGTTCTGACCCATCTAGCTTAGAAATATGTGGTTGTATTGTAGTCTAAGAACAGCTTTACCTAGCAAAGTGTTCAGCAAATAATTTTGGATTCGACACAGGATACAATACATATATGCACATGTTTGTGCAGATAAAGACTCACAAATCATGGTCACGTAAGAGTGATTCCAGCTAAATAATCCTTAGGGCATGGATTTATCTTATTTTGATTTTCCTGGTTTGAATTACAAGTTTAGGCCCCAACATCCCAATTCAGTCAAGAACATTTGAGCCAGCAGATAACTCATGGTTGTGTCCTATTTTAATTTTCAGATCAAGTGCCCCTGCCAGAAGAGGAGGGCAAATGAAGCAGAGGCCTGAAGCAAGAATGCCTCTGCAGACCATACACATGACGTCAGAGAACCAGAGAAGAGTGAAAGAACTCCTTCAAGAACTGCAAGGGCAGGAGCTGGCACCTGAATCAGAGTTAGTTTAAATGGAGGCACTACTTCCAGCTTCTCTACATGAGCATGCTTTAGCAGGCATACTGTTAAAAATGAAAACAGTATTTTTTCCCTTAACTTTTAATTATATGTCAAATCCTATGATTTTGACTCTGCTTTGTCCTATTACAGTATTAACTCTGGGAAAAGGGTAGCCAAATCTACCATTTAAATGAAGGATTTAAAACTGCAGAGGCAGAGTTTTGTGTCTCCTCAACATTTTAATTTTGTTTCATTTCAACTTGATAACTCTTTTTATCAGTGTAGCTGGAGAAGATGATGATGAGCCTGATTACCTGGATGATGAACAGTGCTGGTCAACAGAACAGGAAGCTTCTGATGCAATGCCAAGGTTGTCTGCTGAGCCAGCTGAGCACAGAATTGTGGCCAGTGAAGTGTCTTCATTTGCTGTGCACAAACTCTCCAGGTGATGCTTTATTGAATAATGTGTATCATGAAGAGGTAGATCCCTGGTCTCAATACTCTGTAAGCCCTCCTTGTGTTCTTCATCCATTTTGCTCAGATTTTAGTAGTTATTCAGTACTTTTGCTTGTTTTGGGAGCTTTTTATATGTGGCAGCTTTTTCTGAAGAGTTTAATTTCTGTAGTGGAGTGGGGAAATCTAACCCTGAAACTGTTAAGTGCTGCATTCTGAGGTGTGAGGCAGTGCCATGCACACTCCCTTGCTGTGAGCCTGGTCAAGCAGGTCTGTGGTTATTTTGCTTCACACAAGCCTCTCACTCACTTGTTGCCCTGTTTTCTCTGTTTTGGTGCAGGTATGGTTTTGACTGTGAGCGCTGCAGGGCAGTGCTGAGATCCTACAATGGTAATATTGGGGCATCATTGGAGGATTTGCTATTGCAGTGCTTCTCTGAAAAGTATGGAGAGAAGATGCAGGTTTCTGCAGCAGCTGCTGAAGCCAGTCAAGAGGAGTGTTTAGAGCAGAGACAAGAAGAAGCTTTTGCCCTCCGGTCAATTTATGGAGAAAAATTTGTTGAAAGGATTAAAAATCATGTTTGGACTTTTAGTTTGGAATTGGACTACCTGGCACATAGGTTCAGTAAATCTAAACAAAAAAGTACAAAGGACACAGCAAAACAGACTTCAAAGGAAATATGTAAATTTTACCTCCAAGGAGGCTGCAGGTTTGGTTCAAAATGCAGATTTAGACATGAATTCCCTCCAAACCATCCACTAAACACATCCAAGAACTCTGTAGACGATGCTCATCTCAGACATAATGATGGTCCCATATATGAACTTGAAGTGAGATTTCCTGATGAGAACAAGTATCCCCTTCAAGCACCTCTTGTGGCATTTTACTCCACTGACGAGAATCTGCCTCTTGCTTGTCGTCTGCACATTGCTGAGTTCCTCTTTGGAAAGGCCTTGGCAGCTGCAGAGTCTCATGAGCCAGTGGTGTACACCTTGGTGACCTGTTTAGAAGATGAACATGAGATCAGTGAGCTCCTGAGCAATACTCATCACAAGTTCAGTGTTCCTCCTGTCTCCGTGCTGGCAGCACCTCCTGTAAAGCCACAGACAGAGAGTGCACCTGCTTCAAATCAACAGGCTGAAGGTACACCAAATCTCCTTTATGATTTCTGGGCTAAGAACAGTCAGAAAGATTTAAAAGGAAAAAAGAGAGATAAGGCAGAGCCCCCAGTTCAGCCATCTGTTCCAAATCTATTTCTGGAGATTGAAGTCATGTGGTGAGCTAGATCCATGATCTGTGTGTGCCTCAGGAAGTTCCTTCTGTAATCAAGCTGCAGCAGAGAGGTTTTGTACTACCCAGAACTGAGTTCAAGGAGCAGAGTTTGGTTTGGCAGAGTGAGTGATGCCCACTGCCACACAAGCTGTAGAAAGCACTGGGAGATGTGAGCTCACCAGAATGGACCAGAGAAATGTGCTTGGAAGGGAACAGGAAGGGCTGTTTGCAAGCTTTGCTGCGTCTGCGACTTATCAGTTCAGAAACCTCTTTTTTTAGATTACTTAAAATTACCAGCAGCTCCTCAAAATTATCTTACAAAGGTGGATTTAAGGCTGAGCAAATGTGGAAAGTGGTTATAGAATGTTGTTCAAGTATCATCCCTTTCTATCTATGCTGGTGCAGACAGGTTGATTTCACAGGGGGAGAGTTGAGTCCGTGTCACTTGTGGCAGGGTGACTTTCCAGCTCTCAATTCCAAAACTACTTTTATCTAAGGCAAGCTTTTTTCAAGACAGTGTTCAAGTGCATCGAGTTGTAGAGTTCTTAAATAGAGACAAACTGTGCTTTTTCTGCAGTAAGACAAAGTATTCCATTTTTTGAACACCTCGGCAGAAAGACAGCTTTGTTCTAGAAACTGAGATCCCAAATAATTTTCTTTAGTTATAAAATATTCCTTATGCTATAAAATACCTTTTTTTTTAATAAAAGTAGCCTTAAAACTTTCAAGGGCTGGCTGACAGTCTGAGCAAATCCTGCTTCAGTTGATAGGCAAAGGCACTGAAGTACCTGGTCCAGTTTCAGCTTTGGTGTAAAAGTATTTGTCAGTGACTTAACACTTAATTAATTAAAACTACCCTAATTTATAAGCATTTTGCACTGCATAGAAGTGGTTGTGTATTAGAGAACTGAGCTGAGACACATGGAAAATGTGCAGGAAGGCAAACCACGTAACCATGTGTGGCCACCCCGACCCTGGTACAGGGGTAGGGACAAGTGGGATGGGGCTGGAGAAGCTGTGGGTGATTTGGTGAGGTGAGGGGAGGTTTGCTGGGGGTGTTGAACTAAATGCATGTCAGAAACAGTCCTGCAGACCCTCAGGCCCAGTCTAACAAGGTTCTTTGTTGGAAATGCTGCTGGAACATGTCCCTCTTTCCTTCATTGCCTGTTCCTTAGCAATAACAATATTTAACTGTACACTTTCTGTCTCAAGCCTCAACAGTGTCAGAGCCTCAGGAAGAAGAGGTGGTGGCAGAAGAGGAGGAGGAAGAGCCTGAACAAGTTGTTGTGGAGAATGAGAGTTATGTGAACTTGAAGAAGAAGCTTTCCAAAAAGTATGATGTGCAGGCAAAGTCTCTGTACAATGAAAATGTTAAAATCTGCGCGCAGTTTCGGCAGAAAAAGGTACAGTGTGCAGAACACAGTTTTGTTGCTTACTTTAGAGAAATAAAATATTACAAACTGTTGTTTCAGATGGTTCTATTCCATCCCAGTGGTGTTCTTACAGCTGTGCTGTGTTTGTCCATCAGTCTTCCAGGCACTTTCAGTCCATGCTGTATGAAAGACAGAAGCTCCCTGCTTGGCAAGAGAGAGAAAACATTCTGGATTTGCTTGAGAGCCACCAAGTTCTTGTTGTGAGTGGCATGACAGGGTAAGAGTGTGATTGCACATACAGACTTTATGTATCAAAGTATACACAGAATAACATGAAATATGATGCATGTTCTGGAAAGGTTGGAGTGGTGGCTCATCTGTGACCGGTGTAACCAGTGACAGCAGTCCTAGGTGAACTTCATGTGAAGGATCACACTAATGAAGCAAAGCAAATTTCCAGTGGAATGCAGTCAATTTATGTGGGTGGAAGGTGTTGCATTTGTGGGGTTTTTAATTAATTCCTGATTTTGTTCTGCAGATGTGGGAAAACCACTCAGATTCCTCAGTTTATCTTGGATGCTTCATTGCAAGGCTCTCCAAGCAGAGTTGCAAACATCATCTGCACTCAGCCTCGCAGGATCTCTGCCATTTCTGTGGCTGAACGTGTAGCCAAGGAAAGAACAGAAAGGATTGGACTCACTGTTGGATATCAGATCCGTCTGGAAAGTGTCAAGGTACGTATGCTTGGCTTGCTGGTTTTCATTTACTCCTATTAAAATGTGCTTAGTGCTTCTCTAGTGTACAGAATCTCTGCCCTAAACCTGCCATGCAGTGAGATAAGCAAGTTTGTATCATCTGTATTTACAAAATACTATGAAACATGTTCTGTATTTTATTTCATCTCAAGTTGCACAGTTCACTTTGTAGAATGAGCGGGCAGTGCTGTGTCTTGCAGGTTTGCTTTCTGTTGAGCAAGGTGAAGGGCTTTGAGAGTGTGAGTAATCCTGCCATCCTTTGGAAGGCTGCTGGCTGCTTTTCTGCCTGTTGCCATTCCCATGTGTCTCCCAAGTGGAGACTGAGGGTGCAGCTACAGCCAGACAGAAACTGCTGTGTTGGAAGTGAAGTTTTGTCTGTGTTGCAGCTGATTGCTTTTTCCAAGATGTATGCTAAAAAAGAGACTCACCAAATCTTCCTAGGAAGAGAGATCTGAGTTGTTTATCAGAAAACAGTGTCCACAGGAAAAGCAGTTCATATTTTTTGATAGGTAGCAATGCCCCTTGGTAATAAGCAGGTGTTGTGTCAGTCAAGAAATTAAAATCCATCTCCAGCAGGGCTTACTTGTTCCCTCTCAGTCAAACCTGGCACTGAGCTGAAACCAAATGCTTTACAGCAGCACATACTCTCTTTGCACTGTGTTAATTTGCCCAGAGTCAACTGAATGCTTTGTCTTACCCTTCAAGTCCTCAGCTACCAGGCTTTTGTACTGCACTACTGGTGTGCTGTTGAGAAGGCTGGAAGGAGATCTGACTTTGCAGGGAGTCACTCATGTTATTGTTGATGAAGTTCACGAAAGAACAGAAGAAAGGTAAATAATCTCTTAAAGATCCTGTAAGCAAAATGAAGAAATGCAGTCAAAGGTGGCTAAGGTGCCAGTAGCTGATCCTGTGGCAGTGGTATGGGATGGTGGAATGAGTCTGGGTTTAGGTTCTTGTCTTTGGGCAGTAGGAAGTTGTGCTGCAGCAGCTTGTGAGAAAGCACATCTCAGAAATTGCTGCGCCTCCAAAGCGCCCTCACATTGCAGCAGTGTTGCAAAGAGGTTTTGGATAGGGCTGGAGGGTTAAGTAACTTTTCAGCCCAAGCTGTTTCTTACCATTTCCTTGTTTCAACTTCTATCAAATACCATAATTCTTCACATGCAGGCTTCAGCAGAGCAAGGGACAAATGCTCACATTTCTTTCCAGTCTGTAGATTTTACTAGACAGTCTCATCCTATCCTGCTCTAGCCTCCTGCAGTTTTACCTCACTTGCCTGCTGATCACAGGCAAAAGATAACATTTGTCAGTATCTTTGGAAATTAAGTGGCAAGCATCCTTTTCTTGGTTTTCCTTGTCAAACACTGCAGTGCAGTGGGTTTCTAAGAGGCTTTGTCTCTTACCCATTATTCTGCAGCTCAAGTGGTATTTTAGCCACTTAGAAGTGCTTGTGTCTCTCAAGGATTCCTCTTCTTTCTTATTTAAAAATCACTTCAAGCCAGTCTTCTAGTCATGCCACAAAAGCTATAAATATAGTGGGAAAAATATATTGAGCTGAGAAGAGTGGGTAAGTTTGAGTAACTCTTCCAGTGAAGAAGAGGAGCAAAAAGGACTCATCTGTTACTTTGAGTTAATTTCTTATCTGATGTTCCTGTGTTGTCATTAATGTAAGTCATTTATAAAACTTCTTGTTTAAATGGTTTTGCTAAGTAATCCTGACACTCCAGTAAGGGACAACGAGAAAAGAGTCAGATTTGCAGATTGCTTTTCGCTGGGCCATTCCAACAAGCTCATGCTTCTGTGGTGGTGTTGCTGTGCTCTTGAAAACACCAGGAAGATATACAGAAGGGGAGAAAAATAATCTGAAAGTTAATGCTGAAGACGTTCAAGTGTTATTTTGCGTGTTTTCTTCAGTGACTTCCTGCTGCTGGTTTTGAAGGATATAATGGTTCAGAGGCCAGACCTGCGCATTATACTGATGAGTGCCACCCTGAATGCTGAGCTTTTCTCTCAGTACTTCCACTCCTGTCCAATCATCAACATACCAGGTGAAAACCGTTCATTTTTATTGTCATTCATCATTTTAAGATTTGATTTATCATTTCTTCTTGCAAAGCGTTTCTCAATTCATGATGAGGATGTATGCCAGAAATTCGATGCTGAAGACTTAGAGGGAGAGACCGATGAGATTTAGGAGAGAAAGGACTTGGAAATGTTGACATTTTTGTGCTCTCTGTATACCAGCAGAGTTTCCCTCCTCAGAAGACAATCGTTACATGGTGTGTGCATGACATGGTTCCCTGGGTTAGGTTCACCACAGCTGAAGACTCTCCTGTATCCTTGTGAGAAAAGGATCAGTGAGAGGGTCCAGCTGGATGTGTACACATTTAGCCCAATGTGCCTTTTAAATTGCTGAGTTATGATGTGGAGCTGGAGGGGAACATGGGTGTGTTCCCCTAAGTGTATCTGTCCTTCTCTGCCTGTGTGAGTGCACTGTGCATGTTACCCTGGAATCCTAGATCGGTTTGGGATGGAAGAGCCCTTAGAGATCCTCTAGTTTCACCCCCTGCCATGGGCAGGGATGTTCTGTCACTAGACCAGGTTGCTCAAAGCCCCATCCAACCTGGCCTTGAACACTCCATGCTTGGAAGACACCCACTGTTTGTCCTAGTCAGAAATTGTGCTGAAGAGTGCAGTGTAGATGAGAGCTGTGAAGCCAGTGTATGGCATAATAACCTGTATAAAATTACAGTAATCTTTGGTATTTTTCCTCTTTTCTCCATCCTGTTGTGTAGATAGATTTATTGTGTAAATAGATTTATTCTCATGCTTTCTTTCAGGTCGAACGTTTCCTGTGGACCAGTTTTTTCTGGAAGATGTGATTGCAATGACAAGGTGTGAAATTCACACGTTCTCAGATGTATTTGGGTGGTGAGGTTGAGGTTACACTTTTGACCTTGAGACTGCAGTAGTTCTGTGCATTTATTTTAAAAGTAAATCCTCTCAGATCTCCCTCATCACCTGCACTCTTGGGGCTCTACTAAAGCACCTTGACCTTCATATTATCTATGCTTTATACAAAGTTCCTCTCAGACTTAAAAAAAATATTTTAGAAACCCTATCTCTGTAATTAGTTATTAGAAGGAGACTGTTAGTCTTCTTTCCACACTACCAAATGTTCTTCTGCTGCCCAGGTATGTTTTAGAGGACAGCAGTCCCTACAGGAGGAAGGTAAAGCAAGAACAGAATGGGAGACACAAAAGAACTGCATTTGAAGAAGTAGAGGAGGACCTGAGGCGTGCTGGCCTTGTGGAAACCACTGACACCGTGGTCAGAGATTCAGACCCAGACCAGAAATTAACTCTGAAGCAGCTCCTTACACGATATAAAGGTGAACTCCTTCTTAAATTTAATAAATTGGCACACAGACAACATGGGATATTATCACTGTAAGCTGAATGCTTATCTCTAATTCAGAGTTTTGCACTTGTGAAGTTCTAGATGAGAAACTTCCTACTAGTTTAAAAAAAATAAAAGAGAACCCATTGTTCTCTTAAACAACAAGCAGAGATCTTGGCTGAAACTAGTTCTTAGCATCTGAAAACAGACAATTTTCAGCTACTGTCTCTTTCCATCCCTTTTCAGATGCTTTCTTAGTTCCATTTTGCTCTTTGTTCTTGCTGAAGCAGCTTTGCTTGAGGCACAGCATGGATCTGCCCTCTTCAGGTCTAAGCCAGGTGCTCTTTAAACAAAGCTGTCACTGGTCCCACGCATCCACAGATGTTTTTTACAAGACATGGATTTACTGCATCTTTTATTTCTTTTCTCCCAGGGGTTAGCAAGGCAGTGTTGAAAACAATGTCTGTCATGGACTTGGACAAAGTAAATCTAGAATTAATTGAAGCCTTGCTGGAATGGATAGTTGCTGGCAGACATTCATACCCCCCAGGTAATTTCATTATCCTTGGGAAATAAATGAAAGAAGATTCTTGGAAGTTTCTTGGACAGCCCAAAGCTAATGATTTTCATGCAGAGGTTCTGTAGCTACTGACTATTTTTGAAAAAAATAAATTGCTAGTTGAGTTACAAAGCTTGTGATATACATGGGAGGGGGGAGGTGAGAAAATTGTCTGCTTTGAGAAGTCTTTTGTGAAGGACTGTTACAGTGTACTTTTTAGTACAATAATTGCACATTAATAAAATATTGTGCTGTCCTTTTTGTTGAGTGACTTTTAATTTTTTTTATCTACATATATAGGTGCTGTGTTGATATTTTTGCCTGGCCTGGCAGAAATCAAGATGCTTTATGAACAGCTTCAGACTAATGCTCTTTTTAATAACAGACACAGCAAGAGGTAAGGCAGAAAAGTTCCAAAACTGTCAGTCTTTACCCATAAATAGTAATTTCCTGCACAAAGCCTGCCTTTATCCAGGGATAAATTAGCTTGATCAAATGTGTGAGCTGACTCCAGTCAGGGTAATTCCTTTTCTATCTTGTTGGCTCCCTCCTTTTGTTTTTCTCCTCAGCTCAGGAAGGTCACTTGTTGAAGTTCTCAGTGGCTCTAGTGAGGAGTGGTTTCCATTTTGTCCTCTGCATGATCCAGGCTGCTGAAATCTCAGAATGTTTGCTGAGTTACATTTAGTTGTGGTTGTGGATGGTTGGCCTTAGATGGTTATAAGGAGAAGTAACACTCTGAACAATACCTAGTGAGGCAAAAGTGTGTGCAGGCAGATTGTTCCCAAGAAGGAAGAGGCTGGAGATGCCTTGAGCATCTTGTCCTGTTGTTCTTGCAGGTGTGTGGTTTATCCACTTCATTCCTCACTGTCCAGTGAAGAACAGCAGTCTGTGTTCCTCAGGCCTCCTGCAGGAGTTACCAAAATCATCATCTCCACCAACATTGCAGAGACATCTGTCACCATCGATGATGTGGTCTATGTGATTGACTCTGGAAAAATGAAAGAGAAAAGGTACTGGCACTTATTCCTTGGGATTTTGTAAACTGTGTCAAGCCTTGAGTTTTCCAAAGAGCTGGGAAAAACTGGAACAAAACTTGGGCTGTAGAAAGCTGCTATGAGGTGGAGAAAGCCAGTCTAAGCTCAGATCCAAGTGCAGGGGTGGGAATTGTATCCATACAGAAGATGGCAGCATCTTCCTGCTCTGCCTGCAGCCTGTTCTCTGTGTGCTCCTTACAAGGGCAGGTGACAGGACAAAGTGTGAAATGGCTTCAGACTGGAAGAGGGCAGGTTTAGATTGAATGTTAGGAAGAAATTCTTCACTGTGGGGAGGCACTGGCACAGGTTTTCCAGAGAAGCTCTGGCTGCCCCATCCCTGGAAGGTCCAAGACCAGGCTGGAGAGGGCTCCGAGCAACCTGGTCTGGTGGAAACTGTCCCTGCATGTGGCAAAGGAAGTTGAAATTGAATGATCTTTAAGGTCCTTTCCAAGCCAAACCATTCTGTGGCTGTGTGCATACAAGCCTGTCTCTTGCTGTCTTGTAGATACGACCCAAGCAAAGGAATGGAAAGTCTGGAGGACACCTTTGTGTCCAAGGCCAGTGCTCTGCAGAGGAAAGGGCGAGCAGGACGTGTGGCCTCGGGCGTCTGCTTCCACCTCTTCAGCAGCCACCACTACAACCATCAGCTTGTAAAACAACAGCTGCCAGAAATACAGAGAGTGCCCTTGGAGCAGCTCTGTCTAAGGTGAGCTCTTGTGTTTCCTGAAAAAGCCAGCGTGCAGAATGTCCTTCCTTTGCTGCAGGGAGCACCTGCCACAACCCACAGCAAGCACCCTCACCATGCAAACGTTAAAGGAAGAGGCCTTCGTGTCCCTGCTGCACACTGCACCCCCCTTTGTACCGAAGGAAACAAGCAGCACCAATTACAGTTTTGCAGTAAAAATTTTATTTCAAACCTCAGTGTACTAAATGGAAATCTGTTCTTACAGACTCACTACTCCACATTGCTCCCTGATTCAGCTTTGTGTTACAGGCCCTCTTCTAGGGAGTGTGTGCTTCAATGCATGTTTTCTGTTTGCTTTTTTCAACCTGTTTTTACAAAAGCTTGCTTTTTTAAAATCCTGTGTATGGAACTAAGCTGCCTTTTTTTCTTTCTTTATTTTGTCTTTTTAACTTTCCCTCCCCTCCTCTTAAGAATTAAGATCCTGGAGATGTTTTCTGAGCAGAGTCTTCACTCTGTCTTATCACGACTGATCGAGCCCCCCAGGACTGAGTCCTTGCAGGCATCAAAGGTGCGGCTGCGGGACCTGGGAGCGTTAACTCCGGAGGAGAAGCTCACTCCTCTGGGATACCACCTGGCTTCACTGCCTGTGGATGTCAGGATTGGCAAGCTCATGCTGTTTGGCACCATCTTCCGCTGCCTGGATCCTGCACTGACCATAGCAGCCAGCCTGGCCTTTAAGTCACCTTTTGTAAGTATTCTTAACTTGAGGGCTGTGTTTTTGTGCAGCAGCAAAATGCTCTTGTGACTTGCAGCATGCTACACTTGATATTTTAATTCTTCTTTTTAGCCTAAATTGTTGATGTGTTAATGCAGTGCTTGTTAAAATAATCCAGTTATAAGCAGAAGTTCAAAACCATGTAGTAGCACTAAGAGTGGTATTTATATACAGTAGAAACAGTGAATATTATTTTTGATTTTTAGCTAAGAAGTGCACACATTTTGTCTGAATTTGGTGTGAGAATTACTGGTAATATAAACTGTGAAATAGTGATAATGGATGGAGCTGACAGGTCTGAGCTGTGAATGCAGAGGTCAGTTTGGATCTCTGTGTCTTCACTGTCACTTTGGCTTTTTGAATCAGGTGCTCTTTTGAATGCCTCATATTTTCTGTTACTCACAGGGAAAATTTGCATTCTGACGGTGAGGTGCTGTGAAAATACCAAAGAGAATGTGCCATGTAGCTCTAGAATGGCTTGTCCAGGTGGTGAGGGGAAGAACACACTAACCTGTTACTGCCTGTCTAGGTGTCACCATGGGATAAAAGGGAAGAAGCAAACAAAAAGAAGCTGGAGTTTGCAGTAGGAAACAGTGACTACCTGGCTCTTCTCCAGGCCTATAAGGTGAGTTAAAACTCAGTATCCTCTCTTGGGGTTTTGTCATGTGTTTGATATCCAAGCAGAAATGTTTTATTAAAGGCTTCCTCCCATCTTCTCAATCAGGGATGGCGTTTAAGTATCAAAGAGGGCTCTCAAGCAAGCTACAACTACTGCAGGGAGAACTTTCTGTCAGGAAGAGTTCTTCAGGTAGGTCAGTGTTTGTGGCCTGGCACAGGGACTGGCAGAATCCCAGTGACAGAAATGAGCCACTGGGGAAGACTCTTCCTGCTGGGTGTGGCAGCCATCACAGCGCTCTGTGTGTTGTAGGAAATTGCCAGTCTGAAGAGGCAGTTTGCAGAGCTGCTTTCTGACATTGGCTTTGTGAAGGAGGGATTGAGAGCCAGGGACATTGAGAAGAAGTGGTCCCAAGGAGGTGATGGCGTGTTGGATGCCACAGGAGAGGAGGTAATTTGCAGCATTTCATCCGTGCAGTTTTTCATGTGGACTGCCTTCAGAAAGACTGGGGTCAGGGTGATCAGGGTTTGGTAATTGTAGGATTCCTGTGCTTTAGGACAACTTGTGCTTGCTTTCTCTAGGGTGCAAGCCACTTTGTAGCCAGATGTCAGAGAACAATTCAGCTGGGCACCAGGACAGTGGTGGCCAATTTGTTCTATTGATATAGTGGGGGGAAACACAGCCCAGGTCCGACCTGAGGCCGCAGGAGCAGCATCTCATCCTACTCTATAAAGCACAGGAGTGCAGCTGTAAAAGCAAAGCAGTTTCAGGAATTCAGTCACTCCTGGAGCAGGGTTTTACCTTTACAGTCTGAACTGTAGGATCGCTAATGATCCCCTATTGATTTCACAGGCAAATTCGAATGCAGAGAACATCAAGCTGATCTCAGCTATGCTGTGTGCTGCACTGTATCCCAACGTTGTCCAGGTAAAAGAATGCTTTTTCATTTTCCCTTCTTTGGTCTAGCACATCCACACACCCTGCTTTAATTTGGGCTCAGTGTGGCAGCCTTGAGCCTGGCTTAGGTTGCCAAAGTTTGCTGCTTGTGGTGTCAGAGCTCCAGTTTGTATTGCCTGACTGCTGCTGTTCCTACAGGCTGATTACAGTGTCACACAGAAGCCAGCAGGAAATGTGAAGAAGCCACTTAAAATTACACCTTTTTAGAAGGCTGAGGTTACAAAGGAAGTCAGGGTTGGACAGTACCTGTCTCCAGTGACTTGACATGTTGCTACTACAGAATTTATTCTGTTTTTGAAAAATTTAAAACATGCAGTTAAAAGGTTTTCTGGTGCAGTAGATTTTTATAACCTTTTTTCTTACCATACAGGTGAAAAAGCCAGAGGGTAAATACCAGAAGACCAGTACAGGAGCGGTCAAAATGCAACCAAAAGCAGAAGAGCTGAAGTTTGTTACTAAAAATGATGGTTATGTTCATATTCATCCTTCATCTGTGAATTATCAGGTCAGGATGCTTTTTTCTGCAAAGCATGCTCTCTTTTTATAAAAGAAATCACATCTGAGTGTTTCAAATTACAGTGAGGATCCCTATTGATGTTTAAATTGAACAGTCCTGTGTTAGGACTGTTAATAATGGTGCATCCCTGAGTTACGAGTGTCCTCCTGGGCACAGAGTTAAACTGCAGCCTCTGGAGCCAGCAGTTGTTGGCAGCTCTTTTGGGTCTCAAGGAGGGTCTGTTAGTGCTGCAGAAGAGGCAGAGTTGGCCCACGTGGCAGAGGCAGGAAAAGCAGTGTCACTCTGACCAGGCTGTTGTGTCCCTGTCCCAGACCAGGCACTTTGAGAGCCCATACCTGGTGTACCATGAGAAGATCAAGACGAGCCGCGTGTTCATCCGGGACTGCAGCATGGTGTCCGTGTACCCGCTGGTGCTGCTGGGGGGCGGCCAGGTGCACATGCAGCTGCTCAAGGGGGACTTTGTCATCTCCCTGGACGACGGCTGGATCCGCTTTGTGGCTGCCTCTCACCAGGTGAGGAGAAGGAGGAGGATGGGCCATGCTGGGAGAGCTGCAGAGCTGAGCTGCAGCTGAGCCTCACCCCTGCTCTGTGCTTTACCGTGTGCCAGGTGGCTGAGCTGGTGAAGGAGCTGCGCTGCGAGCTGGACCAGCTGCTGCAGGATAAAATCAAGAATCCCAGCATGGATTTGTGCATGTGCCCCCGAGGCTCTCGGATCATTGGGATGATCGTCAAGCTTGTGACCACGCAGTGACATCAGAACAGCTTTCTGTAAAGCATCACCCATGGCTGCTGCCTGAGAACAGACCAAGTAACATCAGTGTCCTGACGTATTTATTGGTCCAAAATGTGGCACTGACCTCTGGAAAAACAAGTTGGCAACTGTACTGTTGAGTTTTGGGTTTTTGTTGTTTTGTTTGCTTGCTTGTTGAAAATAAGGCGGCTTACACTATATTCTGGGAAAATGGCAGCTCTTCCAGGAGGAATAGAAACCTCTGAGTGTTTTTTATGGGACTGTGCCCTGGTAGTAGTGTTTTCTGGTCACACAAACACCTGCTAGCCAGCTGTTTCTTGTAATAGTCATAGCTGGAGGCAGCATATGGCATAGGGAGCTGCTCCCAAACTGGTTTAAACTCACTTCTGCATTTTGACTAAGACTTTTTTGAGGCAGTTTTGGCTAACCAGGGATCCTGTTTAGTCCAACGCAAAGCCCTTGTACAAGTGAGCAGCTTTAGGTTTGCATTGAGGCTCTGCAACTCAGACAATGTCCTGTGGTAAGGAGATGTACTGGATCAGTCACTGTGGTTTTGGATCAGTGCAGGTTGCTCTGGTGACAAGACAAAACTCCAAGACAATGCGGACATTTTCCCTAAAGAGGCTGTTCCAGCCCTTCCTGCACTGGGAATAAAACAGCTGAGATGGGACTGCTGTAGTGCATTAAAATGAATTCTTGGCAGATGCCATTGCTAATGTGTTCTGGTATGGGGTAGTCCTCCTGCCACCCTGCACAGCTGGAACAAAGTCCCGCTTTTGGAAGCTTTCAGCCAAACTGCTGCTCTGAGGACTGGGCTGCTCCACTGTGGGGTAAAATGCTGTAGCAATAATGAATTATTATTTCCTCCCTTTGGCCTTGCTTTTAATTGCAGTGCTGAGCATTGCTGCAGCCAAGCTGCCCAAACACCAAATGCCTTAAGTGACAGGACTGGGCTGTCACCTTTCTGTCACCAGAGTGAACACTGCCTCCAGCACCAGTCTGATCTACAACCTTCAGCCTGAGGCATGATGAGTGGAGGGAGGAACATTGTTTGGAGAAGTTTGGTTTTTTAAAAAAATACACATGAATTGTTGGTAGGAGTTTCACACCAACACAGGCTCCTGTGAGGAAGATGACAGGAGGATCAAGCCCAACATCCCTGTGCAGAGAATGGCCACTGCAGCTCTGCTGGGATGGATTAGCCCCAGCTGCCTCCACTCGCCTCCTCTGTCCCACCTCCATGAGCTGGCACTGGGAGAAGGGAGGAGGCATGGGATATGAGAAATTCACACACTGAGATACAGTTTAATAAAACAAAAGCAAAAGAATTTATTCTCCACTTCCCTTGGGCAGGCAGGT
This sequence comes from Camarhynchus parvulus, assembly GCF_901933205.1. Taxonomy (NCBI): domain Eukaryota; kingdom Metazoa; phylum Chordata; class Aves; order Passeriformes; family Thraupidae; genus Camarhynchus; species Camarhynchus parvulus. Next base: position 13,399,953 of record NC_044573.1, read on the forward strand.
GTTCAGCCACTCCAGGAAAACAGCATGCTGTCCTTCCTACCATTCCTAAAATTACCCAGTACTCCCAAAATTTCCTTGCTATTCTGGTAACAGCCATTAAAAAACTGCAAAGATAAAGCAAATTGGCAAAAATCCTGAACTATTTTATTAATTCAGTAACCTATCCATGATGAGATGGGGTTAGGCTGGTTTCCCAAAGCAACCAGAGATCAGCACAGCAGCAAGGCCTTCCCTGGGTACTTCACTGCCAGGATGGAACCAGGCAGACACGTGAAACTTGAGCTCTCAACTCCCCACAGATCCTGCTACTTGAACACAAGCTGCAGGTTGTGCTTAGGACCTGTGATCTCCACAAAAGCCCTCAAACTCCCTAAAAAAGGTATACAGACCATAGACATATACACACGAGAGACTGGTACCTTTCCCTGTAGCTGGTGCTGCATAGGGATGCAGAAGGCACACACATGCCTGGCCCAACCTGCCTGCTGTTTTTCACCCCAGGGGCACACTGCCTGCTTCCCCATCCCAACTGTGAACAGCAGGGTTGCCACAACTGACTTCTTAGTTAGAAATGCAGTTTATTTCAATGCACCAATAAAAAAAAAAAGCCCAACATTTTCAGATCACAGAACACAAACACAACAGAAGAGTTTTGTATTAGTCTGCTAACAAGACTTTTAGAAGATAGAGGTTCATGCCAATTGCTAGTCAATAGAAACAGCCTTCTAGGACTAAGCCCTTACATCACAAAATCCCTTATAATGTAAACAAAATATTTTTTTACTAAACTTCTTAAATTTGAACCCATTCTTTTAGGACTTTCATTCCTTCAAGGGCTTCCTGATGGTGAGTGACTGAAAGGAAAAAAAGCAAACCATTAAGAACAACTCCTACAGCAAAACCATCAGAAACTGTGCATGCTACCCCAGGCTTCCTCTGGAGTTCTGCCCCTATTTTCATTTACAGTTCTCAAATAATAAAACAAGTGTTGTATTTTACACTTAAAAACTGCTTTAAGCTTGAAAGCTGAAGACTAATTAAGAGAGCTGAGACATCAAGCCTGCTCAGATATCTCAATTCCAGCACATACTTCTCTGGTAACACAGGAAAACTTCTTCCTTCATGGAGCACAGCACAGCTTGGCAGCTGTGCAACTTCCTGAGCCTGCAGGAGTCACCAGCAGGAATTTAATCCTACACCACTTCACTGGCTTGCTCCACACCTTACATTACTCACTTGTTCCCTAGATTCTAAATTCCTCAGAAACATTTCATTAAAGGTTTCCTTAGCAGCAAGCATTCTTATTCCTTAGCTATCTATATTCATGACATTCTGACTGCCAGCAGCAGGAAATGCCCATAAACAATTCATCTTCTCATAGTTCAGATTTAGGCAAGTAAAAATCCTGAGCTTTTATCCTTGCCCAAGAAGTTAACTTCTCTAGGAACTGCTCCAGCTCAAGTGCTGTTGAACCATAGGACAGACTCCAGTTTTAAGACATTCCTACCTTCTCTTTGGAGATGGTGATCTGGACTTTGAGCGGCTGTTTAAAAACAAAGAAACAAACAGACAGACCAGTCAGTGTGGTTGGTACACCTGGGTGCTCTCAGTACCCACTTCTGACCATTTTAAACCAGAGCAATTTGATGTTCTTAAATGCATTGACACTGCTGGTATCAAGTGTACCCAGGTACTTTAAGCAAGAAGCTGCAGGTGAGAAGGAAAAATGCTGGAAGCCGGAGCCCTCAGGAAAAGAGCAACACACAGCTTCAAAGCTGCTGTAATCACAGTAACCAACCCTGCAGAGCAGGAGCAGTGAATCGAGCAGAGTTAGGGACAGGGAGAACTACAGACAGTTAAGAACAAACGTAGGAGAAAACATGCCCCAAATCTTGTCAAAAGTATTTTTGTGTAATAATGATTGTATAACATCTGTATGCAAAATCTTGGAAGAATTGCCTACTGTCCCACAAAAAATCAGGTGTTCAAAAAAACCCCATAATGTATGAAAAATGTTTTTGAAATCAGTTATGAAAGTAAAAAACCAACCCTGCAACTGAAATACCAGTCCAAACAGATTTTGAATCATGAAAGAAAAAACCAAAGAACCCCACAAAAAACCCCACCAACCAAAAAAAAACCGAGTGGTACTTGTATTTGAACGCTCACCTTTTAGCAGGTAAGCCAGATTTAGATCTACCATGAGACTCAGACCTACAACAGGAGAAAAATAAAGCTCAGCAAAGCAGCCAGTGGGCATGCAAACACACGGAGAGTTAGCTACACCAGCAACAGCAAATTCACCCCAGGCAGCAGCACCAACCACAGAGGGCAGGCTCTGGGGCTGCAGGCCTTCCCCAGGACCTTCCAGGGGAATCCTCAGCTCCTACTGCAGAGACCCCACTCATCAGAAGGCACGAGTGCAAGCACAGGAAGCTCCCCAGCAAAGCTTCAGCTGCCAGCTCCACAAAACACCAGACCAGACTCCCACACTTCCTTCCTACCTGCAAGTATCCCTTCTAGAAAGGGAAGAATGGTTTCAAGTATCATCTTAAAGTATTTTAACAGCACATTAAGAGCCAGGAATCAGCCACAAGTAAGTGTGTGCTGAAGAGCTGCTGCATTCTTCAGCTCAAGTTCCCAGTGCCAATTTTATTCAGCATAATATAGATTTTACACCAATACGAGGCTACTAATAAGTAAACTATTCCCAGTTTATCTCAGGAATTAAAATCTACTTCAACATTTAAACTTTCCTCCCACAATTATTATGTTACTTTATCAACTGAAATATTGTTACTTAAAAACATCTTCCTAGAGTGTCAGAATTCAAGCTATCACTGGACATCAGAATGCTCCGTTCAACACGCTTGGCCAAAAAACCAGAATACTTTTACTCTATTTCTGCTCAGAACTGTCTTTGAAGGGTGATCAAAATTCACCTCTACCTGGCCTATTAACTCACAGAAATACTACAAGGACACTGCCGGCACACGTTAAACAAAATGTTACGTGCCACTGCTCTGAAACGTTCCTGGTCACCCTCCCCAGCCACCGTCTGGCCCATTTCCCCCTCATAACAAGCAACTTCCTACTGGGTCACAGTTACTGAGGATGGGAATGCTCACAACCACCCAGAACTGGTACTCAGCAGCATGAGCATCTCTTCCACTGCTAAGGCAGCACAGCACACAAAACCATCCTCAATTTACTACATACCTAAGAATTAACTTTTTTTTTTTTTAAATTCTGTCCACAGACCTTAAATTGTACACCACTGCTTTTGTCTGTGAAAAGGCATAAATTATTAAGAGCAAATATTGCTCTGCTGGACAGCCTTCTAAGTGCTTCCAGACAAATTCCCCCAGGGAAGGAAAAAAAAAAAAAAAAAGAAACAACACACAACACACCACCACAACCAAACAACACACCAAATCCCTTACTGGCTTGAATCAAAATGAGTGTCTCACCTGCTTCGAGGCCATACAACAGACCGGGACCTGGAGCGTGACCTGGACCTAGATCTGGAAAAAAACAATGGAAGCTCTACTACCATATGCTTCATAGAGGTGAGACAGAAACCAGTTACTGTAAATGTCCCAGAAGACTGAGAACTTTGTTGAACTGTTGATTTTACAGAATTTTTATTATTAGAGAGCAGTAGCACCTTTGGTCAGTACTGCCAGGCAGGTAAAAGTGAGTCCCACTGTCTTAGCGGACTAAGCAATTACACCCTGTACACATGAAGCTGAATATGGAAACCTTAACCAGAGAGCAAGGCTGTAACTTTGGTACAATGTTAGTAAGCAAAAAATAACATCTCAGAAACAGCACTTCCAAAATGATACACTTTAATTTTAAACAAAGTATTCAGAGTAGCTCTTACACACCACAAAGCTTCCTACCAACACATGGACTGCAAAACAAACTTACAGATTACATTATAAATGCTATAAACATATATATATATAGATACCTAATATTTCAGCTCCACGTTATGTGCCCTTCAACAATGCTGTGGGTTCAACAGCAACCACATACCTTGACCTTCTTAGAGAACCAGAGCGGGACCTGCGGGGTGAGAAGGATCTGTATCTACGAGGAGACATCGACCGGGACCGGCGGTAGGAAGCTGACCTGGATCTGCAAAACAAAGCAAACACCAACCCATCACTGCAAGGCACTTTTCAAAACAAACACAGAAAAGGAAGGAGGGGCCCACAGAAGAAGGAGTGGGAATGAAAACACAGAAGGCAGAGCCCTACCTCCTACCACGGCTGCGGCTGCGTGACCGGGAATACCTTCTCCCTCGGGACCTCGAGCGGGATCTAGACCGGGACCTGGGTTTAGGTTAGAAAAAACAGGTATCAGCAGACTGCTGCAGCAACCCACACGTGTGAGGCCCTGCTGAAGTCAAAACTTTTTTCAGACAACTAAAAAGAGGATTTAAAAATAAATCAAAAAAACCAAAAACCAAACCAAACAAAACAACAAAAACACACCACTAGCATCTGTCAGTTGGAAAAATGTCTGGGCCTACTTGTCTTGAGCATTTTTACTACCTAGAAAAATGTTAAAAGCTGAATTACATTGCAGAATTACATTAGAATAGAAAACACTGTAATGCGTATTTAAAATAAACCTTGCAAGTTTGCAGGTCGACCCTCTTTGGCCCAAGGTCTAGCAGATCTAGACGATCTAGAAGTATCTATAGGCGAGCGCTGCATCTAGGTAGGTGTTCTCTTCAATCTAACGACGATCAAACTGACAGCCCAATGAGCCAGGGTGAGGCTTGATTGACGCAAGAAGATTTTTCTAGGTGGGAATGTGGTCAATCTGGTGTTCCTCTTTCTAAACCGGAGGGGGGCCCCAATTGAAAGCCAAATTTACTGTTACGGCGGTCACCGTCTCAAATTTTCTGCCCTTAAAGAATAAGGTGAAGCTACGTGTAGATGGCTCGAGGGGATCTGGCCTCTTATGCTGATCACCTCAAGGTCTAGGAGGATCTTAAGTGTCGGATTTGCAAGGCGCCTCAGCATGAAATCTTAAGGCTCGTGACATTCTGAATCAAGGCGACTGACTCAAACGAAGAAACCTGAAAGGTTTTGACCAGGTTGATTATTAAAATAGTAACATTTTATATGTATTAGCAAAAAAAAAAATTGTGATATACACCTGTTGACTTACGACAGTTAGAGTTAAAACTGGTGTAACATCGTGTTCTTTGCTAACAAGAACTACACAAAAGCGAGCTGGCGAAGCAACGCGGCCGCCCCGACCCCGCACCTACCTGCTCCTCCTTCGCCGGCTATAGCGGTGACAGTCATAGGCATAGTGGCCTTTCTCACCACACTCGTAGCATCTGTCGTTGGGGTCGAAGGGGCGCCGGGCTGGGGGCCGGTCGTAGCGGGAGCGGCGCGGCATCCCTGTGGATACTTCCACTCTGACCCTGGAGCCGCATATTATCCTGCAGGACACAGCAGATATTAACGAAAGTAATATTTTCTTCTGATGCGCTCAAACAACGAACATGAGAAATCCCTGATTGGTGTTACGTAGGGAGATCGAGGGCTGCGGCTCTCAAAGGAGTCCCAAACATGCACGTACTTCCCATCGAGGCCCAGCACAGCATCTTCAGCATCCCGGGGGTCTTCGAACTCCACGAAGGCGAACCCCGGCGGGTTCCTGGCGATCCACACGGTTCTCAGCGGTCCATAGTAGCTAAAGGCTCTCTCCAGCTCGCCTTTGCCGGCGCCCGTGCCCAGGTTGCCCACGTACACCTTGGTCTCTGAGGGGACAAGCGGCCGCCATGTCAGTGCCGCGCGCGCCGCCGGGCACGCGGCCGCCCCTCCCCCATTCCCTCCCCGCCGCCATCTTTGACACCGCGTCCATCTTAGAGCGTTCCCGCCGGGCCGCGCCCGCCCCTCACAGACCCCGCAGCCGCGGCGGCCGCCCCCGCCGTGTCCCGGCCCTTCGCCACCGTCCCTCTCAGTAGCCGCCTGAGGGAACGACCACCTTCTCCCACCGCCGGAGCGGCACTAACGCTGCCGCTCCCGCCACCTTTCCCCTCACCCCCCTGTCCACAGTGGAAGCCCCGACGCGATTGTGCGACGCCCCAGGGTCCCCGCCGTGCCTACCGTATCGCCCGTATCGCGACATCCTCCCGATGACAGCACGAGCCCGGGCAGACGCGACCCTTATATAGAGGAACGGCCGCTGCGCCTGCGCGCCGCGCGGGGGCGGGGCGGGCCGCGCCTCGGCGCGCGCGAGCCTCGCGAGAGGCGGTTCCGCGCGGCGGCCACGGCGGCCGGGCGGGCCTGAGGGGACGTGAGGGGGTACGGGCCGTCCTCGGCAGCCCCCAGTGAGAGCTCCTGTTCGGCTCTGAGGGGGCAGAGCAGTCGGGAGCCACTTGTTGCGTTTTGCACCCCTCATGCGTGACCCGTCATGCCTGCTGCCTATGCTGAGGGTGAAGGAGCTGACGCCGTGGTCCTTATTCCACGGCCAGGAGCGGTGCCTTCCTTGGAACAAGGCATCCCCAAGTTGCTCCAAATCTCTTGTGATGGTTCACACATCGGGTCCAGCCCATCCAGCCTTGGGAGTTCAGGCCCTGGTTTATCTCCTCGTATCTGACACGCAGCTGGAGCTGTTGTGTGCTGGCATCTCCCAACCTTTCCAGGGAGACACACACAGTAATGGATGTGCAGCAGACATTTTTTAAGAAGAAATCAACACACACCTGACAGATGAAAAGTAATTTTAGGTAAATCCCAGCACAAATGAGGAGAGCCTTTTAGGAGCAAGGGTTAGGCAGACTTTTCAGCTGCATTTGAGCACACCAATGTGCTTATCTCCTAATAAGGCAGAACAAATACACTGAGATAAATGAGAGCTCTAAATCCTCCTCACTGCATTCATAATCTCAGGAATAACCACGTAACGATTCCTGCATCATGTATTGGCATAAACTAGAAACAGAGCATTAAAAAAACACAAACTTACTGAATTGCAACACATTTTCCTTTTATAGAACACTGGTTTTCCAAGCACTGCTGATCTAAAATAACAAATATAGACAGGTAATGGTTTTAAAACCTGATATTTGCCTGCTAACCTTCCCTAATAATTCTACAAACCTGGACATACATTGTAGTTTATGTACTAAACTAGGAGAACAGTAATGGGAAAAACAACCAACCAACCACCCGGGAAAACAAAAGAAAACAGCTTTCTGAACATTTTTTTTTCTGAATATTTTTTAAGTTGGTTTGGGAAGTCCAGGTGTCATAATTCTCTTTCTTAAAAAAAAAAGGAAAGGATCTGGTAAGCAGTTCAAATAAACATGCCTTCAGCTCTAGATAATTAAACTGGTTTTGAAGGGAAAACAGTTTAAATGTATTATATATAATCTTTTACAATACTGTTACAAAAACCCTAAACTGACAAATTAGTTTAATACATCACCATTACCCAACAGTTTGCTTCTAATAAAAATAGCACAAGAAAAATGCTTGTGCTTTGAATTTATTCTTTATTATTCCTTCCTTTGCATACAAAAAAATCAAGACAAAAGTACCGAAAATGCAGCATTTCTGCAAATAGTGAATATTGACACCCAGGAGAGCTCCTGGAGTCCAAAGGAGCAGCCCTGGCTCAGTGCTGCTGTTGCAGGAAGCCCTGCAGCAGGCCCTGCACGCGGGCCAGGATGATCTCGTTGGTGCTGCTGCACTGCTCGGGGCCGTACGGGGGCTCGATGCTCAGCACCCCCGCCACGCTCAGCGTCCTGCCCAGCTCCCCCTGCTCGCCCACGGGGATGTGATTTGTCTCCAGCCACGTCTTCAAGGCGTTCTTCCTCCTCTCCAGCTCCTCTGCGCTGTAGGTTTGGCTTTCCTCAGGCGCGAGGATGCGAGCGAGGCGCTGCTCCATGTCACTGTCCCCTTCCTGCAGGATCTCCACCTCTTGGACAGCATGGCCCATGACAAATGAGATGGATCCTTTCTCGTTCTCTGGGAATGTTGCAAGGACAATGCTGTCAAGGAAAGAAGATTGTGTAAGTTCCTGTTCTTGACTGAAGACTGAGAAGCAGCCTCCAAGGTTTTGGAGATAAGAGCTCATTAGCATCAGCCTAACCCAGGTATTTAGGCAATACCCAGCACCCAGCATTTTCCTTTGAAAAGCATGCCACTATACCCTTAAAATACTAAAAATGTGGTGCTCTGCAGGGAATTGATGGTCTTGAATTTGAAACTACTCTAGACACTGTAAAGCAGAATATTAATGTACACTTTGCTTCAAAAAAATGAAGTCAAGTCTGGAAATCTAAATATTTTTGCGTCTCTTTCCCAACACTGCTGAAAAACCTAAAACATTTCAACATTCAGAAAGTGATACCTTCATACGTACAGCACCTTGAATGCTGAAGGCAGCTGACAACACCAGAACCTTTTAATGAAAAAACAGTCATATTTATTGATCATTGCCAAAATAATATTTTTATGACTGCTGCCAGTTCATGAAATGAAAATACAACAGAACACATGGCAGAAGGCTCAGGCTCACATTGTAGAAGCCTGGTGTTTTTCCAAGGGCACTTGCATTCCAGAAGTGCTAAAATGCAAGTAGGAAGGCAGCCGGTTATATTTCTAGGATCTCTCCCTCATATATCAACAAAGAGCATCAGAAACCATTTTCTTCCTCTTGTGGGAAGCAAAATTCCAGAACTTGATGCCAGCACTTCACTAGCCTATTACTGCCACCATTAGTGGAAATAATGACTTTTTTTTGGGGATGTGTCCAGTGAGATATGCCTTGATTTGGCCCTGGATCATCACCAGAATCACTCAGCTCCATGCACCTTCCTTACCAAAATGATAGGAAACCTCAGGAGATTATTGGAGCTACTTCAGAGCTGAAAAACCCAGTCTTCTGAAACACATCAGAAGCTGAATGTTTTAATTTTCAGCCTCCAGCCTGTGTTCATGTGGGACAAGCTCACATCCAGTAAGGTATGAAAGAGCTCTGGCAGCAAGGAGACAAATTTCTGCCCATTCCCTGGTGCATTTTGCCTTTCAAACACTGTTTTCAAGTTACTCACTTGGGATACCAGATATGTGTGGCACCACTTTCTGTCCAGTGTGCCTGATTTTCCCTGCTTGCTCTCCAAAGAAGCCTCGACACCTTCCTGGGTGTCTGGCTGGAGTGGGAAGCCAGGCATCAATGCAAGAACTCTGGACAAAGGCTAAGGATTTCAACACCTAAAGCACTGAAAACACTCCAGCACTCCAAGTAGGGTTTGGTATATTACCAAAAGCAATCTTTAACACATTGTTAAAGATTGTTGAGAGGTAATAGTATAGCTTAATATGTAAGTTTTAAATTAGAGTAAGTCACTTGAAATTATAATACTGTGTGATTTAATATGCTGTTCACTTAGTTTTACTTGCTTAGCACGAGTAGCTGGGTTTGCTGAAGCCTTGGCTGCAAGCTCTGAACTTTCACCTTGAACACATGCATTCAGCTGGTAGAGAGCTGATTTTTGAGCAACTCTCCTAGAAGCTGGCACAGTGCTGAGTTTTGAATTTACAGTGAGAATAACATTCCTAGCACGCTGATATTTTAGTTGTTGCTAAGCAGTGCTTATTCTAAATCAAGGGCTTTTTAGTTTCCCATGCTCAGCCAGAGATGAGGTGCGCAGGAAGTACAAACCAGAAGATAAGGAGGCTGCAGCCATCAGCAGAAACTGCAACTTAACAAGATAACAACACACCATTTTTGCTCCAAATAAGTTTGTTTCAGCCCTGGAATCTTTTCTCCTCCTAAAAATCTTGTTTTTCATAAAAGCTTTGGTACTTACGTGGCAGAAACTGGGTCAACTGTTAAAACCCATCCTTCATATTCATGTTTCTCAACTGCAACAACTTTCACCAATTTGTTCAGATACGTTTCCCAGTCTAGAGGGCTTTTTCTCTGCCAGTCATTCATATTTCCTACATCCAGCACCTAGAAAACAACCAGATCAGTCAGCAGATGCAATCAATTTTTTTGGTTTGCTCTTTGTGAAAAACGGCAATCACTTGTTTTTAAAATTTTAAAAGTTTAACAGTAATAAAATTGTTATAAAAGTAGCAATATAATTAGAGTAATAATAATTTGGACAATTTGGATTAGGGCAATATGAGACAACAGAAACAAAGAGTTATGGATGTCCGGGTACCTCTTTCTGGGCAGCACAAGCCCGAAAAATGACACCCGTTAACAGAGGATTAACCCTTAAAAACAACAGCCTGTTGCATATTCATACATCTCATACATGATGCATAAATTCCATTCAAACAAAGAATTCTCTCTGGTCATTGTCAACTTCTTCCTCTTAATCCTACCAGCGTCTTCATAGATGAGCAAAGCAGGAAGAAGTTAATTTCTTCTGATAATGGGGTAATAAATTCTCTTTCTCTGAAAGATTTAGGTGTCCTGTGGTTGCTATCTCGGTGTGACTCCTTTCTTTAGAAAAAAAGTATCCTACATAGCATAGTTTCTATTTTAATCTTATGCTATAACCTAAAGCTATATTTAACAGGCTACTTAAGAAAATTAATACAGCATAACTTTCTAACATAACACATATTCATTTTCATATTTGCGAAAAACCAATTATAAAATACGCATTTTTCACACTCTTCACGTCAGGACTGGGTTTGCCTCCATGTAAAGATTTGTCTTTTAAAAAAAAGGCAATTTTTGCTTTTTTTTACAAGCAGACATTCACACAAGTGGTTTGTAAAAAGCTGCACTTCTGTAATTCCCCGTGGAGCCCGCTTGTTTCTAAAGGCACACAGCAAAGCCTCAAGCCCCACTGTTCTGGTAACCTTAAGCTTTCCCGTTGCATCCAACACTCCAACTACTGCTCTGCTTTGTTACAAAACCTTGGAGGTAAAAGTTCAGCGCCTTTGTTTTGTGCACTGGCGCCCGAGCCCTTCCGCCGCCTTGGATAAGCGCTATCCTACCCTCTCCTCCTCATCCCCTGCGCTGAAGCATCAGCAAGTGCTGTTCCACCCTTTTCCCCCCGTGCAGCATTCCCAGCCCAGCCTTCCCCCCGAGCGGGGCCGCAGAGCGATGGGTGCAGCGCGGCTCGGGGAGCACAAAGGCCTGGAGGCCGCTTTGTTCCCCGGGAATGCCTTCCCGGCAGGAAGAGCCTGCACAGCCCAGCTGAGCGGGGGCAGGAGCCCCGCTCCCCATCCCGCTTTCCCGCTCACCGGCCCCAGTTCCCGTTCGCGTTCCCGCCGAGGGCTCCGGGGATCTGCCCCGGGCGGCACCGCCGCTTCCTGGCGCCGCCGCCGCCGCCTTCCCCCGGCCCGGGTTTGCACCAAATGCTCCCGTGCGGGGTTTTACAGCTGCGGGGGGGCACACAAATGACACAGAGGCTCGCACGCATCAGACCAAGTCGCAGAACAAGGAGTCTTGGGGCGTGTGGCACTTAAATGCCGCTGCCTTCTGCCCCTCTGAAGCTGGATTTGCTCCTGGGATGCTCCTGCTGGCGCGGTGAGACTGCAGCTTGCACATGACAGGCCGTGCCTCGACTCTGTGTGTGTTAATAGGGGTAGATGCACGCTCTGTACATCTGCTACATAAAAATAAGGTATTTTTGCTGCCTGGTTGTTGAGTTGCTTTAACAAGCTTTGCCGTGCCGCTGTGAAAGTGGGGAGCTTGATTGCAACACCCACCCCCACCCCACACCTGCTCTATTTCACCAGCACTCAGGCAGAGCTTCGGGTGGATGAACCAAACAAGTCATTGACGCCGTGATTTGTTAGGAATTTGTGAACGCAAACATGCAATGGTTTGGTGAGTGCTAACACAGAAAATATAAAGGGTATAAAATGAGACAGTCATATTTTGGAGGCTTAAAGGAGCTATTTCCTTTTTTTTTCCCCTTTCTTTTTGGGGGTCTCAATTCAGCCTCTCCAGTACTACACAGATTGTGTATGAATGGCTTGTGCCACTGCATTCAGCTAGTGCGTTTTTTCAGTCACAGCTCGTTCATCAGAAAGCAGGGAGAGCAAATCCAATAGTTCTCACTCTAAGAAAAAGCACTGGCCTGCACTCCAGCGGCGGCTACGCACCAGCTGATGGGGATATCGCCTCCAATACTGGATGCGTCGAAGGATTGCTCCCACTCAGGAGATGCCAAGACAGAAAGGCCCCGCTGCCTTTACTTCCATCGGGCAGATGATCACCTACAGCGGCAGAACGGGCAGTCCACCTTCCCAGGGAAATGCTCTCCTGCTCCCACTCACTCCTCCAATTCCTATTTCAGGCCCCGAGTACCATTCAGAAGCCCGCCCCTGGCGCATGCGCGCCTCCGCGCGGCGCGGGGGAGGCGGGGGAGCAGGCCAGGGGGCAGGCGCGTGCGGCGGCGCGTGCGCGCGGGCGGCGGAGCCGTCGGGATGTCGCGTTACGGCCGCTATGGAGGCGGTGAGAGCTCCCGGGGGCCGCGGGCGGCGGGCGGCCGCGCGGGCAGGAAGGCGAGACGGGTCTGAGAGAGAGGCGATTACCACGGGGAGCTTAGCGACTGGCGTGCGCCGGTGGGGAGGGGAGGAAGGCGATGCGGCCGCCGCCGCCGTTGTCGCCGCCGCCATTTTGCGTCAGCGGCCGTGGGGAGGGCGCGCGGCCGGGCGCGCGGCGCTCGCGGTGAAGGCGGGAAGGGGCCGCGCGGACAAGATGGCGGCGGCCGGGGGAGGGCGGGGCGGGGGCTGAGCCCGAGCCCGCTCCCGGCCCCGCGCTGACCCCCGGCCCGCTTGTCCCCTCAGAGACCAAGGTGTACGTGGGCAACCTGGGCACGGGCGCCGGCAAAGGCGAGCTGGAGAGAGCCTTCAGCTATTACGGACCGCTGAGAACCGTGTGGATCGCCAGGAACCCGCCGGGGTTCGCCTTCGTGGAGTTCGAAGACCCCCGGGATGCTGAAGATGCTGTCCGTGGACTTGACGGGAAGTACGTGTCCACTCCGCGTGTTTACCGAGGCTTCTGAGAGAGAAGCGGGGTTTATCTCGCTGGTCCCTGTGCTTTTGTAGTGCTGTCATGGACTGAAAGGTTTAACCCAGACGCTTCGTGGACTCGTTGCAGGGTGATATGCGGCTCCAGGGTCAGAGTGGAAGTATCCACAGGGATGCCGCGCCGCTCCCGCTACGACCGGCCCCCAGCCCGGCGCCCCTTCGACCCCAACGACAGATGCTACGAGTGTGGTGAGAAAGGCCACTATGCCTATGACTGTCACCGCTATAGCCGGCGAAGGAGGAGCAGGTAGATGCGGGGTCGGGGCGGCCGCGTTGCTTCGCCAGCTCGCTTTTGTGTAGTTCTTGTTAGCAAAGAACACGATGTTACACCAGTTTTCTTTAAACTTTAACGCTAGAATAAATGTATAGGTGTATATTACAATTTGTTGCTATTTCTATCAAATGTTACTATTTTAATAATCAACCTGGTCAAAACCTTTCAGGTTTCTTCGTTTGAGTCAGTCGCCTTGATTCAGAATGTCACGAGCCTTAAGATTTCATGCTGAGGCGCCTTGCAAATCCGACACTTAAGATCCTCCTAGACCTTGAGGTGATCAGCATAAGAGGCCAGATCCCCTCGAGCCATCTACACGTAGCTTCACCTTATTCTTTAAGGGCAGAAAATTTGAGACGGTGACCGCCGTAACAGTAAATTTGGCTTTCAATTGGGGCCCCCCTCCGGTTTAGAAAGAGGAACACCAGATTGACCACATTCCCACCTAGAAAAATCTTCTTGCGTCAATCAAGCCTCACCCTGGCTCATTGGGCTGTCAGTTTGATCGTCGTTAGATTGAAGAGAACACCTACCTAGATGCAGCGCTCGCCTATAGATACTTCTAGATCGTCTAGATCTGCTAGACCTTGGGCCAAAGAGGGTCGACCTGCAAACTTGCAAGGTTTATTTTAAATACGCATTACAGTGTTTTCTATTCTAATGTAATTCTGCAATGTAATTCAGCTTTTAACATTTTTCTAGGTAGTAAAAATGCTCAAGACAAGTAGGCCCAGACATTTTTCCAACTGACAGATGCTAGTTCTTTAGTTGTCTGAAAAAAGTTTTGACTTCAGCAGGGCCTCACACGTGCGGGTTGCTGCAGCAGTCTGCTGATACCTGTTTTTTCTAACCTAAACCCAGGTCCCGGTCTAGATCCCGCTCGAGGTCCCGAGGGAGAAGGTATTCCCGGTCACGCAGCCGCAGCCGTGGTAGGAGGTGTGTCTGAGTTTGTCCTTTATTCCTGTTGCCTTCTTTTGCCTAGAAAAAGCTACACTTGAGCAACTCTTGGAATTGCTTTCTTTGCAGGTCCAGGTCAGCTTCCTATCGTAGGTCCAGGTCCGTGTCTCCTCGTAGGTCCAGGTCCGTGTCTCCCCGTCGGTCCCGGTCGGGTTCCTTGAAGAGATCAAGGTAATTAGTCCTAATTTTTACTGTGTGATTTTTTTTTTGATATTTTCTTGTTTTAATTAGATTCCAAAAGGTACTGGATAGCAGGTTTCAAAAGATGCTGACCTCTAAAAGTCAGCATGCTTTTAAAAGTTTCTGATAACCTTAGTTAAATTTGCAGGAGTGCTAATGAGTTTTGAGACCTTGCCTTGAGACAGTGGCATCTCCCATTGTTGAATTTCTTTGTCTAAAATGTCTAATGGTCATGTAGGTCTATGATCATGTAGGTCTTACGTTCACATGTGGACATTAATTTATATTGTGCTGTAATTGTCATCACTTCTTCTTGAGTTTATTTGTTTTTAATTTATCTCAATTTTTAATTTCAGGTCTAGATCCAGATCCAGGTCTAGATCCAGATCTGTTACATGGCCCCGAAGCAGGTATGTGACTATAGGTAGTTGGTAAAAGTTGCTTAGAAATCTCATTAGGTTCTCAAGCAACTGTTAAGGTTTTTTTCTAGGAAAAGATGTGTTTTCCCTCTACTAACCTAGAGGCCTATAGTTTTAAAAAGCAGTGCAGAAGATTGTTCTTCCTCTTTTTATTCTTTTGCGCACCACTAACATCTAGGTTACCACAGTCATCAGAAATACTGGTATGATCAGGTTGCATTAACAGCTAACAAATGTAGAATTGATCTCAAAAGTTTCTTTTTCTTTGTGTAGCACACATAGGATTGGGATTCTTCCCATTATTTTTCTGAGAAAGCAGGATGCTCCTCTAGTAGTGTGTTAATGTTTTATTGTCTGCAACCAGGCAAATCTTGAAGGGCTTGCTGGTGTCCTGAGTGTTACAGCTGCAGTTCTAGCTCTGTTAAATATCAGTGTCAATCTGCAGGAGCTGATTTTGATTTGAGATAAACACCTGTCAGAATTATTTTGTACCAATAAACTTGTCACAGGAGCAAAAGTCAGATTCTAAAGGAACACAGGATGTTATTTGTTCCCTTAAGCTTCACTTGATAGTAAGTAAGAGCAGCCTGTGCTTCATGGAGCCTTGTCCTGGCAGCAGGGCTGACTGCGTGTCCTAGACAAGAGCAAGAGTAAATGGAAATTCTGCTCTGGATATGGAATTGCTTATGGCCCAGCCTATCCCTGTGCCTGCTGTCCTGGTTTTAATGGCTGCTCTTGGAAACAAGGAATAGTCAACCATAAAGAAACACAGGAAAATAGAGGATAGCATCAGCTAAAGGGAGCAGGTGGAAAAGCCCACAGGTGAAGGTGGCATTTTCTGAGAATGGACAGCAAGCAATGATGGGAGTTTTAAGGGAAAGGAGAGATGAAGACCAGATCATTATGGCTTAGTTAAGAGCAGAAACTCACACAAATAGTCCAGAAGCTGGTAAAGAGAGAAGGTGGTTGGCCAAGGCAGTAGAGCAGTGCTTTTCTTTGGCTGGGTACACCTGTGGCTAAACCATGTTGAATCTTAGTACTGTTGTTCCAACATGACTTAATCATGGCTTACCACTGTTCACTGTCAGTGATGAGCCAGAAACAGCCACAGTCAGCAGACTCTCTAAGAGAAAAACATCTTGACTTTACCACCATAGTTTCCTCTTTCTGGTACCATGCTGGATTTCTGCAGGGTTAAGGATACTTGTAGTGACACTTCTGGACTGTTGTGTGACACTTTGCATTGTAAGTAGGGATTAAGTGACTGAGGCATAGGAAGTTACAGATGTGCAGCTAGCCAGAAGTGGCAGAAGAATTGTGCTCGTGTAATTGTAAGATTATTTCTTTACAGAAGAGCCCAAGGAATGAATTGCACCCAGAGACAGACTCTGGGTTCATGAGGGAGACCCAACTAAATGAGTACATGGCATTTGTTGGTTTGACAGTGTCACAATGCACATCTGGAAATTGTTGTGGAAAGCCTTGGATGTGGAATGCAGAACATTTCTTGGGGGACCTCAAAATTTCTGTGAGGCTTTCAGGCAGTATTAGTGTCCTGTGGTGCAGCAGCCTCAAAGGTGGACATTTTCCACCTTTTATTCATAAGGATTAAGTTCAAACATTTAAAAAAATACTTGACATAAGTGGATATATTAGATGATAGTGGATATATTAGATCTTCTTCACAGAGAAGATGCTTCTAGGAATGAGCTGTCTGCAACTTCAGTGGCAGATGTTGCTCAAGTCTAATAAAACCTGCAAGTTTAGAGCATGGCTTTTTATTAGCTCTCTGAAAATACTGGTCAGGATTTGGGTTGTTCCTGTGTTCCTCCCACCTGCATCAGCAAACACTGGTCATCAGCTAGGGACCAAAGTACAGAGCAACATGCAGCATCCATGTAAAAAGACTTCTTTGGAAACTTAGCAGGCAAAACCCTGGAAACTTGCAGGATTCTGTGTACTCAGCATGACAGTGATCACCCACTGAGTGTGAATCCTGCTGTCCCAAACATGGGAACCTGCATGTTCTGTTTCCCTGCTGAGCTGTGTTTTTTCTTGCAGGTCTAGGTCTCATGGCAGATCAAAGTCTGCCTCGCCAGCTAAGAGGTGAGCACACACACATAACAGCCTGCAGTAGCATCTCAAATTTAGGTTTGCATGATTAACAGAGCCTGGTCCTTTAGAAAAATATCCCCCTAACATGGGTCCCCAGCTAATCTCTTTGTGTAATGACAGAAATAACAGCATTTCCTCTGCAGCTCTTTGGAGTGTGTTCCTTACCTGTCTCTGTGTTTTCATTAACTCTTGGTAGTTTCCGACACAGTACTAATTTTTTGTGCCTTTGTGCTCAGTTCTGTTACATTTTTCTATCCATCAGATAAAGACCTTGAGCTCTGTTAATGCTTTTCATAAAACAGCAGTCTGGTGATGTTGCTTTTCTCAAAGCCTCACCTTAGTACCACCCCTTGTTTTTCTGTTTGTCTGCTGAAGAAAGTTAAATGGAGATGCTTAAAATGCATCTCCATTCTAAATAAATGGAGAATCCCTGTCAGAGTAAAAGTTGATCTGGAAACTACCATTGGAAAGACCTGGCTAGATTCCTATAATTTGCTTTCTGGTAGGGTGGGGGTTTTTTGAACATAAAAGTTGTTTTGACATTGAAGCTGCATTGGTGCTGTTCTGTTTTGGCAGCCGGTCCAAGTCCCGGTCACCGTCTCCAAAGAGAAGGTACGTTGGTCTCCTACCAATAGCATAGACTCCATAGAGCTGGCATTTTAGTGTCTGCACTCATCTCTGCTGAGGAGTTTGATGCTTGTAGGAAAGTACTGGAAAGGTATTTTGCTGAGATCTCTTTCACAGCAATAATGTTGTGGTTATGGCTTTCTGTATGGTAATATCTATATGTGGTGATAAATGCTCAGGGTTATGTAGCAGCATCTTGTTGTCTGCTCCCCTGTTCCTTTTGGTTCACATCAGAGACTGATGAGCTTAAAGGATAGGATAAATGTAGGAAATCAGCTTTCAGTCTCATTTAAAGCTGCATTGACATTGGGGAAGGTAGAGTGGAGTAACCTGGCACAGCAGTCAGGAATGGAAGATCAGGCCTGTTATGTTCACTGCTGTTAGATTATATTTTTCTTTCGCTGTAAGTTAGTAAATAGTTTTCTCTCTCTGTGTATATGCACAGAGTAATGTGTAGAATATGTGGAGTGACAGAATCAGCAGATTTTTTTTCCTAATTATAATTCTTTAATAGTTCATTTTTACAACTTCAGTGTCAAACAATTACAAGGGCATGAAAAAGCGCTCATAAATGCTGAGTGAACACCATGATAGGTTTTGACAAGCTGCTGTATCAGAACAGTGAAGAAGTATCTTCCTCCTTTGGAAGTCACTATAAGTAATACCCTTAGGATGGCCTTACAGTGATCTCATTTTAAAAATAACAGTAAAGAAAAAAGTGTTATCTCCTGATCATCAGCCCGTCAACTTTTGTCAGTAGTGATTGGTTATTTTATTTAACAAGAGCTTAAAGAGAGCAAGAGTCTGGGTATACTCCTGTTGCTTTTTCCTGTATTTGTGATTCCTAAGCAACTACTGAAATGTTAATTGTGGATTGTTTTCCTTTCAGCCGTTCACCATCAGGAAGCCCTCAACGAAGTGCAAGTCCTGAAAGAATGGATTAAAGTTATGAAGTTAATCTTTTAGGAAGAAAGTTATTTTGCTTACTTTATTATAAGGGATTTTGTGGTGTCTTTGTAAATGTAAGAATGTAGATAGAAGAGTATATCAACTAAAATTTGGCATGATCTGGGTCTTCTGAGTTAGTCACACCAATAGACTAGCACAGGTCTCTTTTTATTGTATGAATTAACTTCCTGTGATATGAAAATGTGGGACTTTTTTATTGGCACATTGAAATAAAATGTGTATTTTTAACTAAAACTTCTCTGTAGTAACCCTGCTGCTTCTGTTAACGTTTGGGTAATTTTAGCTGTGTGCCATGTAACATGGATGAAAAATGTCTAAAATGGGAACCACTAGTCCCAGCTGGTGTCTTCTCAAGGTAGTCACTTTTCACACCTACTGTTGAATGGTCTTTGGTGAAAGGATCACTTCCTGTTCTCCTTGAAATGGAATTTAAATACCATCTCTATCTGCAGATGGATAAAAAGTTGCATATGCCCTTTGCATTTCTTGATACGTAGTGGGCATTCATTTTTCTGCCTGATCTGCTTATTCTGCAAAGCTCATTCTCTGGTGTTGGACTGTTGATACCAGATGCCTCAAAAATCTAAGGATAAACCTTCCTCCAAAACACATCTTTTAAACAAATAACATCTGCAGAAACCTTTAGCGGTAATAGAGATTACTAATAACTTGACAATTGCTACTTTCACTTGTTGCATATTTTAGTTCTTTGGGCTATTGATGTAAAGAAAACCTTTTAAAATACATCGAGGCATGTTTTCCTTTTTTGAGGGAAGATCCTTAAAATTAAAGATTATCAGCTGCCCTCAGGAGTTCTAACCTGCTTCACAGAAACTGGTATGGGTTGTCAAGCAGCCCTTATCCTGGAGGTGGTTTTGTTGAATGATCCCAGTTTCTTACAGCAAATACACAAACTGCAGGAGTCATTATTTGTGTATAGGTGTGTCAAATTGTCCTCATTCTGTATGAAGGAATTGCATGATAAAGCACTTCAACACCGATCATAGCAAGGGACTGGCAACAATGTTGGACTGTGAACAAAAACCTGGTAGGCAGAGGGGTGAAAAGCATCTTTTCTTTTTGCTGGGATTGGCTATCTAGCAGAAATAAAGGCCAGTTTCAGCAGCAAGTAAGCACTGAAATGGAAAGCCAGGCCCGTTTGGGCTTCCAGTGAGCTCTATCAGCAGTTTGGTTCTACTGTGTAAACCACAGCAGAACAGCTTAAATCAAGTTACAAGATGATTTTGTTACATGTGGGGTAACACGTGGTTTTCAAGAAACAGATTTCCTGCTAATGACTGCATGGAGCTTTTCTGGGGGATGAGTCAACAGTCCAGATCCTGAAGGTGCTGTTCTGCTGCAGCATCCTCTGGCCTTTATTCCTGGTCCTCACTGTGCCTGGATCCTCTCTGGGGCTCACCATGGCCATTGGTGTTCCAGGTGGATTCTGGCCATACTCACCAATGGCAGAGCTGACACAAATGTTACCCTGCAGTGATTTAGCCCAAATGCCTGAAGCCTGTGATACGTGTTTGGAATATTTTACTGGTTGTGCATTGTGTACCTGGTGAGAGGCACACGTACGCCACTGCTCTGGAATTTCATCACCTTTTCTTTTCTGTACTCTCAAGGCAAACCTGCTCCACAATAAACCTGCAGACTGACACGACAGCTCTACTGGTACCTGTTTTTCAGTACCTAGAGACACTGAAAGACTGAGCAGAAGAGCCTGGGATCTCTCTGGCGGGGCTGGGGTTCCTCTAAACCTACACATGAGAACCTGAGCAAGGAGTGGGGCTGTGCTGGTGCGGGCAGCCACTCTAAAGGACAGCCAGCACTTTGTAAGGTGCAGAAGGGGAGCTGTGACAAAGATGGTATCTGTGCTTTTGTGCAGCTGTGCTGTCCAAAATTGAGGTGTGGCCTGAGTTTGGAAGGATTTCACCACAAATTCCATGCAGTGTTTGTGAGCAGTTGGAAAAGATGCCCTGACACGGGAGCATTGGACTGGTGCTGCTGTGACCCTGTGCCTCTGGGCAGGATGTGCAGATTCCACACAGGCTGGCTGGGGGTGGGGGGCAAGGGAAGTATATCTGAGGTCTCCAGTGTGGTGGGCAAACCCCACTCAGGGAAAATGGGGTTCCCCTGGTTTCCAACCTGGTGTTCCCTGTTGGTGGGCTTTCTTCTGCAAGGGATACCAGCCCTCACAGACAATGTGACCTGTGCAGGGCAGGAGAGTAGCAGGCCACCATCTTTCTTCTTCGGTATCAGGGTGGCAGAACTGACTGTGACAGGGCTGCCACATTTGCAAGCCCAATGGCCAGGCACTTCCCTTGGAGGCAAGGGCATTCCTGCATCTCTGCAGCTGAGGAAGCATGGTGAAGTGCTGCAGGCCCTGGGCACAGCAGCATGGTAGGAGAAGGTGGGACACAGTGCCTAATCCAAGGACTGTCTGCCTGTTTCCCTGGGAAGTAGGCTATCAGCTCCCTAATAAGACACTCCTGTCATCCCCTGGCTTGTGCCAATTTTTCTGAACCCTCAGAAACATGGAGGTTTTCATCACATAGTTCCCTGATAAAAGATTTTGGAGATTTCATGTGGAAACACAGTGTTAGATTTCTCCTGCATTTGTATATTCAGGACTAAATGGGTGTGGCCACTTCAGCAACCAAGACAGAGCATAGGAGTTTAACCAGAGCATCCAGGGCAGCCAGCTGGGATAATCCCAGCACACTGTCCTCCTTAAAGCTATCCTGCATGAGCACTGCGCACCACTTGGAAAGAGCACTTTGATGGAAGGAGCAGATGTTGTAACAAACAACCACAACTGCATCAGCCTTCCCACATGCTCCACTTGAATATTACTAGATATTCCCCTGCTGTAGTTGGAGCTGTGATGTCATGCCCCTAAAGGTGTTTTCAGTGCATTTTTATTGCAAAACAAAACCCAATGCCCAGAGTGAGAGGCTGGACAGAGTGTGAGACTTTAGCACAGACCAGACAGCAGCAGAGGTGGTGACAGGAGCTAAAGCCAGCAGAAACCACATGTGAAAACCACAGAGGAGGATAAATGCTCCCAGATCAGATGTATCACCCAGGATAGTTGGAAAGCTCTGTTTGGCATCTGGCAGGATTTATGGCTCAGCTGCTGGAGGCACTTACCCCTCTTACTGCTGGGAGTCAGCAGCCCTTCTCCTCAAGCAGTGTTGAACACGAGCCATGTGGTGTGGTTGTATTCCTCACCCGGATGGAGCAAGGCATTGGGGAAATGAGGCTGGGGAGAAGCAGCAGCACATCAGTGACTGTGAACACATTCCATGGGACCAGCAAGCATGGCTGCATCCCTCTGTTCTTCCCAAGGCATATTCCCACATCTCCCCCCAGCCATCTCCAGCAGCAGTGTGTAACCACCCACCACTGCCAGCAGGCTGAGTGGGTGAGTCCCACCGCTGGTTGAATCCAGGCCGTGAGGAATGACTCAGATATGAAGGATGTGGCAAGGCCCCAGTGGGGCCATCTGCTCATGACCCCACACCTTTAGGAAGCTGGGCTGCACAGGACCAGTCTCTGCTGCACTGACTGACCCCTGTCTAAAGCCTCTGTGACCTGTGCCTGCCTCACTTCTGGTGTTTGCAGTGGCCCCTTGACAAGCAGACTCTGTTCCTACATTTAGGGCCCCAGAGAAACGGAGGGTGGTGGGGGTATGTCCCCTGCCACAGGACCCAGGTAACCCGTGCGAGGGGAATGGACAGCTCACCTTGTTAACAGCATCGGGCCAGTTCTGGGTTTCCAGGCAGAAAGCCGAGTGCTTGGGGTACGTGGCACCACCTTTGCCCTTCAGGGAGCCATCCAGGAAGTTCCCAGTGTAAAACTGGATGCCAGGCTGGGTGGTGTGAACCTCCATGGTCCTGCCGGTAGGCGGGTGGAAAACCCTGCGGAGATGCCAGTGGAGGATGACACGAGACTGGCTGAATGGGCACTCCCTGGCTCCAGGGATGGGGACTCCTGCCAAGGTCCCAGCCTACCTGGCCACAAGGCGTCGATCCTGCCCCTGGTGCAGGCAGAAGTTGTGGTCAAAGCCATCCAGGTGAAACTTCTGCAAGTGCTTGCCCAGCTCCACAGGCTGCCGGAGATCAAATCCAGTGCCCGACACGGCGGCCACCTCCCCTAAGCAAGGGGAACAGCAGGCTCAGCCACTCAGCCACATGCCAGCAAAGCCTACCTTGTCCCCCAGCATAGCTGGCAGCTCCTGGGGACACTGCTGTACTTAGCAGGGACAAAGCACAGCCAAGGAGCAAGAAAACACATGAGAGTTTGTATATGTACAAACCCAGCATTTCCTCCCTTGTCCTTGTTAACACTGCTGTGGGCATACAGTGTCCTCTGATAAAGCAGCACAAACAACCCCAGGACACACTAAGCACACTGCAAAATAGTCACCCCAACCCAAAGGTGAGGGGTTTTGCATGGAGGGCAGAATAAACGCCTGGAAAAAAAAATGAAACTGTTCCAATTCAGGCACTTACATAAAATACAGCAGGTATTGCACACAAGGGGTCTGTCTTTAATAATTGCATAAATCTTATTTTCACCCCAAGACTAAGACTACCCACACAAGAAGGAACTGCAAAAGGCAGGGGTAGCAAGCTGGCCGCAACTAAGATGCGAAACAGCTCCACGGTGAAAGCAGCAGGGAGAAGTGGGGCACTGGATTGGGTATAGCCTTAAGCTCTTCCTCTATTTGTCCACAAGCATGGCACACCAAGCTGAGCAGAAGCCACCTGGACCAAAGAATCCACTCCTCCAGGTGCCACAAGGAGCTTGTCTCCTGGATGGACCCACAAAATAGCCTCACATCCCATGTGCCTCTGGCCCCATTTCCAGCTGCTCCTGCCTGCTCCCTGGGGCGGGTGTTGGACCTGGTTACCAGCACCTGGCTCGGCCCACCCTGCTCATGTGCAGTGGGACTGCACCCAAAGGTGAGGGCCCCACTGTGCCTGGGGTCCTCTGGCTGCTGGTGTGCCCCCCTTGCCAGGCAGTGCTGCTCCCCACACCCACCAACATTGCTCAGAAAGATCACTGCCACCTGGTGCCACAAGTGCTGCACCACCTACCAGTAGGGATCTGGGTGTCATCCACAGGCAGGTAGGAATCTGCTTCAATGGAGATCTCGTGGTCATAGACATCCCGGGAGCCCTGCAGGAGGATGGGAAATGCTGGGATTCCTGTTCAAGCAGCCCTAAGCACAGTTGTGAAGTGACAGTCCACCGTGGTGTCCCAGCTGAGCTGGTAGTGCCTGGAGCACCTCCTGGCCCTCACTCCATCTTGACCTTGGGCACAGGACAAAGGTACTAGCCCGGGCAAAAACCTTCACGGGCCCTAGGAGCTGTAAATCTCACAGGGATGAGGTCATCAGTCTGTACTTGTACCTCACTGAGGGCTACCACCCTGCAGATTGACAAGCCAAAACATGCTGGGTAATGAGCACACAGCAGCAAGGAGAAGGGGAAGGAAGCAAGCAAGGGGAAATGCAACCCATCCTCCTGTCTCATCTGCACTGTTGCAGGGGTGTGCTCCTCCTCCTCTTCCACAGCCTCAGGAATGCTGGCAGGGAACCTGCTGGGCTGGAAGGGGAGCAGGCTCAAAGCTGAGCCTTCAGGTCACTATCTAATCTGAGCAGCAATTTCGTGCCCAAAGGTCTCCTGTTCCTGTGGAACATGCCTGAGTTGCACAGTGCAAGTGTTGGTATTTACTGCACCCCTGGGAGCGCCAGCACCAACAACTGCACAGCCATTCTCAGGGCAGCAGCCTGAGCATGGCTCCTGCTCAGAGGGGCTGAGTTGTCTCTCACAAACACTTTTAAGGGCCTTTGTCTCACACCCAAGTGTGACTGTGCTATATTATCCTATGGCTCTGCCCAGCAACACTTTATTTCTCAGATCCTTTTCCTCCAAGCCCAGTTACAAACTGAGAGATTAAAACACAGCTGCAATTCACTTGTATGGTTGACATGACCCTGTACAGGTGTGTGTGAGCCCTCTGCACCCTGCTGCAACCTTGCTAGTCTGCAATCCTGGCTATCTCACACCCCCTCTCTTGATGTTTCTTCTGCCCATTTTGACCTGGGTATTTTGGTGCTGCCACTCCAGGCCCTGATTTCAACCTGCATCAACCTCTCAGAAATGCCAACAGAATACAACTAAGAAATGTCAGGCCACCACTAGGGCATGCCAGCTCTGCACCTCCTCATTAGTCTTCCCAAGGGACGAGGAGAGAGCAAAATTCCCCAGTTACACACAAAAGGAGAACCAACATGCTCAGCTGGATACCTCTGTTCAAGAAGCCCTGAGACCAATGTGTCCTCAGCTGAGATCTACGTGATTCAGTCCTGTTCCTGCATGCAGCCTATGATGCACAGAGAGAACCTTCATTGTTGTGTCCCCAAAATCATGATGTGTCCCCAGACCAGCACGTTGGTGCCAGTGACCATCCCACAGGTCCCCAGGCTTTCTTCCCCTGCACAGTGTGTCTCCACGGGGCCCATCTCCCCACACTTACCTGCCCTGCCAGGTTGAAGTAGGAGTGGTTTGTCAGGCTGATGGGAGTTGTCTTGCTGGTCTGGGCCTGGTAGTTGATGGCCAGCTCCCTGCCACTAAGGGTGTAGGTGACCCAGACTTTCAGGTCACCAGGGTAGCCTTCCTCGCCGTCGGGGCTGAGCCGGAAGAAGCGGACGCCATTCGGGAGCACCTCGGCGCTCCAGAGAACCTGCACGGAGCATGGCCTTGGTGGGACAGGAATGGGAGAACAGCACCCTTCCCTCCTGCCCCAGGCTGGGCTAGAAACACAGACAAAAGGCACACAAGGGATGTTGCACCAAAACAAAGGCTTTTTCAATCACCTTTCCAAAGAAAACACAAGCACCTGGTCAGCCAGGACCACCAGCAGGGAACAAGCTTTCCACTGAGCAGCCAAACAAAGGAGGCAATTTGGCAGTCTGAGGGGGTCTGTTCCAGCCTGTGTTATGCCATGCCTGAGAGTCCACATATTTGATTTTTGCCCTGCAGCTGGACTTATCCCCCTTTCTATGGATTTTCTCATGTGCAACACCACTTCAACAAGCTGACGCCCAGGCACTGGCACTAGGACAGGGTAAGAACACACTGGGGGCGCCTGCCCAGGGGCTGGGGTTGGGTTAAACGGTACCAGATATGCTGTCAGGCACATCCAGAGAGCTGGGACCTCTCCGGTTCTTGTCCCTGCCAGCAGCCAGCACCAGTGCTCAGCTTGGAGCCAAACATGCTGGCAAGGGAAGCAAGCCAGCACACTGTACACAGTTGCCCAGACAGCCTGTTTGGCCCTGGCCATGGGCCTCATGCTGGGAGGATGGATGTGCAACAAGAGGCTCATTTAAGAGAGCTTCAGAAGCTTCACATTTCCCTGAGGAATAGTTACTGTCTAATCAAAGGGGACAGATTTAGGAACAGGGGCCAGCTCAATGCTGTTGAGTTGATCCCTCTCGTGTCCTACACAGAGATCACCAACATGGCACATGGTCAAAAGCCAGCATTTTCACCAAACACAGAACCTGAGGGTGACAAATACACCTGGCTGCAGAGTAGGCCCTCCTACACAGCGTGCAGTTTGACTGCAGCTCCCATGGCTACAGTAAGGATGCTGCGGGTTTTCAGTACGAGTTTCTATTTAAGTCCTTTGAAAAAAAGCGATTAAAGTCCAGGAAATGTACAGGTATCACTATTTTTTCTCTAAGATAAGAGAGTTATTTTCAAAAATCCCCCAGCAGTGTGGTCACACACTGCAGCCCTGTAAGTGCAGCGGCAAGATGCTCTCATTAGACCACACGCTGACCGCAGCACTGATGTCTGCAAAATCAGGAAAAGCTCAGAAGATGACCAAAATAATCACAGCCAAATGCCAGTATGTGGTCTTTGTTAGGATTGACCAGTTAGGGCTCACTCTCTCTGAACAGTGACCGTTTCCTGGCTGGAGGGGGTCTTGGGCAGGTGTCCAAGCATGCCCTGTGGGCCAGAGGACACAAAGCTCCGGCTGGGAGATGTCACTACCTTGTCCCCAGCAAGCTGGTGAGACTTCAGCAAGCAAGCAAGGTGAAGAAGCAGAAGAAGAGACCACATCCCCTGCCTACAGAAGACAGCCTGGAAGCCCTGGGTGTGAGGAAATGCATGCTTTCAGCTGCAGATCACACGTGGCAGGGTGTATAAAGAAACTTTAAACCAACCAAACTGTCCTCTTTGGGGGTACAACAGCCAAGCTATCCCCAGTACTCCCTTTTTTCTAAGGCTGCTGAGGAGCATTTCATCCCAACCTGATGCCAGTTAACACTGTGATTTTTTTTCAGGCACCCTGGCTTTTTTCCCATCAACCTGGATTCCTTTCACCAAAAAAATCCCATTAACCCCATGAAAGCAGTTGCACCAGCACATTCATGTGCTCTTTGGGGGAAATGGTGGATCAGCTACTTGGTGGTTACAAATGCATTTGATCCAACAAAACCCAAGGCTTCAGGAAAGCAGAAACTTCTGAGCCTGCTCTGCAATGGAGCAGGGTTATCAGCAAGGCTTTCAAGAGAAGAGATCCTCCACTGCTCTTACCATCTGTACACAAATACCTGACTTGAGCAGCAGCTCTTGGGAGGACAGCTGAGTGCCCTGGGGCCAGGGAAAGGTTGTTTCATCTCAGGAGGTCATAGGAGAGGGCTGGGAAGGAGAGACAGTGATCCTGGATCCTGGGGCATTTTGCAGGCCTGATCTAATCCCCCTCTGCTGTGAGTCAGAGGGAGAGCCTGGGGGACCTGTTGCAGGATGAAAGCGGCACCAGAGGGGGCAATGCAATGACTGAACCTGCAGCACCACCCTGCTCGCACCTTACCTGGGAGTGCTGTCACAGGCAAACAACGATGATAAGTTTCTGCAAACTCATGTCCTTCTGACTCTGGGAGGAGCTATGGGCAGGTAACAGCTGAGAAACTGCAGGTGGAAATGAGTCTGCATGGACAGACCACTGT
This sequence comes from Camarhynchus parvulus, assembly GCF_901933205.1. Lineage (NCBI taxonomy): Eukaryota > Metazoa > Chordata > Aves > Passeriformes > Thraupidae > Camarhynchus > Camarhynchus parvulus. Next base: position 13,427,577 of record NC_044573.1, read on the forward strand.
TCCCCAGGAAGCTTTCTTTGGGCACTTGCACAACTCCATGATGCACGCCAGGTGGTGCAGCTGGTGCCTGGGGAGCCTCCATTGCTCCTGAGGGTAGGTCCTCACTGCCATGTCCCAGCCTAGGCTGTGCAGGAGCAGCACCTTGACCAGAACAACCCTGTCAGAACTCAGGGGCTCATGAGGCTCAGGGCTGCAGTCACACAGAGGAAGCACAGCAACCCTCTGCTCGGCATCCAAGGATGACATAAGTGAGCCCTGCAAACTCGGGCAAAGACAAGCCAACCCAGCAGCTTGCAGGATCTGTCTCACTTCCCCTTGTTTCTGCACTCACAGCACTTTCTGAGCTGATTAACTCAGTAACCACCAGAAAATGCTACACGGTTCAGGGGTGCAGACATCACACGCTCTTGCCACAACCCCACAGGTTGTATGCTGACAGGACACTGGGATTTTCACCTTGTCAAATCCCTTGGCTCCTCCGTGCAGGCTGTTGGGCCCGTTGTTGATGAACAGCTGATACTCCTTCCCGTCCACACTGAACTTCCCGTTTGCAATCCTGTTGGCAACACGGCCCACGACAGTACCGAAGAACGGGTGCTTCCCCGTGTAACCTGGCCAGAGAAACAGAACCATTGGAACAGGATGGGCAGTCTCTAGGACCTGCCCATCCTGCTTATGGACTCAGTGTCTCTCTCTGCTTCTCTCCAGCGCTAAATAGGTGACTGCAGTTCCAGCGTTTCACAGGACACACAGCTCATTAGTTGTGAGCATCTTTGATTAACGCTGCCTGATGGGATCTTGTATTCTTTGCAGATTTAAAGAAAAGGCCTCTGTCACTGCCAGTTAAGGAATGACGCAGAGCTGCCCCAACAGAGTGGTACACTGCCACCAGTGTCCCTGTTCCACATCCGCCACAGAGCCCAGGAGAGGCAGCAGAAACTGTATCTCCTCAGCCCATGATTGGAGGGGGGGGCGCCTTTCAAGCAGGTCAGGCAGTGTGGCAATAAACCAGTAAGTGCTGGTTAAACTGCCTGATTGTGGGTTTTAAATTTTTTTTTCAAAGAAACGTATTAAGACCCACCTTCTAAAGTGTCAAATCCTAGGACAATATCTGAAAACTGCCCATCCCTGTCTTTTGTCTCCAGAGTGGTGATGATGCACCCAAAAGACAGGATCTCCACTCTCACGCTGTCCGACTGTAAGATGAACTTCTCCACCTCTCCGCCTCCCTCCTCCGGAGGCATCCGCCCGAACGCCTCTCTCCGCACCGTCGTCATCGCTCCCTAAAAGCCGGCCACCGGCACCTCCGGCGGGAGCCGCAGCCCTGCCCGGGAAGGACGCTCAGGATGAAGAAGCAATGGCGGCGGGAGCGGAGCACTCCCAGCTCCAAAGGGCAGCCAGAACAATCCTTGTTCTCTTCCCGTGCGGGGCGGAGCCGCGCCGTGTTCGGCGGAGCGGAGCGCGGAACGGTTGTGACAGTTCAACGTCGGTCACCGCGGGGCAGAGGCCAACGGGACGGGGCCGGGGGCGGCGGGAAGGATACCGGGGGCGGCGGGAAGGATACCGGGGGCAGCGAGAAGGATGCCGAGGGTCAGAGGGAAGGATGCCGGGGGCAGAGGGAAGGATGCAGAGGGGAGGGAGCGAGGCTGCGGGCACTGCCAGGCCGGGCAGCCCAGCCGCCGCCTCGCAAATTCGGGGGCCGGAGCATCTCCGCCAGCAGCTTCTCTAGGGCACTTGCATTACACCGGCACGGCTTTCACGGCCCATGCAAAGCGTGGCACGACAAAATGCTGTTTCCTCCCCTTGTGCCCTCCCTTAGCCTCCCCACAAGGGGCACAAGGCAGCGTCTGCTGATGGTGCTGGAAATCAGGCTCAGGGCATTTGCTGGCCAAGGTGCTGTTATTATCAAAGCTGTGGCTCTGACCCAAACTCCATTAAAAATCATCATTTTCTGAAATACTGACTTCTGCCTGTCTTTGCAGGTATTTTTAGTTTGTGGGGAAAACTCTGGCAACATTGAAGTGATGTATGTGCACATCTTTGACTTCTCTAGTGCAAGGCACAAGAGCACCTCACTACAATTTGGTATGGTTGTGTTTCTATGAGGGCCCATTTTCAAAATTTGTTCAAAGAACCAATAACTCCCACCAAAAAACTCAATCAGTCAACCAGAGTTTGCTGAATATTCATTTCCAACACAGCCATCATCTTTTGACAAGACCAACTACAAATTCCAAGTGAACACAGAAACCAAACCTCCCACGTGGGACTGGGCAGAGATGGTTTGGAAATCTGCATTTCTTTGTTAGCAAAGGCAGTTCCTGTGTTTCCTTCTGCACCTTCACATCCCATGCTCTCTATCCACAAACAACATTTGAAACAAACATACCTTTTTTCTGCTCATCAATAGCACCTCCCATATGAGACAGGATAGGGAGCGGCCCAAATTTTGAAGCGAGGAATGCTCCAGATGGATCGATGGATGGATGGATGGACGGACAGATGAGAGGTCAATCTCATTTATAACTGATTCATGGAGTGTTTTCATGTGCAGAGCACTTCCAGAAGTTCACTCCTTAGCACTTCAGCTCCCTCAACACCTCTCTCTTAATGTACTTCTCCAGACCCAGAAAGAATTTCTGCTCTGCAAAGACAAGATTTCATTAAACTGTGGGGGTTTTAACACAAGAGGAGGTGCCATTTTGATTTACTTCTCTGATTCACACCAGAAAAGGTCCAGATCCACCTCTTTGATGTAACAGTCATGAACACTGATTTTCTCACCTCCCTTCACAGATGCAAGACACTCAAGCCCCAGTGGCCATCTAAGGCTGTGTGCTTGCAAAAGAAACACCAGACACCAATCTGTTCATGAACCAGCCACACAATTTTCAAGCTGGCAGATAAACTTGAAAAAAACCAGCTTGCACAAGCCTGAATCCTGCAGAGAACAGTAAGGAGAAATGTCAGCTTCAGGATCTAAGCAAGGTATTGCAAGAATCCTGCTTCATGACTTGGAGGATTTCTCGTGGCTGACCTTCACATTCATCCTGCCCCTCTGCCCCTGGTGACTGGGGGAGGTGAGCAGGGGGAGGGCAGGATACAAGCAAGTCGTGTTCAACATCTCACCACACCGCATTTTCTTTTTAGTCATTCCTACTTTTAAAAAAGTGGGGTTTTGGGGCCTTCTTCACTGTGACACTGAGTTTTGCTTAGACTGATGGTCAAATGCAAGCTCCTTTCATTTTCTCCTCTTTCTTTCCAGAAGAAAACTGCAGTACTGGGGCTGAACACACCTGGCATTGGCAGCAGGGTGCTTCCACAGACAGGGAGTGCTCAGAAGAGCTCGCTATTCATCTCTCAGACTTTGGTTTCACTTCTCTGCCTCGCAGCTCTGCACAAACAGCTGGATAGTGCATCAGCTCTCTAGTCCTTATCTGCCCTCTCTCACACTTGGAAATGCAGCAGCCTTTTCCAAGCCAAAATGCAAAATGCTGGTGAAGAACAAGGATTTATCTGCTCTATCACAGCAGGTATAGAAAAAGTGTGACATGAAGGCAGGTTATGTGCCTGGTCCCACTGCTCCCAGCTCCTCTACACCAGGCAAGACATTTCTGTTTAGTGCAAAAGGCAAACTGGGAAGTCAGCCTGTGAGTGATCCGGTCTTTCCCCCACCACAAAGCTGGTAAAAAGGCACACTGTGAAAAGGAAATTTTTTATTGTTACTGTTTGTTTTGGGGGTTTTGTTTGGTTTTTTGTTTGTTTTATTTTGTTTTGGGTTTTTTTGGGGTTTTGGGGGTTTTTTTGTTGGTTTTTGTTTGTTTGTTTGTTTGTTGTTTTTGTTTTTTGGGTTGTTTTTTTTTTTTTTTTAAGGGAGCCATTTAACATACAGTCAACTCCTATCACAAAATAAAGTTGTTATGAGAAAAATTACACAGGAGAATTTATTTACCTGGGACCAGAGGCCTGGAAATTCCAGGTGCCTGCAGGGCAGCTACCATTTTGCACAACAGAAGTGAAGCATTGGATATTATACCTGCTTATGCTATTTTTGTAGGAATACTTTATTTTTTTAATATATTTTTCAAAAGACTTTGCTTTTTTCCCCCGTGACTTTATTTAATCCAAAATAAAGTAACTTTGCTTAAAAGGCTACAGTCAAACAAAACTCTGTCTCTATGAGATCTCTTTTTATTTGGTCATCAGACACTTCTGTAATAAATTACATCACTACATTTCCTTCCTTCATTTTGTCTTTATGTTAAATCCAGCTGTGATTTTCAGTTTATTCTGGACAGAGAGCAAGACTAGAGGTCTCAACTGATTAAGAAAATAATTTTAAAGGGCAATTCAGGTTTCTGATGTGTTGTGCTCACTTATAGGATCCAACTCTGTTCTGAGTTACCCAGACCCATAACCTCCATTTTCATCACAGCTACCTTCTGCAATGGAACAGGGGAAGGCTGTTAATGCCACTCACCATCCTCAAGACAGGTGACAGGATGTGTGTCCTGTGAGGAAACTTTGACTATACTCCTGGACCAGGTTTTTTGGACCAGACCTCTTGTTTTGGGAATCCAGGGTGTTTGTCTCAGCACCATGAAGTGGTGCAGCTTTGCAGGCAGAGGCCAGGAGCTCTTAAGCTGTTATCACACCAGTGGCATTTTGATTTGAATGTGACAGAGACACTCCAAACACTGTAATACTTAAGCAATGCCAATGGTTACAGCTTGCTGTTGCTCAAGAAACTTCCTTGTTCAGTAAGAGCAGCCTTGATGTGCCCAGCACTGCAGCTGGAGATGTGATCTGTGGGGGCTGGTTGCTGCACAGACACAGAAAGGAACACAGACATTGCTTCTCACACCCTCCAGCATTACAAGGCTGTAATTAAATCCCTTTTTCCAACACTCTCTGTACAAGCCGGAGGGGATGAGCTGGCACATGAAGCCTGCAGGGAATTGGAATCAGCAATCAGCGAGCAGAACAAAAGCAGAGATGTTCCCCCACCATTTTATTGTCTGTTTGTTGAATGTATCTTCAGCTCTGCTGGGAACTTCCCGGCACACAGGCTTAAAATGGAGCCTCTGCTTTTTTTTTGCTTCATCTCTTCAGGGGCAAATATACTGAGCCATTGATTAGGTTATTTTGGGACTGTGGCACGGCACAATTGCTTGCTGTTGCTCTGGCAGTCATTTCTCAGAAGCCTGTTACGCACACTTTACAGAGCTCTGGAAAACACAGAGCTACTCGAGAACATTTTACACAGCATGTTTCTGATGTGCCTTTGTGTGCAAGTTGTTTGTGTCTCGGCAGCAGCCAAAGAGCCATTTGGATGTGTTGGTTGCTATAGTAATTACTTTTCTTGGGAACTAAAATAATAGCTTACAGCTCCTGCAGCTCGCTGCCGTGTAGGCTGCCTTGAACCAGAGACACTTCCATTTTGTTTTGGAGGGGGTTGGGGACTCTCAAGTATGCTGAGAAACAGACTTTCCTCACTATGCCTGTGCAGCAAATTTTGAATTTAACCTTTGCAGAGGATGTGCCACAAGTCTGAAGGCTCAAAAATAAAAGTAGCTTATGAAACAATAGGACAGCTTTGCAGCTGCGTTTCCTGATGGGGCAAAGATTTGGATTTGCTTTCAATTTATTGTTACTGAAAGCTGATAGGAGAGGGACTGAGGCTCATGCTGAGACTGATTTTCAGTGTTAAGGACCCTACAAAACACTGTGTGGGGGGCTCAGAGGAGTTTCAAAAAAGCCTAAGCAAGCCAAGAAGGAACATGACAAGGAGGGCAGCTCTGCATCATTCAATGTTTTTCTCTCTGGTGAGGCAAGTCCTGCAGGGACCTGCATCTCTGGAGAGGGCAAGGAGGTCTCACAGTGGACAAAACAGCCTTTCAGGGCAACCTGGCAGCTGGCAGATGTCACCTCCCCCCTTCCATCTGCAGGCACAGAGCATTTCTGAGTGACATTTTAAACTGCAGCGCTGGAGGTCTGCTTGAAAGGAAACTGAGCAGAAGCATTTCCCAGCAGTAGGACAAGCCCCATGCTCATGGCTCTGGAAAGGTCTTTCAGTTGCTTTGGGCTCTTGGACTGACAAAGCAGGGATTTCTGTGCAGCTTGCAGCCGGGCCAGCATGGCCCTTCTGGATCTGCCAAGGAAGCAGAAGAGAGGCAGGGGCAAGTGGCACAAAAAGTGGTAAGCCCAGTTACCCTCCTGCATCATGGAGCAGCTGCAGGCTGACTGCAGCTCAGACTCTTGACTCACAGGGGCTGACCTATATAAGCACCCAGCACCAGCAAGAAGTACCAGTTTGCTTTTGCAGTCAGAGGCCAGCAAAACATGGGGAGGATATAAAAAGGGGTCAGAGAAGGGAGCAGGAGGAGCTAGGATGAAAGCAGAAAGAAAACAAATAGGGAAAGCATTTTACCTCCCAGTGCTGTCCTAGAAAATTTGCTCTCAGATGTGCACATGGCTGCATTGCCAACTGGCAGGGAGATGCCAAAGGGAGATTAAAGCATCATCTGCTAAAGACTGTGAAGGCAAAACAGTTCCTGTTTGAGCAACAGCTACACTGAGATGCAGGGAGGGGGGTGTTTGGGGAAACCACAGGGCAAAACTGGGCCTTCATGTGTGAGGGGGATGAGCTTGGCTTGCAGGCTGCAGGTGATAAGAACTTGCTTCCCACGTGTAGATGTGCAGATCTGCCCCCCACTCCCTCCGCAGTTTAGGCACAGCATACACGCAGGTTTTGTGCCTGCACAGCTCTGCAGCTGAAGCACAGTGCTGTACCAAAAGAGCTCAAGCAGCAGGGAGCTACACGAGCATCCTCACCCTCCCCAGGTAATGCTGGATAAAGGACCCTTTGCCATGCCCACCTGTTTCTTCTGTTTGAGGCTTGAATTTAACAATACTGCTGCAACTAAAGCTGGGTTTCCTATGGCCTTTTTATAAACCTCTTGGGCTGTTTTCTGCTTTTGCATGAGAAATTTTAGCTTCATCTTTAGTCCTGGTGGATTGTGACATACAAGAACTTAAATTTTTCCTGAAGAACAGCAGTAGAAAAAATATTTAAGATGCAAAATCCGAAATGCAAAGGGGGAAAAGAGAGTATTTATCTGGCAAAATGCTTTAGGAAACAAAAAAGTAACTCAAAAGCAAATGAAGATAAAATTTCACAATCAGTCCAGTGTATTACTTGATTCTGTAGATTACTGTTTGTCTTTGAAACATACCACCTGTATTTGCAGCAGCCAACACCTGCACCTTTAGCAAAGTAACAAAATTCATTTCTTTACCCACAATGGGTCAGGTGTTGGAGAATCTTGGCTTTCCTTAAACAGGAAATCTGCAGCTGTTGTGGGGACTTCAAATCATAATCGAAAACACGATCCAGCTATGAGATACAGACTCAAGTTACCACAAAGTGAACAAAATAATTCAGAATGATTTAACCACAAAAATATGACTCCTGATTTTTAAGCTGTGGCTTAGGGAAGGAACAGGACAGGGTTAATTCATGACTTTTGATTTCTACTGGCCTACAGAATGATTAATGAGAGTATTTCTGGACCGTTACATTTTTCTTTAATTTGGGAGTAAATTTTCTTATTAATTATTTGATATTTGGCATTTGGAATGAGCTGCTAGTGATTTAGAACATGTACTTCAGGAAGCCTTGTTATATTAAGAGCAAAAGCTGTAACTACATTAAAAATTCACGGAGGCTGCAAAAACTTTTCTCTACTGGAGAAACTGTTTGTGCTAGACAAGTATTCTTGCTGGTATAATAAGGATTTCTTCTCAGCAGCAACTCTTCTCCAGCAAAGACACCAAAAGATGAAAAAAAAACCCTCAAAAGTTTGCTCTCCCATATATCATTAAAATGACTCATCTTTGGCAGGTAGCCTGTCTAAACGTGCAGCAACAGCTGGACAATGCCTGAATGCTCCTGGAGTGTGAAAAGCTGAAGTGTCACCCAAGTAAGTGTGTCAATGGCACTTTAGGGACATGCTTCATCAAATGCAACTTCCTAGCCAAGTCACTGGAGCTCTGAAGGGACAACAAAGATGCTCCACAGCCCTTATTCATATAAACAGCACTTCCTCAGGCAGGGAGGTTGTGCCAGCTGAATGAGTAGTCCTGCATAGCTCAGGTGGTGAATTTCGTTGCGATTGCACAAGAAAAAGCTGAGTGCACAGAGATACCTACCATGAATTCACTGAGCCTGATGCTCCACCCCCACCAGAGCATTGTCAGCTGTGGCTGCCAGCAGCAGCCACTCATTGTCACAGGTTTAGACGCTGTCAGTTAGGGCAAAGCACAAGTGCGAATTATTTTTTAAATTTTGTTTTATTTTATTTTATTTTATTTTATTTTATTTTATTTTATTTTATTTTATTTTATTTTACTTTATTTTATTTTATTTTCTCCTTGTGAAGCAATACTTGGTGAACTCACCCCTTTTGTTACAGTCAAAATCCTTGTGCTTAGTGTCAGGCTCAGGGAGTCCAGGAATGTGGCAAAAGTAATGCTACAGGGAAACCACAAGGAATTTACATCAAGGCTATTGCAGCTAGCTGAGTGGAATGGTACAAAATGTTTTGTTTGGCTTTAGCCAGCACAATCTTCTTTGGAATAGGCAAAAATAGGCAGAGACAGCATTTTAGTGCTAATCAATAGAACCAATCCTCATGTACCAGATCAAGCACAAGGACATCAGTAAGCAGAGCTGCTTTGTCTTACAAAGTATTCATGCTGTGTAATGTGCATTAAATCACTCTGGGAACCCAAGCAAAGACAAGTTTGTGCTCTGGGGTGGTGCATCCAGCACAAAAGTGGAGAAACTCCTGCATTGTACCCAGCCTCACCTTGGAGACATCCTTGTGTACCAGTCAGATCAAAATCCATCACCAGTTTGTGTTCCTACCACAGCAGACAAAGTAGTCCAATGCTGCTGCTTCATCCTGAATGGAAAGAGACAAAGGAAATCAAGATTAGAAATAGGAAAAACTCGTAGGAAAGAACCTGGCTCCCAGAAATTCTCTTGCTTTGACTCTGAGCTTTATGCTCGTTAAATTTTCACCATCAAAGAGCAAAATACAAGCCACCAGACATCAATTAATTTACTATTTTAGTCTATCATATCCTTTCTGGTAGCTCTTCACAGGTGCTTACAAAATGGTGATTCTGAGAAGCAACCCCTGCTTCACTAATTGAACAGTGATATTTTTTAGGAACTGTTGCCTAATGTAAGTACAGAATTGTTACCCCTTCCTCCTCTGGGTATGCAATACTCAGGAACAAAAAAAATGCTTCCAAAATCTCTTTAAAATGGAGCGGCTGTTTTAAGATAGGGAGGACAGTCTGGGTGTCTGGATACAACTGTCCCCACAGATGACAGTTCAGGGTGTAAACAAAGGTCAGAGCTGGCTAAGGACATGGTTTGTGTCCATGGGACAGGAAGGCTTTTGGCTTCCTCAGCAAGACAAGGTGCCCCAGGGTTATTTTGTGTGAGCAGTCCTGAGAGCATTCCACTGACAGGTAGCCAGGACCTCTTACCCCTGCAGGCCACATGGGTCAGTCTTCTTTTCTCTCCATCACCCCAATGTCCTGCTTACTCTGTGTCCACATTTCCTGAGCCAGGAAGGTGTTTGGGCTTCTTTCCAAGCACTTGACCTTGCACAGGGCACAGGCAACGTGTGCAGCACATCCATGTCACTGGAGGTGTCCAACTCTTCCAAAGATGCTGACAATTCAGCAACCTACCAGCAAAAGGAAGGCATTTCAGAACTGCAGTAATTTTGATCTACAGCTCCAAAGAAGCAAAGCCATCCCTGGATGGAGAAGTGAAAGTGCTATTGCAGTGTGTTGAGCAACAAATGGTATCTAGTGTTTATGCAGAGAAAAGTGGCATGAACCAGAGAGAGGAAGTACTGACTAGACTGAGTGGTTGCACTGCCCATCCAAGCAGGAATGCCGGTAACCAAAGAAACCATAAAGGTAAAAAAACAGCCAACCCCCCACCGAGGGGCCCCATACCTGGGTAAAGCTGTGACAGTGGGACTTTTATCTCTGCTGTGGCTGCACTAGTGCAAACAAGTGTAGTGGCTCTTATCTGCTGCTGTATCTCTGCTGCATTCACATCTGAAAAATCCCACAGGATAACCCACCAGGTTGCCCTTTCGTCCTTTTAACAGAGGTTAATCACACACCCTGTATATAACAAAGAAAAAGAACAAAGCAAGCAAAATCAAAAAATATACAAAATGGAAAATGCCAAGATGAAAGTTGCAAAAGCAGACTGATTTTGTCCCCTCATGCCTCACTTGTTGTGACAAGGACTTTTATTTTACAGCCATTGATTCATTTTCTGGTGGGGCCTCAGCCTCTCTCGGTGTGCTGAGCAGGCTGAGCTCAGGTAGCAAAGAGGAGCTCAGGCTCTGCTTCCTCCCACTCAGCCAGGGAGCCCAGGCCGTGCCCAGAGCGGCTCCTCAGCTCTTCCCTCCTCTGGTTAAACTGCCTTGCTTCCTTCTGAGTACTTTCCATTGCCTCGGGGAAAATGCAGAGCTGCCATGTGAGGTGAGCAGCTGTACTGTGCTGCAGGGGCAGAGCAGTGATGTGTAGACAGCTTTTGGCCAGATATGTTCCAGCCATGTACTTATTTAGGGACCATTTAGAATGCTTACGACCTCATTTCACAGATAATGCAATTTTATTTGGCACTCGGTTCTGGTTTTGTGAATTTATGGATCGTGTACTTGGACTGATTGCAGTTGGGTTTCCCCTGGCATGGGAGCATTTAAAAATCATGCTTTTCAGTTGCAATCATAGGATTTTTTTTTTTCCAGAAGTACCCACTAGACTAAATTTACTTAGAGAATTAAACTCAGAGTTATTTGGAGTCTGATTCCAAGTAGCAAGTGGCAAGGAGCAGTATGTGCTGTCCAGCCTAGAGGAGAGCATGGACAAACTGAAAAGAAAATAATAAAAAAATTGAAACTGAGAAAAAATTTCTAGTTCAGTTTGTCCAAGTATGCTGGTGTTTTCACCCTCCTTCTGCAACCGAGGCAGTGTTATCTTCCAACAGGAGGGTGATCAGTGCACTGCTGAGACTAAATTCCAAAGAAGGAACAAAAACTCTGCAAGTGTAATGCTTTAGCATTGAAAGACACATTCCCTGCCACAGTGAACTAATAATGTAATTTAAATTACAGTAAAGGATGTAAGAAAGACAAGGCACAAAAGGAAGAGGGGATAAAAACGTCCTAGTAACAATATGTTCTTCCAAACTATGAGCATAATCATGTAATTTAAATTTCTACCAGATTTGGGGAATTTTTTTCATGTAATTGTTCTCCTCTTTCTGCAATTATGTGGTTGTATTTGACTGCGTGGTGGTAAGCAAATAACACTAATTGTTATTCTTATTGGAGGGTAGTGGACTGAAACCATGAATTCTGTTTATCAGCTCCAGGTAATAAAAATTGTATTAAAAGATCTATTTCAGGCAGCTTTAGCATCTTTCTTCTCTCTCTCTTTTTATACAAAAGAAGCAGGTCTGACAAGCAACATGACAGTGAAATCCTTCTGCTGAGTCTGCTGCTCAGTTCCAAACTTACATAATTGGGGTGTATTTCCATATTCCTTCCCTCCTTTCCTGTGCTCGAGGCACAGACAGAGGGAATGTCTGCTCCAAGGCTGCTCACAGTAGCTGAGAGTGGAAGCCTCAATGTTTCAACTTAAATATTTAAAATATCATAACATCTCCACAGCAGGATAATTAAACACTGTACTAAGTCAACACAGCAGGGTCTGCTGCTCAGTGACACTGGAGCCCATATGCTGCACAGGAGCAGGCGAAACTTTTCTGTTTCAGGGAACACTGAGTAAATAAGAATTTGGTCAAACAGTATGTCATTTCCTCATTTTCAGAAAAGCAGTTCAAAAAACATGCAGGAAAGAAAATTTAATTATTAAAGAAAATCTGATTATTGCAGTGTTCCAATGCAATTTTCTGACTCTGGCACATTCTGTGATTTCTCAGGCTGTTATTTTTTGCAGTGTTATGGTGAAACTGTCTGCTAAAATCCCAGGGCCCTATCACACAAAACTAATTTACTAGAAATGTCATCTGGCACGTAAGCATTTTTGTCCATAGCAGAAATTTCAGTGGTGTATTTGGAAAGAAGTGCCAAGAAAAGAAAGCTTCGTGCTCACAGATGGCATGTTCCTCATTGACTGTTTCAACCACAAGAGATGTGTGCACAGCTCCAGCCCTGTGGGCTGTGTGCTCTCAGAGTTGCAAGGCTTTTTGGTTTGGTTTTTTTTTTTTTTAAATAAAAATAGGTGCAAGTATAAGAAATACTGAAAGGAAAACACAAACTAAGAAACAAAGACCAAAGAGAAAACAAGAAGGTGAGAAACATGGCAAGCTGTGTTAAATCAGATGGATGTTTGCAGAGGAGACGATGAGATGAGCTATCTGGGAGATGCAAATTCAGATCATGCCAGGCAGAAATGGGAAACTGAACCTCCTCCAACTTCTTGGAGAAGTGCCTTTATTACTGTGTTTCAGGATATCTGAAAAAGAGTAAACAGCACACCATTTGCTTTCCTTTCTAGCTCAGAAAACTCACAAGCACCATTTCAGACTGAACAACGTTTTATCTGATACAAGTGTGGGGGGGTTTACTTTTTCCCCCCACACACAGCAAAGGAAGAAGAAAATAATATTTATTTTGGCTGTCTTCTGAATTATTTCCCTCCCTCTTATTTGGCTGCTCAACTGAAAAAGCAATCCTATACCCATTCTCCATTGACCTACTTCCAGCAGGGTTCCACTCCACATCCCTCTGGGTTTGGCAGTCACAGAAATGAATTCAGCTAGGAAGTCCTGTAAGCCACTTACTACACTGTAAGTCTTCTCACCCTGCTTCCACCAATGGAGAAGCCTTCCTTCTCTTGGACTAAGTGGTGAGACACAGACTGTGTTTTGCAAGATGGGTAGAAAATTGGCCAAGAGGCTGCACTCAGAGGGTCGTGACCAATGTTTTTAACTTAGAGTGGCAGCCTGTTGCTAGTGGGGTCTCCCTGGGATTGCCACTGGGCTCCACACTGTCCATCTTCACATGGTCTTGGGTGATGGATTTGAAAGCACCTTCATCCAGGCTGCTGATAACACAAAACGGGGTGGTGAGGACAACCTGCCCTGTGAGGAAAGACCGAAGGAGTTACATCTTATCTCCCTGGAGGACAGAAGGCTTGGAGGCAGGAGGCTAATCTCAATATACCAGAGTGCTACAAGAGGGTGGAGGCTCTCCTCACAAAGAACCGCATGGAGAAAACAAAGCACAACATAAATTTTCTTATGGTGAGAACAACCAATGACTGAAACGCAGGGATGTGGTGGTGGTATGGTCCCTGTCACCCTAGAGAGGTTCCCAAGCTGCCAGGGTGCTCTATAATCTCATCTAGTCTCCCTCCCACAAAAGTCGGACCAATGATTTTGCCAACTCCCTTTCCAGCCCGGGCTGTTCCATGGCTCTGATTCTGTGCAGACAGGCAGGGGCTCCTGTAGCCACCTTCACCAACATCGCCCTGAAGAAGGAACCAGCCCAGCCCCACCATTTGCCAGCAAGCAGACGTGCATGCACTACAGTGCCAGCTGTCCAGACAAGGCTCCAGCCCACCGAGCTCGCAGGGACCACACCGAGGCCGCTGCGGGTTCTCACCCGCAGCCGGGACACACCGGCCGCGCCGCTCAGGGCGGACCGCAGCGCCGGGGTCCGCGTCCCGCGCTGCCCCATCAGCCGGTGGCTCTAGAAAGGAGACAAAGGCGGCGGGGACAGCCGGAGGCAGTGATCGGCAAGGAAGAGGCCCCGGGGCCGGGGGCGCAGGGCGGGCGCTGCGGGACCCTCCGAGCGTCTCCCGCCGCCGCCCCCCGACCGAGCCCTCAGGCACCGCGGCGAGGGGGCGGGGCGGAGGCGGCCCCACAGCGCGGTGACGAGCACGCTTCTTGTCCAATCGAACTGCGCTGTTGCCTGATGGACACGCGCATTAACTAATCATCGTGGCGCGCCCGTTCCCTCCTCGGCTTAGAGCCAATCGCGACGCCTGCGGCGGGGCGGGGAGGCGGGGCCGTGTGCCGGCGCGGGGCGGGCCGTGAGCGGGGGCCGGGGCTCAGAGCATCGCTCGGGCTCGGTGCCGCCGCCGGCTCCGTCCCTGCTCCCGTGTCGCCTCCGCCGCCGGCAGCCCCCTCCCTCCCGCAGACATGTCGTCGCCGTCGTCCGGAGAGCGGTACGAGGAGGAAGAGGAGGAGGAAGACGGCGCCTACGAGAGCCAGGCCAAGCGGCTGAAGCCCAGCGCCGCTGCCGAGGAAGGCGAGATCGAGTACAGCGGCGCGGAGGAGAGCGAGGGCCGCCGGGACAAGCCCCCCGCATCGCGCGGCGGCGGCGGCTTCTCGGGCGGGGTGAGGGACGCGGGGCCGGCGGGCAGGGGGCGGCTCCCCTCAGGCTGCCGGCGGGGGGAGGGGACCCGTCCCGCCCCGCCCCTACCGCGGGCGAGGCTGCGACCGCCCCCGCCGCTGCTCCCGGGCAGGGGGCCGCGCTCGGAGGGCCGGGGGGCTTCCCACGGTCGCGAGGCCTTCCCGGGGTCGGGGCCCTGTGCCCGCTTCCCAGGCATGGAGGCGCTTCCGGCGGGGTGGGAATGGCGGGGGCTCCGGGCCGGGTCCGCGCTGCCCGCCGCCGGCGTTCGCTCGTTCCTCACGGCCCGCGGGCACGGGCCGGGCCGGCAGCCCGAGGGAGGGATGGGGGTGAGGGATGCGGGTTCGGGAGCTCACGGATTGCCCCCGTTCCGCGGGCAGCTGGGCGCCTCTCGGGGGGATCGCCATTGCAAGTTTAGTGCCGGCCCTGTTGCTGAGCGTAACTATAGAAACACCGAGCGGGGGGGCGGCGGCGGCGGGGGCTGAAACCGCGGCCGAGCGATCCTTTCATCCTCCGTTCTACCTTTGTGTCTGGCACCACACGGCCATAAGGCTGATCTTAAACCATTGCCTCCTTTTAAAATTAATTCCTAATTCTACTTTCTCACTCCCACTGTTATGAGCACGATGCTTCACTTTGGGTTTCTTTTTTTTTTTTTTTTTTTTTTTTTTGCTACGTACCTTTTTCTCGTGAATTTGCATCAACGTAGTCCTTGACCCATAAATTTGACCTAACGAGACTTTTCTGTCTATTGCTTGATTTCTTATCTAACTAATTGAACTAATTGTCCATCTGATTACAACCATCTTTCTCCTTGATGGCCGTTTCTGTTTCTTACTTGAATAAGCCAAATCAAGCAAACATCGATTTAATGTCAAAGCTTGTTTTGTGATTTGTTAAAATGAACTTGCTTATCACTGGGATGAGTTAATGAGGGAGCATTTGCTGCTATCATTTCTCTATCAGTTAAATCTACTGATAGAGAAGGTGCCTGCTAAATTTATTGTCGTGGTTTAACCCTCTCCTGCAACCGAGCACTACGCAGCTGACTCCTGCCCGGCTGATGGGAGAGAGAATCAAAAGGGTACAAGTGAGGAAAATCCTGTTCTCCTTTCTCCTTTCTCCTTCCCCCACTTTATATGCTGAATGAGATTTCATAGGGTCTGGGATATCCCTTAGGTCGCTTGGGGTCACTGTCTTGGCTGTGCTCACATGTGGAGATACAGGAGAAGCAGAGAAAGCCTCGATTCTTACTCAGCATGAAGGAAAACCTCTGTATTATCAACACTGTTTCGAGCATGTATCCAAAATATTGCCCATACTACTGTGGAGAAAATTAATTTTACCCCAGGTCGAAGCAGCACATTATTACAAACGTTTCCTGATAAACTGTAACAAAACAAATTTCTGGAGAGAACTGTTTTAACTCTCAAGTTTCTTGTGACAGAGCATCATCTCTGTTGCCGTCAAGACTTAGTGATGTGCTCTGTCTTAAAGGGCAGTGCTGAAAGAAATCCTTACACTTGCTTAAGTTATCTGGAAAGTTGGTCATGTAGGAGAGCTGAACGCCATGCAGTGAGTATTTCAAGTAGAAAGGAAATTCTGCTTTTGCCTTTCCTCTTTTCTGCACCTTTATGAAATCAACTAGTTCTTACATGTCTCTTTTTCCTTCTTTCTGGGCTCTGGCTCAGAGTGTCTTCATGATGTCTCAATGCCTCAGTTTATTCAAGTTTACCTTTCATGGTAATGACACCATGGGGAATCTGATTTCACCTTTTGCATCTCAAGTATGGCATGTGCTGAGGCTTGTGAGTAAAGAAACTGAAACAAATGTGCAGCAGGTTGAGAACATGAGGGGTTTTCGGCAGCTGGTTGTGTCAGTGGCAGTGCCATTGGCAATTTATTGGCAAAACTGCATTCACAGATTCAGTGTTGGGAAGGCAGGAGTTGTCTTGATGCTGGACATGGAACTGGTTTCTTAAGCATAAGCTGTAACATTAAATGGAAATATGGAAAGTGAATGACCAAGTGCTTTTGTTAGTAATTTTATGTGAAGCTTTTAATAGCAAAATGCCAACTTCTACGAAGTCGAGTTATTTAATGTGAATTTTCATGTTTTTTTCTCTCTAACAGATACAAAAATGTGCAGGAAATGTACGTATTCTGTGATGTATCTTACTGGTTCCTCTGCAGGGAAATGTTCTCAGCTTATAAAAGTTGTATGTGGTTCAGACATACAAGATGAAGGTAGGCTGAGAGGAGGGAAGAAGTGTAAGTGTCCTGGATTCCTCAGAAGATAGCAGAAAAATAAGTAGGAGGAACTATAGCAAATGTGGAATTAGGAGGAGAAATGGGAAATGATGGTGAAATTATGATAGGGAGTGGATGATCAGGGTAAGGAGTGATATGAGTCTGGCAGCCATATGATTTGTTGGGTGGGTTTTTTCTTCATAATTATTTTTTAATTTTAATTTATTTTAATTTATTTTTCCCTCACATATGCACTGAAATATCAGTCAACTGTACACTCATATGGCTTATATGCCCTTGTTTAAAAGCTCCTTTGTGCTAGGACTCCTCTGGCAGGTTGGTGGGGTCACCCTCCTGGGCTGTACTTATTATTGTGGCAGTTTCCTGTTCTGGGATTGTTGCATTTGGCTGAAGAAGCCCTTCATGCCTCTATTTTTTTGTTGTCTTTTGTGTCTTTTGTTGTCGTGGGGCTTGTTTTGGTTTGATTTTTTGAAAAGGGTACCTAGAAATCTCTATGTGAAATCCAGAGGGAATCCAACATTTATTTTGCTCTTTGTTTTTCTGTTTCCCACTTGTGGGGAGACTTCTCATAAGCCAGAGGTGTACCCTCTCCTTCATGGCTCATCTCCAGGCTGAGGAGCCAGGAGAGCCAGGAACAGACCAGGATGTTGACCAGGGAAGGAGCAGAATGTGTTCCTGCAGAAGTATTCAGTGGGAGAGAGTGTGATTTGGAAGAATGACCTTTACAGAAGCAGTGTTGAGTGGTGGTGAAGCCCTGTCAGAGGAATCAGAATTGCAGTGTAGCAGAGGGTCAGGACACTGGGATAATGTGGGCTGAGAGCTGTGTTTAAGGGAATTTTGAGGCCCTTTCAGCTCCATCCCCTATCCCTCCCTTAAATGCTGGTTTTATGAATTAACGTCATATTTGTACCACCTGCAGCATTCACCTCCCTCACTGTTTCTGACATACTCCTAAGCATTCTTGTGAAGTCAGGAAGATCTGTTATCTCTGTTCTTACAGTTGGGGAGGTGAGATGTGGTGTCTGAATACGCAAACAGAGCTATCAGCTGCTGCAAGGTAAAACAGGGATGTGATCTTGCAGCTTCTCAGCCACTCTGTTGAAACCTCCTGGGTGCTAAATGGAAAGCAGCTCTCTTTGCAACTGTGAAAAACGCCAATCACTTGTTTTTAAAATTTTAAAAGTTTTATAATAATAAAATGGTTATAAAAATAGCAATATAATTAGAGTAATAATAATTTGGACAATTTGAATTTGGACATGTTAGACAACAGAAACAAAGAGTTACGGACAGACAGTCCGGGTACCTTTTTCTGGGCAACATAAGCTTGAAAAAGGACACACATTAACAGAGAATTTGCCCTTAAAAATAGCCTGTTGCATATTCATACACCTCATACATGATGCATAAATTCCATTCAAACACAGGATTCTGTCTGGTCAGTGTCAGCTTCTTCTTTTTAATCCTGACGGCATCTTCAGGGCTGAGCTGAGCGAGGTAGGAAGAAGTTCCTTTCTTCTGATAATGGGGCAATAAATTCTCTTTCTCTGAAAGATTAGGGTGTCCTGTGGCTGCTATCTCACTGTGAGTCCTTTCTTTTAAAAAAGTATCCTACATAGCATGGTTTCTATTTTAGCATTATATTACAACCTAAAACTATATGTAACACACTACTTAAGAAAATTAATACAGCATAACTTTCTAACATACCACTTATAATATTAATTTTCATATTTGTGAAGAGCCAATCATAAAATATGCACTTTTTGCACAACTCAGTTGCTTTGTGTCTAACATTGGCAGCGTGGTAACAGCAGCTAAATGCAGTGAGTTCAGATCTTCACCTGCTTTGCGCTGACTTGACCATTTCTTCAATGAACTCGGACCTAGAAGCTGATTTTGAGTAAATGTAAATCATCTTCCCTCCTTTGTCCTCCTTCAAAAAAAAAAAATTCCAAAACATTACCTTCAGGCTGGTTCTTCTTCCAGTATCTCAGGCTGAATCTCCTGATGATCTTGTGTTGTGTAGGGTTTTAGTTTGGGATAATGTTTGCTTGGTTTTATTTATTTATATATCATTAAGGATATTCAGATTGTCATGAGCAGAGAGGAAAATAGAATAGACTGTTTCAGTTGGAAGGGACTTGGGACAATGGTATGGTCCAAATACCTGTGCATTTCAGGTCAAATTCAGAGTTAACAGGAGGGGTCATAGTGCAGGCATTCTTTCTGTAGCAGTTGAAATTGATCAAGGGCACAGTGGTAGAGATGCATTAAACAAAGAGAAATGATACCTAAACTTCTCATCCAAAACAAAACTAAATTGCCAGGTAACCTTTCAGAGTATGGGTGTGATTAATCTTAACCCCCTCATTCTGTGTAGCCCTACCCCCAAGGTCCCTAAACCAACCAAAAACAATTAAAAAAGCACAAATCCAGGATATACAAAACCAATAGATTCTTCCACTGCTGTGGAACCTTAACTTAGTCTTGTCTGCTTGGTTCTTCTGAGACACTTCCCCCCACCCACCACCATTTGTGTTGTATCTGTAAAACAAATTTCAGACCAGTTAAGAGGGATGCAGAGAGAGAAGAAAGTTGAGAGTGAATAAGATAATCTAAAAGGTGAGAAACTAAATATAGGTACTTGGCAGAGGGAATATGAAGGAGAAGTGCCATCCTTTTGCAGTGAGGGGAAGAAAGAGAGATGGAGGAGGTAAATAGTGAAAGACAAGCAGATGCTCAAGAAAAGGTAGTACAAATTAATAGAGCTAATATGAGTATACTGGAGAAAGGATAAAGGACACAGTTTTGTGCAAACAGTTGGTGAGAAAATTCTAATCTGGAGTTGATGAGCAAGACAGGCATCTCCTACAGCCCATGATGATTTTCTTCCTTTTTGGAATGGCAAACTGTAATTAGTTGGCAAGAAACCATTGATATGTTTCAAATGTTGTCTAGAGGTATGTAGGTCACAAAAAATGGATGTTAAAATGCCACAGCCATTCTTTGAAGCTGCTTCTGTTGCAGTCTTAGGTATGTGAAGTCACTTGTTTGTACTTCATCTGCTTGGATATGTCAGTGCTTCCCTTTGTGCCTCAGCTTTGTTTCAGGGTAAGGATTTTTATGCTCCTGCTTTCTTTCTTGAGGGAAACGTTTTCTGTCCTTGTTACTAGTCTTGAGCAGGAAGTCTGTTCCATTGTTTATTTAAATTAAATTAACTGCATTTTCTGTCCAGCCTAATGATTCTTCAATAAATCATTACTGAGGTTTCAAATCCCCTTAAGATATATATATGTATATATAAATGGTTCAGTTGTAACATTGGCTGCTCTGTTGCTCTGTTCTCCTGGCTTTGGTGGAGTGCAAGTGTGGTGCTGGAGTTTTGCGTGGGGCTTTTGTGCTCTGGTGGGAGCTGAGTTACTGAAAGACTCCTTTGTAGGCAGAGAAATACTGGTGGTTGTTAGTCAGTGTGTGAGCAGATGCTTTGATGTAACCTTTGTCTGTGTGCCAGCAGTAGCACATGTAGCTTTCAAGATACAGTAGCTGTGAGATCTTGGTCAAAATCCTGCATTGTTCTTCTCTGGGGAGAAATTCCAGCAGCACTTGGATGAGCTGTGAATGTTCTGACCTTAGCTGTGCACTTTACACTCTGCAGACACGTTTGGTTTTTCATGTGGTCTGGTGGTTTTATTTCTCCTCATAGAGGAAATCCAGGGTCATTCTAGATTTACTTGGTACTGCAGCTTTGTAGCTGCAAGACTTGTTTGGCAATAAGATGTGTGTCTGCCCCTTGTGAAGACTTTCCTTGCACCTGTGGCATGTGTCCCCATCCTTCACCAGCCCGTGTGCTCTGTGAATGTTGGTTTGAGGCTTCCTGGCTGATTTGTGCTTGGTTCTTGTGCTGGTGCTCACTGCTGCTGGCTAGAAACTATTTGGAGTAAAGCAGAGACGCTCTGATTTGGTCACCTCAGTGGTTTTATGTGAACAAAAGTGGTTCTGAAATTCTCTGTAGGTAAGAGAAGTTTGTGGCAGGTGGCCAAGATATCACTTGTTTGTGTTTGTGTTTTTTTGGAGGGGGGGTGAGCAGGTTGTATTTTGTTGTTTGTTTTGGGGGAGTTTTTTTGGTTTTTTAATTTGATGCTTCTTGAGCTTCTGCACAGGTTGCTATAATGTCAGGTTTTGGTTCTTTCTAAATCTCTTGCTAAACCTTGCTGAAAGAATGTCTTCTGTATGGTGTTCTGGGAGAATGAAATGAGGTTTGGAAAGCCAAATATTGCTTTAACGATAAGCGAAAGCAAAATTTGTACTTGTTGATATTCTGCAGAAGTGCAGACATCAGTACATGTTCATGTAACTCATGGATAAAGCATTTGAAGATGGAAGTGTAAAAATCTTAATTTTTGAGAGAATTTGCACTATTAGAAAGATTTGTATCTACCAGTACCTGCTAGTAGATAAAAATACAAAGGGATTTCCATAACAGAGAAACATGAACTGAAACTAAACCAGAAGTTTGAGCTGGGAAGGGGAGGGAGAAAGAAATACTCTTCTGAGCATACTCTTCTGAGCTTGATGTGATTTATGGAGATATTAGTTCAAAAAGGCAGTAAGTAGCAAGTACTAAGTGCTAGTAACTCTTCCTTGTGGTGTCTGCTTCAATGAGTAAATCATTGCTTGTATTCACCATGTGATTAGACACACATAATATTAGATGGGATTTCTTGAGTTTATTAAAGAAACCTAAAAGGAAATGCATCCCCTTAGCACTAACTGGGGTCTTAATATAGTAGCAAGTATGCAGGGCAATGAATAATTGATGCAATCATTTTTGATTGTTCTGTAGACTGTAAATAAAGTAAAGGTGCCTGTTATTTCAACATCTTAGAGCAGGAAAAAGTAGTAGTTATTGTTAGTTTTCTCTTGAAGATTTCCTCAGGTGCTTTTTTCAGCTTTGGAAAGTGTGTATGTGGGTTAAGAACATACAATCTGACAGTAAAATCTCTCTGTAGTTCTGTTCCTTCTGCAATTGCCTAAGCATTTGCAGTTCAAAGTATTAACCTTTCCTGACTGCTTTGATCACTGCTCCTGCTGTACAGGGAGCTGATTGATTCAGGATACCTTATACAAATATCACCAGTGGTGTTTTCCTAGCATTGCCACAGTTCTTATTCAAAGAAATGTGTTGCCACTTAAAATTCTTTCCTACTGCAAACAAATAAAATGTAAGGTAAGCTTAAAATATTACACAGCTGATTGTTTTGACATGTGAGAAAGCCTGAAGTGCTGGCTTTTGATTCAAACAGAATGGTCAAATCCTTGATTTAAAGAAAAAATCTGTAATTGTTCAGTGACAACTGTGCATGGAACCACAGGAGTTAAACACACAAGACTCAATTTGTAGCTATCTGGAATGTTTTTTCCTGGCATCTGTAGTTCAAATGAACAGAGAAGAGGGGAATGTCTAACAGTAATAGCAATCATTGTGGTTACTTAATTATTGGAGCTCAATGCTCCTTTGTGCTACAAATGAGAATCTCTCTCATGTTCCAGAAGATGTTGTGCTGCTGCTTAAGTGAAAAATCAACAAGACTTGATCTGTTAGATGGGAACACATTGATGTAGCCACTAAATTTGAGTACATCAACTTCACACTGCTGTTACGAATATAAAATTTGGGTGCTGGGTATTTGCAGTATATTTTAGTGTGCCCTTTATTATCTCTAACATTTTTTTAATCATCTCTCATTATTGGCTTACTTTTTTTTTTGTTTTTACCCTCTGTGTCCCAGAATATTTAAGGTAAATTTCAGCCTTACTTCAGGGTTTTCATGGAAAGATAAGCTGATTCCAGCCCAAATTTTTCAGCTGCACTGAAAGTAGCTCTGAAAAATATTTATGGTGGGAACTCTGTGTGCTAATGTATGATGTCTGGATCCATTAATAGTAGTCAGCCTTGGGGTGAAAAGAGCCCCATATGTACAGAAACTGTAAGTTTTAAAAAATCTGTGTTTGGAATTAGAAGGGAGGTTGGGTTTATTTCAACCATAATCCAGAGCTGCCATTTTCTTGCATTGTGGAGCATTGGAAAAATTCTCAGTTTGTGTTCAGTTTACAATGGGGGATGGCCCTTGTTTATTCTTGCTTTTTTATTCTCCCGGCCTGTCTCAAAAAAATACCAGCATCAGCAAACAGCAAAAAATACCAGCATCAGCAAACAGTGTCAGAAATATTTTAGCTGTTGGACATGTCCTAATTTTTTTTTAATGCTTCTTATGAATAGGGTGTGTGTAAGACCTCCTGCAATTCAATCAGTGTTAAATGGCTGCTTTTTTTTTAATCCAAGAAAAATCCAGTGTGTGCAAACAGATTAATTAAGTCTGAAAAGCTTTTTATTTTAAGTAGACTTCAGCAACTGAACTTGGCAGTCCGTTTGGAAAGAAAAGTTAAATTATTTAACACTTGCTTAGATTGTGCATTTAGATGGCTGCTTCTGGACCCAGTGTAGTGTCTACCAAGTATTTAATTTTAATTAATGATAGAAGTGTTCCTAGCTCTGTGTTGAATTTTAAAATGTCATTTTGTTGCTAGGATGCCGGGGGAAGTCATCACAAAGTCTCTGTTTCTCCTGTCGTCCATGTCCGAGGGCTGTGTGAATCTGTTGTGGAAGCAGATCTCGTGGAAGCTCTTGAGAAGTTTGGAACTATATGGTATGTCTTTGTTAGGAATGATTTGGAGAAAAGCATGTCATAAATGACCGTCATGGGGCCTGGGAGTTGTTTTGGGTGAACAGGAAACCTTAGTGTGATGTTTCCCTCACCAGCTATGTCATGATGATGCCGTTCAAGCGCCAGGCTCTGGTGGAGTTTGAAAACGTGGAGAGTGCAAAGAAATGTGTGACCTTTGCAGCAGATGAGCCTGTGTACATTGCTGGGCAGCAGGCCTTCTTCAACTACTCCACCAGCAAGAGGATCACTCGGCCAGGGAACACTGATGACCCATCTGGTGGGAATAAAGTTCTCCTGTTGTCAATTCAGAATCCTCTCTACCCGATTACAGTGGTATGTTTTGTCTTCTTCTTTTGTTTATTTTTTGTGTATTCACATAGGTAGCACACATATTCTTAAATAAAGACAATGCAGTTTCATACAGATGTTTTGCACTACATTTGAAGACTTTAGAAGTGAGGATTTTGAAATGTTTAAGTTGCTGCATGCTTCTGGAATACCTCCCAATGTGTTGCCACAACATCAAGATTGTTATTGAGCCTTTAGGCTCTGAGTGGTGTATGTTTAAAGAGCAAGGATTTTTTACAGTAGGGAGGGGTTATTTTATTGCAGTCCTTCTTAAGTATTTCCTTTGCAGAAAGGTGAAACCTTTATCTTCTGATGATCAACTCCAGTTTGATGGAATCTTCCTCGCTTGTATTTGGGCCAACATATTTTCCTTTTTAGTATTTCAAGTTGTACCATTTATACAGTTGCATCCTAATTTATTGCCACTTATTAATGGCACGTGTACATGGCTTTTTAAAACACAGGGGTTTTTTGTTGTTGTTGTTATTTAAGCATATATGTTTTATCATGCATTAAATGCTTATGTTTTTCATAGGAGATTTTATAGTAGATGTTAAATTGCACAGAAGTATTTCAGGAAAAAAAATTAAATTGTGTACTATGATACAAGTATGAGTCTTTTTTCTTAGGGATGTAGGATGGCAGAGATCAGTCAGAGTGTTTGGGGTGTGTGGAACCAAGCAACTTAATGCAAGCATTAAGTTTTATTTAATGTGCTGTATATTATGACAGCAAATTGACTGCAACTTAGTATTCCTGAAATTACCTCAAGTAGTCAGTTCCACATCATGCTTTCTACTTTGCTGTCTTGAGAGTGTCAGTAGCTTTTTGTCTGTTGATTCATCAGTGAGTGATGAATTTTGTTTTTCCTGTCAATTTTCTTTATAGAAAAGCATGCCATGGTATGAGTTGCTTTTTAGTGTTTAAAAACAAACCTGCTCTGAGCTGTGTGAACAAACCCACTGACAGAGTTAAAGTATTCTTTGCCCATGACTGTAATACAAATTTTGGAAACTCTGTTTCATTCATGCATTTTAAATTTGCCTTGCATGAGCTGCTCAGTTAAAGGTGGATGCTTGAAGAAACTGGGAGCAGAAGCCTGGTTCTGGGCTAGGAGAATTCCATGGGAATTCTGAGGATGAAGCCTCTGGCACAGTAGCTCCCTTTTAAAAACAAACAACCCACCCCTAACCTCTTCCTTCCCACTGCCCCCAGCTGTTTCTTTAGCATATACAAATGGGTGCTGGGAGCAGGCAGATTTCCAGAATTACTGGCAAGCAGCAGAGCTCAATGAAGGCACCATAGCCACAGCAACTGGGGAGAGCAGCTGTGCCCATAACAGCTAAAAATGTGGTGAGAAAAATACAAATTTTGCACTTGTCCTGTGGGTTAAAAACTAATTAATTTAAGAATGCCTCAGGCAAAGTATGCTTTGTTTAAAAAACCCACCCCCAACAAAAGAACACAAAAATCAACACAACATCCTTCCCTCTCAAAAAAAGAAAAGACACAAACCCCAATACTGCTTCTTCCTCTACAACACGCTTCTTAAATTTGAACTACAGTTAGAAAAAAAGAGATGAAAAATTGCAACTAGTTTTAAGTGGCAAGTCTGAATATCTGCAGTAAACTCTTGTAAAGTTTTTAAGAGCTTTAATTTAAAAACAAGATCAAGTTTTTGGAGAGACATTGGTTTGTTTAAAGGCCTCTTGTGCAGAAGCAAAATTGTCCTAAAATTACAATTGTGATCAGCTTCTGTCTCTCACAGAATATCTTTGGTTTTTTTGAGGGCTGTAACAGCAGAGGGTAAGAAGGGCAAATTAACTGTATTTAATTCTTAATTGCTTTTCATCCCTGTGTGATAGGGGGTGTTGGTGTTTTGAAGAGTTTTGCCCAAGATGTCATGTACAGGTCTTTGAAGTTCAGTTTCCTTGTTTCCTTACCTGTGGGCAGAAGTTTTTCAGAGATTTGTCTGCTCAAAGAGACTTTCCCACATGCATGAGGAAGATGTGATGTACCTTGGCAACTGAATTATGATATTCTAGTGTGTATATAATACAAGTGCTTAAATTCTTAATAAATAGCCCTCATTACTGTGTCTGGTGAACCACTTCATTGATTTGGTAATACAAAGTAGCTGAATTATGAAACATAATTTAAAAAATCCAGCTCTGTGTGTGACTGCTGGCTAATGACACTGGTAGGGTTTTGAGTAGACCTTATGTTTTGAAAGACAGTTTTTTTTTGTTTTAATTAAGTCTCTGTGAAGAAACCTTTTGAGGGACAAATTATGAAAGAAAGTCATATGAAAATTAATGTCACCTGGAGCTGGAAAGTTTCTAGGAATCTTTTCTCCCAAACAGGAGAGATGGTGGGTAACCTTTTGTGCTGCCAAGAGTGCTGTAAGTGATGTCACAGGTCTTATTTTTTATGGGTTCAGGCTGTGTGGGCTGTGTTTGTTTTAGTTTTAAGAAATCCACATGCCCTCTATTCCTTTGCCTCCCAATTGCTCCTCTACTCTGAAAAACATAATAATAAATATTATACCTACTTCCTTTGCCACTTCTCCCTGTGGACCCCCAAATAAACCTGAGGATGTACACCAAAATCTCGGAATGATAATTCTGGAGGTAGTTGGGTTAGATAAAAAGGAAAGAAAGAGCATAGCACCCACTTGCTTCAGGTGGATGAAAACTGTGAAATGCTTATTTTGATAAGCTAAGTTTACATTTTGAACTATTTCTGGTTACTCTCTGAAAAAGAATATGAGCTCAGCTGCTGGAAACCTACGAAATGTGTTACAACTGCAAGTGTCACTTTGTGTCTTTGCTGTGGTAGAACTACTCCAGGGCAGTGCTTCAAAGGTAGCAGAGCTTGAGACATGGATGCAGTTACTGGGTTTTGACACAATTGAAGATATTTGTTAAACCAGTATTTGCTTGAGTACTTCTTATGGAGGTCTTTTCCTGGTTTTCAGATTTGATTGCCTGTAGTATGATTGATAAAAATGCCAATCATGAATGTATTAATTGTAGAGGGGGAAATAAGAAATGGAAAGTTAGCCTTTTCTTTGCTCTTTGGCGCTTAAATGCCACTACAGGAGAATGTTCTGTGGACCATAAGTGATTGGAATTTCACATCTGACTAAAATTTTTTTTCCTTCTTCCTTAGGATGTTTTGTACACTGTGTGCAACCCTGTTGGAAAAGTTCAGCGCATTGTTATATTCAAGAGAAATGGAATACAAGCCATGGTTGAATATCCTTTTTGAGTGTGACTTTTTTTTGCTGTAGGTTCTTGACTCCAAATTGGTTTAACATGCAAATGTCAGAAAAATACTATGTGATTTTGAGACCAAATAATTTCTTAATTTCTGTGTAAGACATGGTAACTTCTAATTTTTGTACGTCTATAAGACAAAGTAGTACTTGCACATATCATCTTTTTAGGAAAATGGCATTGTCAACAGTGGTTGATAACCATGTTTATAGTCCATCAGGCCTAATAATTGCAGACATGAATTATATCACAGATTTGACAATCCCTTATATGCACCTTTCTACACAGAAGTTTCATGGCTTCTGCCTGTGTTGCTACTCAAGAAATGGGTAAGGGATTGCAGAGGTGCATTTTGTCTTCTTCAGACTCTTCTAAAATAGTCCCAGTATGTACTGCTTGTCTCACTATTTTGACTTCATAAAGTAAATGCCAACTTAGGCATCCTTGACCTTGATTCTTGGGCATCATGTGTTGAAGAAATTCCCTGCTCTATTATCCTACTGTTTATTTGCAGCCTTAAGTTGTTCTTGGGTTGAATGTTCAGAATTGTGGTGTGTTGCTGTCGTTTGTGAAGTCCAAAGTCTGATATGATCAGGCCTTAATTTATGAAACTCTGTCAGCCCTCTTCCTAAAGCTTTATTTACATCTGTTTTTGAACTGTTAACTGGACAAAATTTGCCGAATTATTTGGCATATTTTGTGATTTCCAAAATGATGCTACCAATGTGATGCCTGCATTGATGATTTTCCAGGCAAGGGAAACTACCTAACTTCTATTGAATCAAACTAATTGCTATTGATCTATGTAGAAAACTTGAACTGTGTGTCCTAACAGACAATAATTTGACTTACTGTATGTGTTAAGTTTGTCATAAGTTGAATTGTCCCATCAGATGCCTTGCACAACTGGGGGTCATTCTTCATCTTGTGAGAGATTAGGGAAGTTGTGGGGAGGGTCCTGCATGCACTCAGAAACACTACCATCCTTATGTCCTATGAATTCAATTCTGTAACATGCCATTTCTTGAAAATGAAACCAGCCAGCAATTGAAAGAAAACCCACGAATGTGAGAGCAGCAAGGTAAACAGTTGGGGGTGGTAAGGAAAGTGATCTTCAGTAATAGCGTTATCTGAAAAGTTCAAAAATTTGCTCAAATTTAAATGCTACTTGAAATACCCATTATTTCTCCAGATCTGGCCAGTGTCAGTTTCTTATAGGTCTGGGAAGCTTAACTTTCCTAATTTTTAAGTTCCCCAGTGAATCTGCATCACTTTGGAAGAAGCTGGGCTGCAGGAATGTGGTAAAACCAAGGCACATTCTGTTGTTTTGGACTTTTTCTAAAATGTCACAAAATGATATCAAGACATGGTGCAAAAGATCTGTTCTGCTGCAAAGTTCAGGCTTTCTGACACCATATGTTATTGAGTATGGTGAGGTCATGGGTTGTGATGTGCCAAGGCTCAGGCACATTTTTCTGCTAATCACAAAACTCATCTTGGAGTATGAGCAGCATATGAAATAACCTGGGTGTTGGAGCCTGGTACATGCATCTGGCTGTTGTATTTTTTTAGGCAAGATGAGTATTTGTTCACTCCAAGTCTCTCTTTTAGTTATGTGGGATTTTTGGGCTGATGAGTTTAAAAGGGTGTACACTTAATCCTTTTTGATGTAAAGTAACTACTGTGATGAGTCTCTGTGGAGTTCTTGTAGCGTATACACTGGTGAAATACCTGCAGGCTACAAAAGTAAAAAGGCCCTATCAGATAAAAGGGAATGAATGAGACACCTGGGGAAAAAGATCCTTAACATGATGTGTATGTTTGAATCAGTGTTTTGTGCCCAGAAGGCGAAGGCTGCACTCAATGGAGCGGATATCTATGCAGGATGCTGCACACTAAAAATTGAATATGCAAGGGTAATGCTTGGACCTTCTCTTTTAATTTTACTCCAAAACAATACATATAGTCAAGGCTTAACCTCTTTCACTTTTACTTTATTTGAACAGCCAACTCGACTTAATGTCATTAGGAACGACAACGATAGTTGGGACTACACTAAGCCATATCTGGGCCGCCGAGGTAGGTTCTGATCCATTCTCACTGTAGCTCTTTGACTGTACTAATGCCAGCCCTTCACACGTGTCAGGCCGTGTGGCAGCAGTCCTTCCAAAGCAGGCCAGTGCTGCTGGAGGCTGTGCCACCGCAGGGAATTAACCCTGAGCCCTAGTGCCCCCTACTGCCGTGTGCTTGAGCCACTTAGTGCAACAAGGAGCCCACACCTCCAAGCACCTTCGCAGTTCTCAAGGACTTGCATTTCTCCAAGCAGCTCTCTCTCTTTGGAGGAGAGGAAACCTGGCACAGACTATTCCTTATAAACTACAAACTTGCACACTGCTTCTCCTTCGAAAGGACTCTTTTCCCCTATGTTGGACAAGGCATTAAGAAGGATAGAGGACTTCAGCAGGCTGACTCTACACTTCATCATGCACCACATCGGCATCAGCAAAAAAAACCCCAAACAAACAAAAAAACCCTCTGAAAAAACCTCAGACTTGCAGTTCACCTTGTCTGCATACTGCATGCACCACCACCACAAGTTTTTAAAGGAGGACATTTTCAGTACTTCAGATTTGATTTGTGTGGGATGAATAACATGATAGACTGTACCCATTCTGTTCAAGTTTGTATGTATGCTGGTCTTATTTCCCTTAAAATTACTGAAAAATTGAGAACCTACAACATTAAGAACCTCTTGTTGATATCTTTGACATTGTAATCTTTTTATTACTTGCTGTATGTGAGAGTTGCATTCAGACTTAACAATGTAAATATTGTTTAGTAGTAGGGAAGTTCAATCCTTTTATGCAGATACTTGGAACTGAACAGTGCAATACCAGTAAGTCCCCTCAGCTATACTTAAGTAATAAAATAGGGAGATTCATAATTGGTACAGGCATACTGTACTTGAGTACTCAGCTGTAAAATGCTCAGGGCTTAACTCATGTCAGTGGAAACTATGATTATATATGTACAGTCAAACTGCTGTCTAGCCTAACTCCTGTTAAGTGTTTATTTAAAAATAACCAAAGATCTGTAACTATTGAGTGCAGTGTTCAGTAACCTATGTACAATAATATGTTCAATGTAAAGTTAGAAAAGTGAAGACAATGTGACCGAGATAGAATATCTACTTATCAAAGGCTACATGAGAACCAGGGCTTTGACTGTCTCAAGAGATTTGCACATTCAGAGTAATTCTGCAGAGACACTGGGCTTGTGAAACTGTTGTACAACTAAAAACTTAGGGCTTGGCTTTTCAAAATGAAGTTCTTGTAAAAAGTTAACAAGGGAGCTACAGTATTGGTTGCAGCTTCTAGATTATGACTATTTGTTTTGGGATTCAATTTTTTTTTCTCAAATTCTTGAGTCAAAGAAAAGGGATTCTGAAGAAACCCAAGGGCAAGAAAAAAAATCTAAGGGTATGATTTTGAAAAATTGAAAGGATTAATTTGACCCTTGTATCTTTTGATCAGTGCAGTGTTTGGAGGCTGACTTGTAACACTGTGCATCTAATTGGTCTGCAGATAGGTATGACTGTATGAACTGAAACTTCCCCAAACTTGAGCAAACAGTGGAAAATGAAAAACTTAGGATAGGTGTGCCTTGCTCTTTTCAAGAACTCTGTTCTTTTGTTTTTCTTTTATTACTGTCTCTATTCTCTATACATAAGCACCCTGCTACACATAAGAGGAAAAAAATTGACTTGTATTTTATATAAATATCTATCTCAATCATTACATATTGTATGTAGCATGATTTTTCATTTACTATGATCCATATCCATTTATGTGGACAATGGGAATACAAATTGTTGAATGAACAGTAAAATGTACTTGACAAAACAGGCATCTAGAGCAGTTTTGCTCATAAAGTAATCCAGGAGTTGAGGTTTTCTTTGAAAGAGTTTATGTATTTGTCCTTCAACTCACTCTTGCAACTGCACTATTTGGGTTTTGAACATAGTGTGACCTGAGCTGTAGGGCTCTCACTGCAGCAAAGATCTTATCCCAAAGGAATTTCATTTCAAGGACAGACATGCCAATAAATCCTTTCAGAATTTCACACCTGCCCTTCAAATGTTAGGAAGGAAATGCATTTTACTAATGATTTCTTTTAAGAACTGTTTTTAGTTCTTTATGGTAATAAATTGCCCATAGTCTTTCTCCACTGCAGTAAACTTCCTAACAAGTGCCTGCTGCTATGAACTCATATTGCATTAGATTGAATGAAATAAACCCACCTGACTTAGTATTCTACTGGCCTTTAGCCAGAAATTTCTAACTGTCATTTGGAGCATTTCTTTTGGTGGTAATACCAGCTTGCTCAGTGACTCGAGGACCTGATGTAAAAACAAAACTAAAAATCAAGGAACCCAAGCTTAAAGAAGATCATAAAGAATCTTTCCTTTCAGAATTATTTTTAACACAGGTTGGTTCTTGTGTTTCAGTGCTTGTTTACACAAGTATTTGTACTGTCACAATCCAGGGGCTTTGTTCAAGGAAGGAATAAGCATGGGGCAAGGAGAGACTTGCACCACCACAAGGAGGAAATATTTGTCAAACTTTTCTTACAGAATTCTTTATTTGAAAAATGTGATTCTTGACTGTATTTTACTGTGGGCAGTTTCAAAGCATTTAGTTCCACAGATTGGAATTACAAAACTGATTTTTCTGAAAGATGATTACTGGGTACAGTTTAAATGCTCAAAACACTTGATCTGACTGCTCATTTGCTTTTTAGAGCCAAGAACCAGAGCTGTTACCCTGAAAAGGGAGTGGAAAAGTAAACTTGACAACAGTAATCTTTCTTCTATATATTTGAAAGTATTCAGGACTGTTCTCTCTTCAGATTTTATTGCCAAAGTAAATATCTGACTTGGAACCTGGCCTCAAAATCCTGAGCAGAAAGGGCCACATGTGTTTTCATCCACCACTGTTGTGTAATCAAATAGTTCCTTTTTTTTGGGGAAAATACCTCCAACTGCATTGGCTGGAGTTACTCTTTTCAGCAGTCATACTTAAATTTCCTGGGAATTGTTATAAACTGATAAATGCCTTGCCCCATCTTTTCAATGTGGCTTTTTTTTTCAATTGTAAGAAAAGAATTGTTGCTTACCACAGAGAAATCTGGAAGTTTAGATTTTTTTTTGTCATGCAGCATAGATCTGATTGGAAAATACAGCTTTGTCTGTGAGGCATTGCTTCCCTCCATTAATGTAGACCCCTTGCTTAACTTTATATCCTAGAGAACTGGGTTTTCTTAAAGGATTGACTGTTGTGTAAGTGCATTACTCAGTGATGCTTTCCCTGTTGAACTGTTATGTGCTGCTGGTAATGCCACAATGTACAATCCTTTCAGCATGCCCATAAATCAGTAGGTGTTCTGTAAATATATATGTACACATATGTAATGCTCTCTGTTTACTGATTATGAAACCATGTAATACAGGTTGTTGTTGGCTTATGCTGAAACTTCTTGAAAGAAGCCCACTTTGAAAATGTGTTGCTGTTGAAGCTAATATTATGATTCAGGTACTGTCTTTCAAAAGTACTGCATTTCAAATTTGTTTTAAGAGACACATGGGTAAATCCTGCTGTATGGTGTTTTTTATACTAATGTGTGATGTCTGTTTAGGAGAACTATTGGGTATCTCCATAAACTTTAAATGTCTGCATCTCCTCATTGGCCACTGCCCCCAATCAACTTAAGTGCAATTTGTTATACAGATGGCAGTCTTTTAATTTTGGTGTCCCAGGGCTACAGCTTGTATTTTTAGACATAGAGTGAATGAGAAATCGTTTATAAAATTAACAATGACTCAAATTACTTTTTCACTTCTTAACTAGAAGCTTTGTGTCTTAACTGGAGAAATCAAATGCCTGGTTGTACATACTAAACTGATTTCTTTCCCTTCCCACGTTAGACAGAGGGAAGGGCCGGCAGAGACAAGCTATTTTGGGAGAGCACCCATCATCCTTTAGACATGATGGCTATGGTAAGTAACATGGGGTGACAGCTGGTTATGATTTCTTACATGCTCTGTGGAATTGTAAATATTTAATCAATGCTTGGCTGTGGTTCCCTTCAGCATGAGCAGTTCACCTGCAGTGCTGTCAGTCTGCCTACTGAAACACTGCTGGTTCAGTGAAATCCATGTGCACTCATTGCCTCACCCCTATCCTGTCATCCAAAGCATTCAGCTCTACAGGTTTATTCCTTGGAAGAAAGTTTCCTTTCAGCTGCCATCAGCCTGGCAGTGGGTAGAAAATGAAATCTGGATTGGGAAAGCAGTTTTCTTCTAGAAAATCGCAACATAGTGTGATCAGTGCTTTGGTACAACAGAGAGCTCTGATGTTTTTGCATACAAAGCTATGAATTGTTGGCATCTGCACTTCTAATTTAGGTGATTCAGAAAACGTACAGCTATGTGACTGTAAAGGAATGATGTTTTGGAGTCAGTGCTATAAAGTACTGTGTTTGTTACCACTGCTCTCTGTAAGGCATGACCTGCTATTACTTTCATGTGCTGAGCCAAGACCTCAGGGTAGAGAAACAAATGTCCCCACTCACGTGAGACTTTTCTAGTTAGTTACTCTCTCAGCTGTCAGGTGCAATGTTATTTGTCTTGCCTCTTTCTTTGCAAAGGTATTTATGATATTTTACAATGTAGGTTGACATCTTACCTACTCCTTCCAAAGGTTCTTCAAATCTCCAGCATTTCCAAGTCCCACCTTGATTCAGCAGTGTTCTTTTTTCATTCTTCTGATACATCCTTCTAGCTTAAGTAATGTGTCCATCTCCTCCTATACCACTCTTTCCCTGTCATTACTGCCTTTTGCTAGGAAAAAAAAAGACAAAAGGTTCCTTTTGTACCAGGCTTATGTGAGTTTCACATTATTTTTGTCTCAGAAAAACAGGGATCCTCCCCTTGGTCTGTAATATTGACGTTTTCTATGAACAGAGGTATTGCTTACTAGTAGTGTCTCTTTTTCCTTACTAAAAGGAAAAAAAAAGAAATTGTCTATTTCAGTGAAACTTGTCACTTTATCTATAGTGGAAAATAGGACCACTTCGTTTTGCATTAGTGTGGAGGTTTAAGTATTCCTGTTTCTTCCAAATGAGCATTTTGTAGAAAGGCAGGCTTCTGACTTAATCTCATGTCTGGGAAAAAGAGCTGTGTCATCTCCTGACCTCTGTCGCTCTCCTTTTGGTTTGTTATCCCGACTTTGTAATATT
Organism: Camarhynchus parvulus; assembly: GCF_901933205.1. Lineage (NCBI taxonomy): Eukaryota > Metazoa > Chordata > Aves > Passeriformes > Thraupidae > Camarhynchus > Camarhynchus parvulus. The sequence continues at coordinate 13,461,981 of NC_044573.1, forward strand.
CTTTCTTGGTGCCATGTACCTTTGTAACTAGATGGGAATATTTCTGAATGTTGATTTTAATTATTTCCTCTGATACATTTATGTTCAAATATTTTGCATGCTGCAGGGAAGATAATGATTTTTGTAATTACTGGAATATCTTTTTTCAGCAGTTGCTGTAACTTTCTACCCCTCCTTTAAATATGCATTATGTATATGGGCTTTGATGCATGATTAAGTAGTGAAAATAATTTCAAACAACATAAAAACCTGGTCTCTCATCTCCTTAGGCTCCCATGGTCCTTTGTTGCCCTTGCCAAGCCGGTACCGAATGGGATCTCGGGACACTCCCGAACTCGTTGCTTACCCATTGCCACAGGCATCCTCCTCTTACATGCATGGTGGAAATCCTTCTGGGTCAGTTGTCATGGTTAGTGGGTTGCATCAGCTCAAGATGAACTGCTCACGGGTATTCAACCTGTTCTGCTTGTATGGAAACATTGAGAAGGTAAGGCATAATTGATTAGAAACTTGGAACTTCTGTATTTCTTTCAAATGCTTTGGAAAAAGCCTGCCTGAGGTTGTCTAAAAATATAATGTTTTATAAAACTATTGGTTGAGTTCTTTGTTGCAATGCATATTTTTTTTTACCTTATCTGTTATAGGTGAAATTTATGAAGACTATTCCAGGCACAGCACTGGTTGAAATGGGTGATGAATACGCTGTAGAAAGAGCGGTCACACATCTCAATAATGTCAAGTTATTTGGAAAGAGACTCAATGTCTGGTAAATATGTTTTATCAGATTAATAGTCCACCAGTGGGCAGATGGAATGAGGTTTCAAAGGGACAATATCACACTACTCTGTTATCATTGTTGGAGTTATGATTTCCAATTTGCGACTGTTTATTTTGGCTTTCAGCTGAAGGAGGGTGAATTTAGGTCAGATATTAGGAAGAAATCCTTTACTGTGAGGGTGGTGAGGCACTGGCACAGGTTGTCCAGAGAAGCTGAGGATGCACCGTCCCTGGAAGTGCTCAAGGCCAGGTTGAAGGGGGATTTGAGCAACCTGCTCTAGTAGAAGCTGTTCCTGCTCATGGCAGGGGGGTTGGAAGGAGATAATCTTTAGGGTCCCTTTCAACCCTAACCACTCTAAAATTTATTAATATTTATAATTTTATTTATTTACATTCATAAACCATATTGTCATTACATGGATTGGCCACTGATAAACTGTATTCCCTAATGTGTCTTATCCCTTCTTTCTTCATTTTTTAAGGAAAGTGTCAAATCCAACCCATCATGTTCTTACTTTATTTATTTCAAATTATTATAGAGAAACATCTGCTCTTTTCTAGTTAGATAATAATCTGCAAAATAATAATCTGCAAAGTATGATAGCCTTAATTATTTAAGAAATTTTATCCTTAAATTCCAGTGTTTCCAAGCAGCACTCAGTAGTTCCAAGCCAGATATTTGAACTGGAGGATGGCACAAGTAGTTACAAGGATTTTGCCATGAGTAAGAACAATCGCTTCACCAGTGCTGGCCAAGCATCCAAGAACATCATCCAGCCACCCTCCTGTGTGCTGCATTATTACAATGTTCCCCTGTGTGTGACTGAGGAAACATTTGTAAAGGTAAGCACTTGGAGTGACTGACATGCAGTGCTCTCTGGGCCTTGTCCTGGTTTTTCCTGGTGCTGCTTTTAAAAACAAGTAACTGGGAGGCTTGTAGCAGAGCCACTGGAAGAGAGCTGTTCCTTAAGATATATTTATAGCCCATGTGGATGTGTTTACAATTCTGGGGTTACTGTCTCAATTTTATTTATTTATATTTTTTTAATGTGAGAAACAAAATCTTGAAAATAAAGTTGAGGAGCTTAATGTGGGGGGGGGTTTGGAGGAAAAGGAAAAGAAACAAAGCCAAATACATGAAAGTTAGGATTACAACTCACAAAGGATTTACTGACTGCCTGTAATGACTGCTAGGATGTTTTGGAATGGAGACCAGCTTTCACCTGGGACCCTTGGCACAGTTGTATCCTAAATGAACTCTGGGTGCTTAAAACATGCAATACTGGGCCTCTTTAAGTGGAGGCAGTGGCAAGATTGCTGACAGTTCAGTGAGTTCTTTTTCAGTTCCATAAAATATATTTTTCCAAGTCTATCTGAAAGTGAGCTCTGGTTCCCAAGTGGTGTCCTTGTATGAACAACTTCAGAGCTACTGTATTGGAGTAGGAATGCCAAAAAGGAGAACTTACTATTATATTAATATGTTTTTGGAGATAGCAGTGATATCACAGATACAGGGGCCTTGTTTTACATACTACAGAATGGTATTCTAAAGAGTTACCAATCTAAATATATTTTTTTAATGATTTGCTGTAAATTCTTGCAAACTCTCTTAAAATGTCAGAATCTTCCTTTTTTGTGTGTCTCTTCCAGGAACTTGGAATTTTTGCTAATTTGTTTATGTGCACTTTTGCTGGAGTTTTATATCTTATTTTATTTTTGTGACAGTTATGTGAGGATCATGAAGTTCTCAGCTTTATTAAATACAAAGTGTTTGACCCAAAACGTAAGTAAAATTTGACTTGTTTGGGAAGTGCCTTGATTCCAGTTTTGATCTGAGTATCCACTGTCAGATGTTACTGATCCCTCCTTTCCATTTTTGTTTCTCATTGTGACAGCTTCTGCCAAAACACTGTCTGGTCTGTTGGAATGGGAATGTAAGACAGATGCAGTGGAAGCTCTCACTGTACTTAATCACTACCAGATAAGAGTCCCAAGTAAGTAAATTTTCCTGATCTTACTGCTGGAATTTTTTTTCTGTGGAGAAGGAGTTGAGGGTTCTGGTAGCTATGACAATGATCAGAGGGCTGGAGCATCTCTCCTGTGAGGAAAGGCTGAGAGAGCTGGGGTTGTTCAGCTTGGAGAAGAGAAGGCTCCAGGATAACCTTATAGTGGCCTTTCAGTGCTTTATAAGTGGGCGTAAAAAAAGAGGGTGGGTCACTTTCAACATGGGCAAATAGTGATAGGAGAAGGGGTAAGGGTTTTAAACTCAGAGAGATTTAGGTTTTAGATGTTAGGAAGATGTTCCTGACTGTGAGGCTGGTGAGGCACTGGCACAGGTTGTCAAGAGAAGCTGTGGATGCCCCATCCCTGGAAGTGTTCAAGTCCAGGCTGGATGGGGCTCTGAGCAACCTGGTCTAGTGTGTGACATCCCTGCCCAAGGCAGGAGGTTGGAATGGGATGATCCAGTGAAATGATCCCTTCCAACCAAACCCTTCTGTGATTCTTTCACAATAAATACAGAGAAATCTGCAATGTCTTGAACAGAGGATCCTTTAAGTTACTCAGCTCATTGCTCTCAATTTACTGCTCCTGTAGCATGTTCCCTTTGAAGCCAGAAATTGTGAAGCCAAGCTGAATTTAGCTCCAAACTAGCAAGAATAGAGTGGGGTGAGTTCACCTGCTAAACAAGTACACAATAGGCCAGATCTGCACTGAACAATTAAGATAATTTATTGAATTAAATGGAATCTTTCCAGGTGTTCCCAGACATAATATTGAATCCAGGCCAGTGTCTAATATTATTTTAAACTACCTCCTCCTAACTGTTATGAGTTTGTCTCCCTGTGAGGTGTTAACAGGTTAAATCTTTTCTATTCCCCCACACCTTTGGTCCACCTTATTAATAATGGACCTTAGGGACAGGATATTTTTGAAGATAGTATGGATAACACACTGTTCACAATTTCAGTTTTATCTCAGTTTGGAGAGTTGGTAGCAGCAGAAAAGCTTTCTCTTTCAATGTGAAAAGGCAAACCCCAGTGGATGTGTGAGTGTGCAATACACAGAACTGGTGAACGTGCCAGGGTATGGAAGATGGATTAGCAGGAGAGCTGTGCCCATGGTGTGTTCTGTGTTGTCTCCTCACAGATGGCTCCAACCCTTACACCTTGAAGCTTTGCTTCTCTACTTCATCCCATTTATAGAGAAGAGGACAGCATGTTAAGAGCTACGTTCACCTGGATTTGCAAGTCAAAAACTACACTTCGTTCACAAAGCTCTAAAGTGGTTGTTCTAATGTTGCCTTGTTTCAACTTAATTCTAATATCTTTTATCTTGTTTTATAATAAATGGATGTTCCTTCATAAATACAAACCAGATTTTTTTTATTTTTGCCTCTGAGAAGTACATGTTGTAAGCTTACTACAAAGTTTGTATTTTGTTAGTGTAGTATCTGCAGATGTCTAAAGAAGCACCAGTAGGATAAACAAGATTGTTTCTTTTCAAAAAATGAAATATATTTGCATTTTCAAAATGTTAAAGATTAGCAAGTATTTTTCCATTTGTAGTCTTAATTGGCAGATAGAACTATTCTAGCAGAATTTTAAATGTAGAACTTGTTTTTCAGTATGTTAAGTAGTGAAGTATGTTGCAATACTAAAAAGCAGCTTGTATTTATAAAATGCTTTGATTGGGTTAATGTTGCACATACTGAACTTTTAGTAGTACAGACTTGATTTATAGTTTCAAACAGAGCTAACATAGAAAATTATCAAGTATGTACACGTGTATGGTATGAATACATACTTATTTAAAGTGGTTTTGGTTTTTTTTAATCCTATTTTCCATTTGCATTAGCATGATGCCATCTACAGCTAGTCCCACCGTAGGGGCCTTTTAAAAATTAAAATTGCAAGCCTGTATCAATGTGTTCATCCTCATTTTCCATGATTTAAACTTAAATCTTTGGTGTTTAACATATCCTTTTGACTCTTTTTTTCAAAGCAGTGGTTATGACATACTAAATGGTAAAAGTCGGGGGGTGACAACATGGATCACAATAGAAACCAAGGTGGTAAAAATAGTTAAAACAAAAAGAAAGCCCCCACCATATCCTTTCATACCTGGACAGTTAATTCAATGTTTTCTTCTGTCTGATTTACCTTAAACATCTATTATGACCATGAAAGAATTCATTGAGTGAATAATCTTGGCTTGTCTGTAGCTTAAAATGAGGTAATCTCAGTGGGATTCAGGTAAAGTAACTGACTGTGTGATGTGAAATTAATGAGGTGAGAAATCTTCCACTTTGGAGAAGATGATTTGTTCTGTCCCAGTACTTTGAAACCTCTCTTCTGGAACTGGAGTTGTGTCTTGTTTGGGCTAAGCCCCCAGAAAGAGGAATCCAAGCAGTGGAGTCTGGGAGCTGTTGTCCTAGGCCCTGTGTGTGTTCCCTTTTCTGAATTTGCAGTGGATTGCTGAGGGCTTCTTTCAGGTCTGTTCTTGGTCATTGCAGAGAAGTTACTTTATCAGCTATTTTATGCTTTCTCCTACAAGTTCTTTGTTTAGTCTTTATGGATTTTATCTATATCCATCCTTTATGCAAAATTACTTGTGCAGAGTGCTTGTCCTTGAGAGGTTATGTTGTAGGATGTTTACAGGCTGTGGGCATTGCACATCTTTCAATAGACTGGATTTTCCCGTTCTTAATTTCAAGGCAAATATTCCTTATCATACAATGGAAAATGTGTCAGATGTCTTTCAGGTTTTCTCATCAACACTGATTGATTTTTGCCCTGTCTAGCTCCATTTTGTTCATGCTTCAGGTAACGAGTGTTTTAGGTATTCACATCAGGCTTTTCATATGTCTGAACTGGGAACTGAAAACCAGCTACTCTTTGGCAGGTCTTTCAGCTCAGGGTTTGGAATAATCCTAGCCTCCTGTCTGTGAGGTAGCAATGAGACTTTCATTTTAGGGCCACTGCTGAGACTCTTTCAGCCTCAGTGCTCTTTCCCCAGAAATTGCTTCCAGACAGCTCCAGCACAGAAGTCCACATGCCATATCTTGCTGCTGGTGAAATGCTCTGTGCAGCTTAGTGTTTTAACTGTAAAAGATCTCTCCCAATCTCTCATTTCTCTTTTATCACCTTGAATGTTCTGTGGAACCCTGTTTCTTCTGTCACAATTTCCATTGCTAGTTGTGTTAATGTAGTTCCAGAAGTTGTTTGTAGTTGAGCATTAAAAACAGTCTGTTTTCAAATTGCAGTGTGGGATGAGTGACCCTTAAAACATTCAGGTTTCATTAAACAAAAAAACAAAACAAAACAAAAAAAAGAAATGCACTTTAATGTTTTGGTTTCCTCAGTGGATCACAGCATTCAGTGCCTAAGATGTTCAAGTGAAAGGCATCTTTCCTGTGTCTTCCCAGATGAAATGGAGCATGGTTCTGGGTGCATCACAGAGAACTTGATAGCAGCTGGAAGGCCCATATGCAAAATGAGTAGCCTGTAACATGTAAGGCAGAAGAGAGAGGAGAATGAAGAATTGTGCAAGCTTCTTTCTCCACGAAGTAATCATCTTATTCATGTCTTCATGAGAACAGGAAAGATTTTTTGTTGGTGTTTTGCTGTTAAAACAAAATAATGTTTTCTCTTTGGGCCTACAAGAGGGTATGCTTGTCCTCAGGAAGGAATGAGGTTAGTCTTCTTCCACACATGAGATCTGTGTTCACCTTTAATCTTGCTCTTTAGAACAGAGCCCAGACAGTGGGGCAGGTGGGGAATCGGTTGCTCCAGAGGGAGTGAAGTTTGTCTCTCATTTGGCAGTGGTATTACCATACTTGTTAGATTAAAATTAAACCTTCAAGGTCTCTTAATGCAGGGTTTTTTCCTGTCTCTTTTGCCTAGGTCACACAAGCAAAACATTGAACATTGCTATGCACGTTCCCTGCTTGTAAGCAGCTGTCATTCATAATGTAATCTCTTCATGTCTGTCCCACTATTTATTTTGTTGGGTTTTGTTTGTTGGTGATGTTGTTTGTTTTTCCAATTGATCACCTTTCACTGGGGGTAAAGATGTGTTCAGGTGGAGATATATTCTTCTCACAATACTCTTAATTCTTGTTTATATTTATTTTTCCTTATATGCAAGAAGTGTGAAGAGTTGTTTTTTGACTTTATATACCACCACAGCAAGATAGAGTGCATTGCTAGGGTGATGAAAGAGAAGAGTTAAAAGAAAATGTGGAGGTTGTGTTTGGGTGTCTTGCTTTGTGAAAGGAATGATACAACTGGATGTGGTTTCACTAAGTCTGTCTTTTAGAAAGGGATAATGTTTGGGGCAAGCTGGCTTGTTACTGGCTGAAACCCTTTTGTTGTAATTAAATGCAACTTGCTCCTTTTCCTGCTGTGTGTTTTCTTGTGAACAGCTCTTGAACTTGTTTGAATGTGCTGGTGGCTTAGCAGGAGATCTTCAGTCTCTTCTGTTCAATAATGCATCAAGGTCTGGGGCATGAACACTTTCTGCTCAATTATTTTTTTCATCTCAAGGATGTGTTTAAACATATTTGGGATTCTTTTGTGTGTTCCTTTTTTTTTTTGTAAATGCCTTGCATTTCCACATCTGTAGCTACCAGTGGGTTTTTTAGCCATTCCAGGGTTTTGTGTCTATTTTATGTCTAACCAGATAGAAGTATGCTGCATGACTGATTTGTTGTGAAATTCAAATATCTCCTCCACTGCACCATTAATATTGACACTTGTGGGGCGAGGTGATCAGATGTGCTTGCTCCTGTGATAATGTGATGTTTCTAGGCTGCCATTTGGTTTCCTTAAAACAAGAGTCAGATAAAAATAACCTGAACCAAATAGGTGTTCAGGGTTTTTGGGATGATGAGGCCCCCAAGTTCTACTGCTAAAGCATCTGATTTGATAAAGGGTCAATCCATTTCTAGACAGCTGCATGATCAAGTTGAAAGAGCAAAATATTTGTGTTCTGTTTAGTCTTCTAATGCATAATAGCCTTTTCCTGTTAAAAATAGAAGATTTCTTCCTCCAAGGACTGTAATTCTCACAGGATGTGGAGGAACCTAATGCAGCCAGATTACTTGTGCTGTGCTTTGACCATGGCTCTCTGAAGGAAGTAACCTCAGTCCCTTTTCTTGTATTCAGAAAGCTTTATCTGCCCTGTGCCAAGCCTTCCTGTCCTGGCCTTTCCCAGCCAGCTCGCTGGGTTGGAGCCATACATGAATTCAGATGGGTTCCCTGCTCTTCCTTCTCACTGTTGCAGCTGCTGAAGCGTGGTCTTAATTTCTGGCATGATTTATTTAACTTTTCCTTCTCTGGTGTTCATGGAGCAGCTGCAGCCTGAGTGGGTCTTCATGCAAGAGAGTGAGTCCTGCAGGAATGTGCCAGGAAGCCAGCAACTATGGCATGATAATTAACCCTCTTTTCCAAAGCATCTGGGATCCAGGAAAACAAATTAATCCTGGCAGGGGCAGTATAGCAGTATTCAGAATTAAACACTGGAATGGGATTGTAGGATGGGGGATGGCTGAGGTTGGCAGTGGAAGCACAATGCAGGATGTAATTACTCAATTTTATATAAGCCATTATCTGTTTATTTTCTCTTGCCATCTTTTCTTTCCATTTGTGGTTTCATCTTTCTTCAAGCTACTAAAAAAATTAAATTGCTTGTGCTCCATTCAAAATTCAAGTGGGTAGTAGTCAAATAAGCCTCCAGAAGTTATTAGAGTGCTTCTTACTGAAAATCCTAAATTTTCTGTCTCTTAGGCTGTTAATACAATAGACTGGATGTTTCAGGAAGCACAGTTTGTATTTTGGTGATGCTTTCTCTATCAGCAAAGTGCAAACTTCTGGCCATTTTAAACTGAATGGCATGGATGCAGGGATTTGCATGTAATATAGATTATGCTTCTATTTTCTCTTCTGTTAACCACAGCACTGTAACTGCTAAATCAGATTAAATCAGTGAGCTTTAGATAAGCATCCTGTCAAAAGGCTTCAGAAGTGTCTAAGAAATAGCCTGGTCAGACAGTGACCTGGTAATCTTTTTTTGAAGTTGCTGCATGGCTTCTGATTGAACCATAGTAATTTAAAACTTTAGTAGCTGAAGGTGGGAATCCCACTTCCTGAACTTCTAGTTCTCTCATCTTCTTGGTGTGCACTTTAAATTCAAAACAAACTCCTGAGTTCTGAGGATAGAGCTCAAACTGGAGTATTTTAGTTACACTTAAATATGTTTCCCTTGCCCAAGATTTCTGTGGTGTTTTGTCCATCCCTTTATTGCTGTATGGGCAAAGACCTGTCTGTGCCTTCATAAGGATCCTTTATATGCCCCTAACTCCTCCTTTTTGTGTCCTTTTAACAGGAAGCAATGAGAGCTACCCAGAGGATTCCACATTAGGACTAAGCTATCGATTTATTTCAAAGGAACATGTTCTCTAGTCTTGCTTTTTTCAGCTCTTTCATGTAATAATAATAAAACAACCCTACCTGAAGTAATCTGGAGGGCAGGCTTCTCTCCTGAAGAGAAGAAAGGTGATAACACTTCACCAGGTCTTCAAGTATGTGGACCCCAAGTTCACTGCTGAGTGCAACTCTGCTCTTTTTGCTTTCTTCACCATAGGCAAATTACACATCATTCATGTTTGAGTGCTGCTTCAATCTGCCCCTGCCATTACCTCCAGTGCTCCCACCTTTGATGACCCTGGCATTGCAGGGAAAAAAAATAAGAAGAAGAAATTGAGATTTTCCTCTTTATCTCCCGTTGCTTCCAAATGAAGCTTGTTCTTCTGTCTTCTGCACAATTTGAAAATTCCCAAGAAATAGGGCAGGGATATTCAAGGTAGCAAGGACAACAGAAGCTAATCTTACTCTTTGAAACTGGCAAGAAGAAACGAGTTGGAGCTCCTGGCCTGAGACTGACAACACAGCCTTTATTTTATTTTATTTTATTTTATTTTATTTTATTTTATTTTATTTTATTTTATTTTATTTTATTTTATTTTATTTTATTTTATTTTATTTTATTTTATTTTATTTTATTTTATTTTATTTTTATTTCTTTTTATTTCTTTTTAATTTTTAATTTTAATTTTATTTAATTTTATTTTTATATTATATTTTGTTTTATTTTTATTTTTATTTATTTCTATTATTTTATTTTAATTTCTTTATTATTTTTATTTTATTTTTATTTTATTTAATTATTGTATTTATTTTATTTTTATTTTTAAATTTTAAAAAATTTTAATGTTTTATTTTTAAAATTTATTTTATTTTATGTTAATTTTTATTTTCTAATTTTTAAAATTAAATTTAATTTTTTAAAAATTTTATTTATTTTATTGCTGAAAGCAGACTCAGCTTTCCAGGAACTCTGCTTTGTGGACTTTTCCGGAGAACATCTGGCCAAGGACAAGGCTCCTTTCACAGGGAGGACAGAGTGGCTCCAAGGCCAGGATGGCACACGTTCATGGGTGGAATGTGTGGGGTGAGGCTCCCTGCTCCAAGGGGACACTTGTTTCTCTCCTGTGGCATGCTGCCATCCCAGCAGCCTTGGCAGGAGCCCTTCCTGCACTAAGCTGCTCATAGCTGACCAATGTTTGAGAGGGGCTCGTCTTTAAACTGCTTAAGCAGCAGTCACTTTCCATGTGAAGCTGCTTTTAAGCCATTTTGCAAGCACTTAAGCTGCTTCTATCTTATAGTCTCTTGAGAGGCTGAAATTCCCCATTTCCCCAGTCGATGTGTGACTGCCTGTACCCTGCATTAGCCTGGTTCCTGTTAAGGACTCTGTAGATCAGTATTCCAAAGAGTCACTCACTGGAGTGCCTGCTTTGAGTTGTGTGTGTGCTTTGAGCTTAGGCTTGCCAGCTGTGAGGTTGGCTCCTGAGCCAAGGAGGGTGGGAGTTTGCCCTTATATTTTAGGGCAAAAGAGCCCTAAAAACACATTGCCCAGTGCTCCAGGTTTCACTGGGAGCTCAGACACTTGTCCGCACTTGTCCTGCAGCTTGCTGAGGAGTCTGTTTGCCTTTAGCCAAACACCCTGCCAATAACCCTGAATCAGCCTTGTACCCAGGGCTGTGCAACACAGAGGCCAAGCTGATAACAACTGCATTTTGCTTTGTGTCCTTTCCAAGCCCAGACTAAGTTTCCCTGCTGAGATCTGTGGGAAGGGTGCATGGACAGGCTGAGCTGTGTTCACCTGGGAGATAGCATTTTTATCTGCTCTGTGAACAGGGAGCTGAGCAAAGGAGCTGGGGGAACATGAGTGCACCTTTGGCCCTTGGTTGTGGCAGCAGCACAGAACAGACACCAGAGTCTGTGCTGCTGGCCTGTAAAGCAGAGAAGCTTTCAGAGCCAGGCTGGTTGAGTTTACACACAGGTAGATTGATTGTGGCAAAATAGATTTTATTATTTATGCATTTTAGATAGCTTTGGGTTTGGTACAAGGTAGCTCTGTGGTGCCTGGCTTGCACATGATGAATACATGAGGCCCAGGATCTTTGAGTTCCCTGTTTTCTTGCCAGTTCCTCCTGGTTTCCTAATGAAATGGAGCAGCTTGCCCCTGCAGCATGCCCATGCAGCTTGCTTGACCTTGGAGATTGCATTGGTCCTCACAGGTACACAGCCAAGTGCCTGTCCTTGTCCTCCCACAAGTGCAGACTTTGCTGGGGAATGTCACTGGACTGGTTGTGCATTGTGTGGAGGTGACACTGAATAGCCTACCTGTGCCTGGGTTTTGCCTGCAGGGCTTTGTAAGGCCAGGGGGTGCCAGTTTCTGCCAGGAATCTGGTGAGAGTGAGGACATGAGCTCAGTGAAGTATAAGGCAGCTATTGCCACAAAGACATTTATCAACTACATCTCCACAGACCTTTCACAACAGACTTCTGCCTCTCCTCCCTCTCCTGGTTCCTTTCATGGCCTATAGTTCTGCCTAGAAATAAATGATACAATATTTTAAAAAAGAATGAAAAAATTGCGTTAGATGATGTGTAGTCACAAATTCCTTTTATGCCAAGCACAGCCCAGGTGATGAAATCCTGGGTTGCCCTGTTTATCTGAAATACAGAAGGCTGCCATGGAGGAAAGAGCAGGGTCTTTCAGGACCAAGCACCTGCAGCTCTGCTGTTGTCAGGTTTCTGCAGCATTTTACCTGATTTGCATCGCTGGACCTGACCATCCAAAATGTGTCCTGGCATCTACTCTACTTACTTTTCTGTCAATTGAAGCAGGAAACTTACTATCTCAAAGTAGCAGGCATAGATTATGTTGTTGTTGTTGTTATTATTTCTTCCATGTCTGCAGCTGTCGCCTTCCCTCCCTCCCTGTGATGGGCTGAGTTAGCAGGGGGAAGCTCCCCTGTGGGCCTGTCCTGGCTAAGAGCAAAGGTGGGCCACTATTGCCCAGGTCTGTGTCCTCCAGGGAGACAATCAGGCACAACTGTAGTTTTGGAGTGTTCTTGTAACCAGGAGAATCAGGACACAGAGACCACTGCTTTTGTGTTTCTGTTCATTTCCAGGCTTGGGTCTGTCTAGTGCTTCCCAGGGAACGGGGCCTGCTGTTTCCTCCCCGGATCCAGGCGGGGGCTCTGGGGCCAAGCTGGCAGGGAGCAGGGCCGGGGCTGCCCTGCTGATAGGGGACAGCAGGTGGCAGCAAGAAGTCCAGGTCCCTTGGCTCTGAGTTCAGCACCGGGGACTGCTGTGCTGGCTCTGCTGAACTGGGGACAGTGAAATCTTAGACAAACTCTCTGAAGCAGATCTGACACGTGCTCGAGGGCTGTGTGAGGTCATGGGATGGTGTCCTGCAGCGTCTGCACTGGATCACCCTCAAGGACCTGCCAAGACGTGCAGAAGGACTCCCAGGTGCTTGAGTTTGGACTCTCATTCACCAGAATGGCCACTCCAAAATTTGCTGAGCTGTCTGTGGGTGAGGAGAGAAATTGTGTAGGGCACAGCCAAGGGCAGCAAGCACATATGTGGCTGAACACAGCTGTGCTTTGGAGAGGGCAGCGTGTAAGATTGTTTCTGCAGAAACAGTCTTGATGTTGGAATCTCCTCTGGGTGACCAAGAGGCAGCCAAGGTGAAAAACTCCATGTCTGAATGTCTCCTGCAGTCTTACCAGCTCTGGGGTGTGAGACATCTCCAGAACCCTGTTCCTAAGAGCAGCATTGCAAAAGAGCCCCACTGGATAATCCAGAAACCTGGGTTTGGTTCCACTTGTGTAAGCAATTTATCAGGCAAGAGGTGATATTTCATCCCTCCTCCTTGAGGGAGCTGGTGTGCTTCTCAACATGTGCAAATGCCTTTGATACTTCAAAAATAATGGATAAATGGCAGCCTGGCTTAGCAGGAACAGATCTTGCAAGACAAGTGTGATTGCTTCCACTTGGGACAGAATGGAAAAGGATCCAACAGGCAAAGATGTGAGCAATGCTACTCCTGAGGAGTAGTAATTAAATAAATGCAATGAGGCAGTGAAAGGCATGAAAAAGTGACTGCCACAGCAGCATGGGTGGAGCTCGGAGGGTCCCCCGTGGGGTGAGACATCTGCCTCAAAGGGCTCACAAAAGAGATGCAGGGAGAGGGTGGGGCTGGGTTCCGTCCCTTTCCTCCTGATTTTCATTTGGGCTCTGCTTCTCCCACTTCTCACAGCATCAGGGAAATAATGGCAGAGGTGGGGCTGTGACTGTCTCCCTGGCTCCTGCCTGGCTGCTGGAAGGTGCCACTCCAGAGCCATGCCCTGCGGGCTCTGTCTGGAGCTCACCCCCACGCAGGGAGCAGCAAGCCCAGCCTACCTGATGAGGTCTCTGGTGGCTTTTTTCAAGGAGGAGCCTGTTTTCAGATGGTCATGGGGTAGAGACGCCCCCTCTCACCATGCACAAAGCAGGAGGTGAGAGCTGGGTTGGAAGGATGCTGAGACCATAGAGAGTGTGTGTGTGTGTGGAGGGCCTTCAGGGACTTCACTGCCACTGACACACCGGCAAAACAAGTGGGAGATTCAAAAGGGAGACTGGGGTGGGAGGGAAAGACTGTGGGCATGTATTTCCATAACGATGAGCTGCCGAAGGAAGACATAGGTGAAGGAGAAGCCCTAACACTGATGGAGGCTGCCATGGGCCAAAGCAGGAGCTGGGCAAAGTCTTGATCCTGCCAGCCGTGTGCTGTCAAGCTCTGGCTGTTCTCTGGACTCCCTAGTGTTATCTTAACTCCTGGGAGAGGGTGGGGGCAGTTTCAAACTTGGAGACAGTCCACTTCTACCCAGAGCAAAACAGTTATTTTGATACCACATTAACCATGTTGGTTATTTTGGGAATTTTCCACCTTCTTTTTGTTTTCTGTCCTCATTACATGTAAGAAAAATTTGCTTTAGGTGGCATTTCAGAACAGGAATGTTGCAACAGTCGTAGAGCAGCTGCCTAGTTGTGCCTGTTGGAAAGCTGTTCCTTTGCTCTCCCCTCTTGGCTTCAGCTGGGCTTGCTCCTGCAATGCTTTCCTTCTGGATTTGCTCCTTTCTTTCAGGCTGGAGCACATGTTTCCAAGGGTCTGCCTAGAGCCAGAGGTCATAGTCTCTTCGATGTTTAAACTCAGCCATGGATTTTGTAACACTTGTGGGGAGAAGAACCAACCTTGGTTTGGTATTTTTGGCAGCCCTTTCTCTCCAGACTCCGGGCTGCACTCTGTGCTGTCCCTGCTGCCTTGCTGGGGACAGGAGTAGCCTGAAAATGCAGGGAAGCTGCTGGCATTCCCACTCCCACAGCTGTGTCAGGCAGTGAACTCCATGGTACTTGTCCTGCTGGCCTGGGAGAGACCCGGGGCTCGGGATCTTGGCCTGTTCCATGCCAGGACACCCCTGATCCTTGTGACTGGGCAACACACAGCGTGGCCGGCTGTCCTTGGGCACTGCTGGATCCATGTGATCCAGATGGCAAAATCCACTGTGAGCCCCTGCCCTTTGAGCAGGGTAGAAACTCCAGCTGAAAGGGAGCTGGAGGAGCAGCCGGGTAAACACAGCCCCGTGAGTGTGTGATAAGGGAGCACTTGCCCCCAGACACTCCTTGGGCAAACCCTTTGCCCAGAGCTGTCACCCACCCTGCCATGGGCACTGTGCTCTGGTCATTCACCCCCAGCCTCCTGCACTGCCTCCTGGGCAGATTTGCTGCCAGCTCTGCTTTCCTATTAAGGCAAAGTGCAAAGGCATCTCTTGCATCACTCCAGGGAGGTGAGGGCCAGGCAGGGGTGTCCCTGCCAGCAGCAGCACTGCAAGCACCAGACAGGCACAAGAGGCTTTAAAGATCCACAGGCCTGCTCCCATCCAGTTCCCCATTGCCTGTAAATGAAATACACCAGCTTTGAAAAATAAAAACCCTCCTAGCAAATGGAAGCCGCTGCCTCCAGCTGAGATTTGTTTCCTCCAAGGGGAGGACAATTTGCCTTTGAGACAACCAAAATGTTTTCTGCATGAAAGGCCTGGCTCTCCCCTCTGTAGAAGCACTGGTATCTTGCCTGTTTGCAAGGCAGATTTGAATGTAACTGTTTATGTAACCGATTAAAAATACATTAATGTGCCTTATTCTTTTCTTCCCTGCCAAGGAGTTGGTCAGACACGGTTTCAGGTGAGTTCTGAGCATTGGGTGCTGCTGAAGAGTGCAGAGGGGTCAGACATGGTAGCAGTTTCCAGACTCAGAGTGGGCTCTGCAGGAGCATCCCTGTGCCTTGCTGCACACCCTCTCCCAATGTTGGCACACAGACCTCAGGCACAGCACCCTGTTTTTCAGAAAGCATCACACCTCTCTAGCCCCCTGGTTAATGGTTAGACCCACGTTGCAGCAGCTGCCTCCCTGGCCCAGCTGTGGAATGAGTCACGGATTTTAAATATTGGATTTTCTGATCTTGCCCTTTGGACTTATTTTTGCTGTGGCTGTTGGTAAACTGTGTGCTTCTAAGCTCAGGCTGCTGTGAAATGCTCTCTGCACTGCTGCACCCCTGAGCAGGTACATTTTGGTAAGTTGTACAGGAGCAGTGTCTGATGGAAGTTGGCACAAATGGCTCAAGGCAGGAGGCTGATTTTGGCTTAGTTTGGTGTAGAATTGCCTCTCAAAGAAAGTGCTGGTGAGAAAGGGCCTGTGGCAGTCCCAGATTCAGCCAGCCTTTGGACCAGGATTGTTGCCAAAGCTGGGTCAGAGCAGCTAAGGCTGGAAAATTTGTAAGGATGGAAACCCTTCCACTCTGGGTCCACGTCCCAGGGCTCCACCACCCTTCCAGGGAAGGAGCTTTTCCTAACACCCTGAACCAGCCAGGCTGACTTACCTCCTGGAAAGGCTTCAGCTTCATCCTCCCTTCTGGCTGCCAAGTCACTGTAGACTTTTGCTAAATCACCCCAGCCTCCTCTCCTTCCCAACTAACCAAGCCAGCTATCTCCACCTCTCCCTGTAGGCAATGTTCCCTGACCTCAACCAGCCTGGTGGCCCTGCTAGTCCTCTCCAGCTTCCAGCAGATCCGTGCTCATCCTGGAGAGGCTGTTCACACCTACCAAGTCCTGCTGAAAGGGAATGCCTAGAGCCAGGACATGCTGAAGTCAAGCTCAGAAACAAGCTTCTTGTTGTGTCTGCTCCAGGAAGGCTTCAGAAGGAGCTGGTTTTGATGGATTTCTGGATGAGATGGGTCTGAGCCACCTGGCACGTGCCCAGCACTGATAAGCAAGGCCTGCCTGTGCCCATCTCCTTGCAACACCACAGCATCCTCCTGGCCACTGAGGGCTACAGGCTACTGTCTCCTCAGCCCCATGGAAGAGCAACACAGTTTGGGGATATCACCAGCACAAGGCTGGCATGTCCTGAGTTCTGGACTATTCAGAGCAGCAGGTACCTCTCCACTTGCTCCTGGACACTGTCCACCCCTACTGGCATAGGTCCAAGGGGTTCAGCTGCTCCCAGATTCCAGAGGCTGTGTGGCTGGAGCCCAGGGGAGCTGGTGGAGCTGGCTTGCCCTGCTCAAGGCCAGCTCGTCCATCTTCACCTGGCTGAAACAGCTCACTATGAATGGAGAGGCAAGTGTAGTGCTTCATTTAGATGGATAGCAGGGAGCAGAGGAACTTTGCAGGGTCATGTTGGGTGCTTCAGCAGGATTTGGGCTACAAACCTGAGCCTCTGTGGAGCATTAGGCTCCCTTCTCTTTTCCCTTCTGTGGGACTGAGAGGTGCTGAGCAGCCCATTCCTGCCCAGAGCTACCTGGTCCCCACTGGTCACTCCTCTCTGAAGGATGGTGTCACATGCCTAAGGCTCCTCCTCTAAGGTCTGAAAGATTAGACTGGAAGTTTTATGGGTGGGAGATGTCCCAGGGCTGAGGTCAGAGACAGAAATGTAATGTCTGCCCTGCTCTGTTATACAATCCGCTATTAAATAATCACTCGGGGTCACTGCGCCTGCCAGGCCACTGCAGCTGGCAGTGGGGCTGCTGGAAAAACAGGATCACTGTCCACTGGACAAGAAGAAGGAAAAGCAGTAACACACTTCTGGGCAGTCCCATGCTCAAACCCTTCCCAGCCTTGGGGCTCCTCATTGCAAGGTGCTTTTCAGTGGCAGAGGCACTCTGCAAGGACACAGCCTGTTTGTAGGATGGCGGCAGTAGGGAGGTGGCTGTGGCTGGTGTTTGTCTGTGGGATGCTGTGGTTGAAGTGTGCTGGCAGGGAACTGTGCCTGTCACAGGGACACTGGTTCTCCACTGAATCTGGGCAAGAGGAACACTCAGCATCCATCCAGCTCAGCTCTGTGCCCCCCAGCCCATGACGGTACTTTGCATTTCCTACACCTGCAGTGGAGCCAAGGCTGGGGCAGAGCCATGGCCTGCCATGAGCTGCCAACCAGCACCCAGGGGCTGGGCCAGTGCCACGGTGCCAGGCTGTGCTGCCCCCCTGGGACTGACACCCATGTAACAGCGCTGTGTTAAAGATTTCCAAGGTGCTGCAGAAGAAAGTAGCTGAACTGGACACTTGGAGGACATCGGGGAACCTGTGGGAATGGCTACTGATGATCTGTGTTGGCCTCAAGTGAGCAGGCTGCAAGGGAGCTGGATGATTTTCCCTAGGAGATACAGGCCAAGTCCAGGAAAAGAAACCACGCTGGTGGGGGAAGCTCACAAAGCAAAGCTGGGAAGCAGCCACACTGCACTCAGAGCCCGAGCATTGCTGTCCTGGGATTCCTGTCCTCCAGCACGCATTTACAGCTAGCTAGCCTACTTCTGCTGGGTAATCTCTTCCTAATAAGGGGTTTTGGCAGGTGGCTGTGCTCCCCTGAGGGCGAGGGAGAGCAGCTCAATACAAGCAACAAACTGGTGTGGAGCAGGGCGAGTTCTTTTTGATTTAACTCAGAGGGTGGCGCTGAAATAGGAATGCTGGGGGATGACTGGATGGTGCTGAGGAAGCTTGAGGTATCCCTTACTTGGATTTGCTGCCTATGATCAGGGAGGCATTCTGGCTTAATGCAGCTGTTTTGTTATTTAATGCCACTTGATTTTCCTTTACACTTTCCCAAATGTTTTAAGCTATTCTTTGTTGTGCTTATCCACTTTTTAATCTGAGGTCAAATGATTGGATCTTAATCCCTGGATCTCAAATGAATTTGCCTTTTGGTTTCCAGTCCTCTGCTACAGCCAGGCTTGCTGTCCCCTTTTCCTCCTCTCATTGTTTCTCTATTTCTTGCAAGGTAACATTACTTGAGAAGAACAAAACTGGTGATATCCCCCTTATTAATATTTCCAGACAATTTTATGTTTTTACTTGTGATGAGTCCCTGGTGCCTTTTTTTGTCAAACTTCCTAAATGTGATCATAGCCAGTGCAATACTGTGCCTTTTGTGGCTGACTGGGTACAGAGACAGCTGTCATGGAGTAATCCTACAGGACAGTATACCTAAATCAATGTTACAGTCTTCCTGGAGGAGAGGGGGCAGGAGAGCCTCTGAATCAGATTCACAAATCCAAAGATGACAGGATGCTGATCTCAGCCTCGCCCTCTGGGTTTTGCTAAAACTTGGTTTCTCATTCCATTGCAATTGCCCTGCGCTACAAGTTTCTTGCTCAAATGTATGCAAAAAGTCTTAGAGGAAGATTAAATACAATTTTTCAACAGCATGTTCTAGATTTTATTGAGAAGAGATGAGATCTAATTAAATTCACACATTAATCCAGCCAGATTAAATGGCACATTCTACTTTGTGTCCTTAGCTTGGCCCAGGGGCCAGACTGAACCTACAAACACAGGCCACAGAACTGGTCTTGCCCTTCATGTCTAGACTCAGACCCAGTCTTTGCTTCAATAGGTGAGACTAGATCCAGACAGTTTCATCCATGTGTTAAGGATCACAAGCTACATCCAGGTCTGACTGGGAGCACAGGAATGATCCCAGCCCTGAAGGGTGCTGCTGCCCCAGGTACCCTCTCATAAGCCCACGGTGCTGCCGGGGGAAGCTCAGGTCCCCACCTCACCTGGCTTTCCTGGGTGCTGCCGTCACTGGGTCCTGTGCCAGCTCCTGCTGGCAGCTATCCTCTCTTTGAGGCACCTAAGTTAGCAAGACAGCCTGTGGTAGTCCAAAACCTCCTGAGATGGGTACAGTGAGCTGTGACCATACGGCTTAATTTCATCCAAACCCATCCTATCCTGACAGACCCTCATCCAAGGGTGTGTGCGTGAGCCTGTGCTGGAGGGATTTGCCTTCCAGAAAAGGATAATGAGAGCTGCAGGTGAGATTCTGCTGTGGGAATTCAGCAGGACTCTCTTAAGCACAACTCACCTCTATGCAGCCAGTCTGGACTTGCAAGGAAAACAAGCATGTGAAACCCTGGGAATAAACCACCTACTTCCTCGTGAGGACCTGTAAGTCTCACCCAGCAAGCCAGTCATGTAGCTGCAAAGGATGCAAATAAACTCTGCTGTGTAATTAGCACCCTTTGTATGCCAGGGCAATCATTCCTAACCCCACATGCAACCAGGAGCCAGGTCTGCCTGCACAGGACTCAATCCCAAACACCCTCCCCAAAGTGCAAAGCTGCGCTGCTTCCCTCAAATCATGATCACATGGTGACGCTTTGCCCCATATGGGAGGAGCTGCCTTGTGATATGAGACATCAGTTATGCTGCAAGGACAAATATCCTCTTCTAAAGCCCACAGCCACTGCTGATAGGAGTGTTTGCTGATAAACACCTGCAGCACGCTGAGCTGATTAGTCTGATTTTATTACATTAAAGAATGAAATGTCTATGCAGCATTTTTCCTGGTGAGACTCTGAATTGCCACTGAGGCCTCTGTAATGGTGGAGTACTTTCCACCCCAAATTGTCCCTGGTAGCCTGATTTTTGCATTCTGCACCATGCAAACAAAGCACTGGTAGTATGGGCTGAAGCACAGTCACTGATCATATGGGAACTCCTCCTCCCTTGAGCCTTGCTGTTTGTACCAGAAAAACAGACACAGCTCTTGGCAGGAGGCTGTGTGACTTCAGGGGCTGGTGTGATTGTCTCTGCAAGACATTTGATGGGTATCACAGTGACAGCTGGAGCAATGCTTCTTTTCCTAGGACGAGAAGTTCGGAAAATAGAGTCTGGGGGTGTGGGAAAGCTCTTTCTCTGTCCTTGATGGCCTAAAGGGTCATTGGGAAATGACACCAATGGGATCCAAACCCAAGAGGTGCTTCTTATTTTTAGAGCTGCAGAGCAGGCAGCAGGTGGGTAAGCAGAGCTGGCCTCCAGATGAGGCTGGGGGCAGCATGCTGGCTGTAGACAGGGGCACCTCTGCAGTGGGGCAGCCCTGGGGTTTGCAGGCATACTGGCACTCCAAGCAGCACTGCAGCCTTCACAGGAGTCAGTATCTAAGCCAGACTTTAAAAACAGCTTCGCCTTGTGCTGTTGCTTAAGAGTGAGATGGAAATCTCACTGTGTTTATACAAACTGAAATGATAGGACTCCGCTTGAGCAAACACTTGCAATGAAAGATTCAGCTGGCCATGGAGCTTTTCTTCCAGGAGCAGAAGAAAACCCCTTAGCCATTTAATCCTTTGAAGACTTCAGTCACCCTGATAAGATGTAGACAGGGCAGGACAAGGGAGATGGCTTTCATGTGCCCCTGCAAGACTGTCACCTCCCCAGGCAGGCTGCATCCCACCACCCCAGGGAGCCACAGAGGCCAGCATGGGTCCTGAGCCTGCCCACTGCCCTTTCCCCGGCTGTGACACAGTCCCTCGTTTTAAACCCTTAATCCTGGGAAGATTGTGCAATAGCTCCTTCAGGCTGAGAAAGGATTATGCCCATTTCAAAGGTATTTGGCTCTCTGGCTGCACCGGGAGAGCCCAATCAACCAGCCCAACCTCTCCTGCAAGAGCACCTGCAGGCATTTCTTGCAGCTGGTGCCTAGCAACTTGCTCTGAGCTGCTCTCACAGCTAAAATTCAATGTTAATTCCACTTTTCTCCCCAGAGGAGCAGCTCCTGGGTCAACATCAGGGAAGAAGGAGAAGTTTCCCACTCAGCTTGCTATAAATTAGTGGTATGGGAGGGGCTGCTTTCTCTCTTTCTCAAGTGTGTGTCCTGTAGCCAGCTAAAAAGGCATCGCCTCTCAGCGTGTGGGACAGCTTCAGGTTGAGGAAATTAAGTAAAATGTTTCTTTCCCTTCCTTCCCAATTTGTTTTCTGCTTCCAAATGCCTCTCCCTTCTTGCAGTTGTCTGCAGAAGAACCAGGCTTGGATTCATGCTGTGTCTCCCCCTGGTTTTGCTTGGGTGAGCCCCAGGTTATGCCAACACACACAGGTAGCTACAAGCCCGGGGCCGTGCTGAGCACTCTCTAATGACGCACAGCAACTTTTAGATCACCTGTGTGACAAATGAAGGCAGCCCTGAACCTGAGAGAGAGGCCCTTGGGAAATGCCAGGCATCAGAAAAAAGAAATGCATAGGAAACCAAGATTGCCTGTTTATGGGGCTGAGATGTTTGCCGAGGTAGTGAGGCAAACATCAGCCAGCCTGGGCAGGACCGAGCGGCGTGTTCCTGCTTGTGGGCAGGGCACAGGAATGGGTGCTGGGAAGAGGGAGCCAAAGGGAGGATCCAGCTGCAGAGTGGGCAGGGGCTCGGGGAGCAGCACATCCTGCAGCGCCTGCTGGCACGGTGCAGAGGGAGCAGCGCTCCAGCTGGAAGAGTTGGGAAGCTGTGAGTAGAGAAGTCCATAAGTACCAGGGCTGTGGTACGGCAGCCTGGGTGTTTTTCAGAGAAAAGCAAGACAAAGTGCCTTGTAGGGCATTTCCAGTCTCTGGGAAGGCACGTGTTTGCCTCTGGCAACAAGCCCGAGATCCAGACGGATTTCCCAGCGGGAGTCTGTTAGGACATCTCAGACTTGCCTGAATGGCACAGCTCCCTTGGTGGGGTCTGGTGGGAGGGCAGCTGAGCGCTGCCTGCCCTGGCTGTTCCCAGTGCTAGCACTGGTTCACCGCTGCAGAGCTGACCTCTCCTTGCCTCCCCAGTTTTACTCCTTGGGAAGCCCTGGGTGGTCCTAGCCACTGCAGCCAGAGGGTTGAAGGTGCCTTATTGCTGTGGACAGGGTGGTTTTCAGAAGAGCCACCTTTATCTCACAGCTGTCTGTCCTCAGCTCCTGACTGCCCGCAGCAGTGCACAGCCTGGAAGGAGGAGTGGGAATCTCCTGGTCACCCATTTCGACTCGGCAGCCTGAAGCAGATGAGGAGAGAGGTTGGTAAGCGCAAAAGCACCAATGGAGACGTCTCCAGCTCATCCCAGGACCCTCAGCCCTCCAAGGTGGGACATGGCTCTGTTCCCCAGCCCAGCAGTGGTGCTCAGCGTGCTTCAGGTAGGTGTTGAGCTTAAGGATTTGTCATCATACGGATTCCTTTAAACAAGCCCAACTGCATTGCACGGGCTGGCTGATGAGGATTGAGAAACACTTTATATGGAAAGGCGTAAAGGACCCAAGTCTGATTCAGTCTTTCCTAGCGTCCAATGGATGCCTCTGGCCTGCATGGCTCAGGAGCTGGCCAGTCCCCTGTCAGGCTGTGATGCCTGAAGGCCAGGAGACACTGTGGTGGCTCTTCCAACCGCAGGAAGGGACAGCTCTCCAAGCAGCATGGCTGAGCAGCCTTTGTCTCACTGCATGGGTGACACTGGTGGTGTTTGTTGGCTGCCCCAAAGTGACTTTGGGACAAGCTTGGGACAGCAGAGTTTTCAGAGCAGCATGGCCAAATCCAGGAGAAGATGCTGCCTTTGGTACAAAACTGTGACTCTGATGGCTGAAGGGACTACTGGCCCAGCCGGCACTCATGGGTCAGGTGTCCTTCTGCTCCAGCAATCCCTTCCCACCACAGCCTGCCTGTGCTTTGCACAGTTGTTCCCAAGCTCCTTCCAGGCCAAATCCACAGCCAGCTTAAGCAGCTTCAGTCCTAACTCCTTTCCTAGCCTGGCTCAGAGGAATGTAGCTGGGAGTGCAGTGGAAATGGGGACCTTTGCAACCAGAAGACTTGTTGATAGCAAAATCCTCGGCTCAGAAAATGTCTCCTTCCTTCCTGCAAACATAAGTGGAGAGAATTAAGGATGAGCTTTCTGACCTCCAAGTTCTTGACTTCTGCTCTCACGTTACAGCAGCAGCAAATCCTGTTGCATGAAGCAGAAATCTATCTGTCTGAACACGCACTATTTCAAACTCTTCTCTGCATAAACTGTTCCAACTTGACCAGGAACAAGGCTGTTTACTAACAGCAGAATTAGGAAACTTCTTTAGTATTGTGCTGTTTTTCCCCCTGTTTTTTTTAGTTTACATATTGAGCTGCTGAAGCTTAAATTTGGCAGCTAATGGTGCCAATGTGTTTTACTTCAAGTTGTTTCCCTTCACCCGATTGCCTGAATATCTCTGCAATTCCTCTGTGTACAGAGTGTGCTCTGCATTCCTTCTGATGGAAAGAAAGGTTTTTCTTCACTTGGTATGAGGTTTGAAGGACAAGCAATGGTAGGCTCATTTTCAGCAAATAAATAGAGGATATTAAACTGCAAAAGGCCAATGGCAATATTTTTGGTTTTTTTTCCTAGAATTCATATGAGTGCTTCTGTACAAAGGGGTTGAATCCTGCTTCCATTTATGCTGACGTAAATCGACAATAACAAACTTCTTTTATAGAACTGCATATTTTATTAATCCAAGTGTCATAACTAGAATTGAATATATGATAATAGTTTGATCATTGTATCCTTCTGCCGTTCTCACTTGCTGTGATTGCAGCATCTTTTGGACATTTTACTTTCTTTTTCATGTGTTGTAGATATTAAACTTTCTGGCACAAGGGCTGCCAGCGTAAGCACAGCAGGCGGTGTCATGAACCCCTGTGCTGGGAAACCCCTTATATGCTACTTTGATAGTAAAGGAAAGCAAGGTTTGGAAAGCAGTGGTAGGTGCTTCTGTGATAGTTGGTTTTTGCTTTGAAAATCTCTTCTGAGCTTTCCCTCCACCTCTGTTTTGACAGAACCAAACTCTTGTTTGCTTTTAGGATTGCTGTCATTCACAAGCTGCCTCTCCAGGACTAAGTTAGCATAGCTAAAAACTGAGAAAAATGGTTTCTACAGAGAGCACTGCCACGGTGAAGTGGGGTTTTGCAAGCCTGTTGCTCACTTCACATGATTTATTGGACATTGTGTTCTTCTAACAAGTGACAAGGTCATACTGACCAATTTGCCTGAGAAGGTTTACCCAACCTTTAGCAATAGGAAACCTCACAGACTTAAAAACTTCATGCAGTAAGGGCAGCTCACTTTCACAGCTGGCCTTTTGAAAAGGATGAAGCAAGGTCAGTTCGGATGGAGAGGAACAAGACTCCTGCAAACTGCAGACACAGCAGGAAAGTTTGGTTCCTTGGAAACTTGTGTGGCTTGTTCTGATTTAGAGCTCTCCTGCGTGTTTCCAGCCCCAATGCAGCAGTGCTACAGTGAGGAGGAGGAGCTGGAGTTAGGGCTGGAAATGCAGAGCGGCCCGGTCGCTCTCCTGGCTGTCCCCAGGCCCAGCATTGGTGGGAATGGGACGCGAGGGCCCAGCAGGGTGAGGGCGTAGGGGGACACCAGCACGCGGGCGACGCTCCGGCCGTGAGCTCTACAGGAGTGAGCTGTGGCTGAGGGAGGGAGGGAGGGAGCCCTGAAGGATGCGCTGCCTGAGGAGGTGTTTGTATGGCCTGGGGGCCTCCTCGCCCTGTGCCCCGCTGGAGCCCCGCTGCTCCAGCTCAGCGCACGCGGGCGCCGTGAGGGAGACACTCAGCCCAGGGGCCGGGCCGGCAGCTGGGCCTGTGTGCACGTCTGTGTCTCTGTGTGTATGTGTCTGTCTGTCTGTTTTGTCTGTCTGTCTGTCTGTCTGTCTCGCTCTCTCTGTCCGCTGCCCGGCCCCTCAGCGCTTCCCCCTTCCCGCTGCAGCCCCCGGGGGCTCCGCTCCGGCCCCGCCCCTCCCGGCGCGAGGCCCCGCCCCGCGCGCCGCCGGCGGGCGATAAAGGTCTCGCGGCGGAGCTCTGACGTCACGGGGAGTTAATTTTAAACCCGGACAAGATGGCGGCGAGGGACGCGGCGCGGCGCGCGGGCCCGGCCCGCCACCGGCCCGCCCCGGCAGGTAACGAGGCCCGGCAGCGGCGCCGGGGGGCGGCGGCGGGGCTGCGCTCGCGAGCTCGGTCCGGAGCACGGGGCTGGGCGGCCTGGCGGCTCCGCGCGGCGCCGCGGGAAAGGCCCCCGTGTCTCCCCCTCCTCAAAATGGCGTGGGCGGCCGCCCGCCCCCGAGGGGCGGCGGGGAAATCGCGGCAGCGGCCCCCGCGCCCGGTCCGCCGTCGCTCCCCGGTGGGGGTCACCGCGCTTTCCCCGCTCCGCTGCCGGGGCCTCCCCCTCTGCGGTCGGCGGCCCGTGCCGGAGCGGGGGCGGCCCGGGGGCCACTGTCGGTGACCTTATTCCCCGCTGCGGAGCGGCCGGGCCGCACCGTGGGTGCCTCAGCCCCGGGAGCAGCGGGGGCTGCGGCCCCGGGGCCGCGGGGTCTGGCGTTGCACAGTGCCGGGAGCGGAGCCAGGCAGCCCGGAGGGCGCCGACTTTCCCGGGGCCGCGTCCGCTTGCGGAGGGAGCAGCCCCGGGCAGCTCGGGGAAGGAGGTGACCGATCCCTGTCGGCCCGTCCCCCACATGGAGCTGGTGCGCTCCGCTGTCAGCGCTGCTCCTGCCTGTAATCTATCCCCCGGTGGGGATGGGACATGGCTTTGGCTGGGTGTTAGCCTCGGGTGTGCTGGAGCCTGCGCAGTGTGCTTCTTAAAGTATGGTTATTTCTCGGGAACGGCTTAAAATCTGGGAGCTCGTAGCAGTCTCCCTGCCGTACGCTTGGCGAGGGGGCACCTGGGACTTGTGAGGGTTGTACTGCCTCGAACGCTGAGTTTGGATCGTGTGAGGTTTTTAGCACTGCACTGGAACACTGAACTATTTTAACATCTTTGTTGTGTAACTCTCACTTAATTTGGAAGCAGAAAGATTGGACTGGGCACAATTAAACAAAACCTAGCAGATGCCGTGTGCCACGATTGGTTTCAGTTGCTTGATTTGCAAGCCAACTAGAGATAGGGAAATCTAGCTGCGCTATAAACAGGAAGATACAGAATGACAACTCACCTGGCTTGATTTACAGGGAGCAAAAGGCAGTGCTTCTGATCATCAGGAAAAGTTTGTGTTTGGCAGGGTTGCAATTTGAATAATTTAAAAGAGCCCAAGAGATTGAAGTTGAGGATATGATACTGCTTTACTGCTCAAGGGCTGGTCTGTCTCCCTCCCAGCACTGCTCAGTTTTCTTTGATTTCAGTTTTCTGTGTTTTTGCCACTGTGTCATTTAATTATCTCAAAGCATTAGATTATTGCATAGTTTTCTCAAGGTCATAAAAGTGCCAGCACACCTGTAATAAATGGCCTTTAATTAGCTATGTCATCATTAGCAGTGGAAACATGCACATGTCACTCTTAGTTGTGTCTGAACTTCAGTCATGGAACCGCTTAGGTGGTAGGGTCTGTGTGGATGGTCTGTGCCTGCCTGCAGAACGGCTTTCTGCACAGTGAAATAAAGCAGAGGGGTAGGTTGGAATAGTTACAAGAGCAGCAGTGAAACAGGAGAGGCTTTTAACTCCTCCTGTACCATTACTGAGTGTTGCTTAACAGCTGTTACGTCCTAGCTTACCATAAAATCAATAATCCTGTTACAGCACCTCCTCAAATAATAGCACTAGTTTTTTGTTTTTTCAGCTGGAATTCTTTTGAAAGCAGGGAGTGGAGTTGAGGAGGGCTGTATTCTTTCCTTTTCATGTTCACTTGCCTGCAAGTCAAAACCTAGCAGAGAAATAGTTCCAGCACAGATGAATTTTACTTGAATTATTGTGAAAGCACTATTTTTAAACCTGACAGTCTGTCCTGGTTTAGGAGGCTAGGCAGCTCTTGTTTGTGTTGGATGCACAGGAATGCTTGAGCCATGTCTTACAAGAGTCCTAGTATTTCTTAGGTACCTTGTGTCAACTGCAGTCCCTGTTTGCTGGAATATCAGTGATTAATATTTGCTTAATGGCTGTACTAATAAAGTAGCACTGACTGGAGTGAGGTGCTGTGATAGATGAGGAGTTGTTTTCTCTTCCTGCCCTAATAATGGAAGGTACCTCATGCTGGCTAGCCTGGACAGGAGCAAGTCTGCTGGGGGGAGAAGGGCTGGGGGTTTTCTTCCAGTGTAATAGAGGAGCACTTATCTCCTGGTGGCTGCATCACATCAGCCCCAGCTTTGAGCTTCCCAACTTCCAAACCAGATGAAATAGGCAGGTGGGAATGGAATGCAGGTGTGAGTTCTGTGTCCTTGTTGGTTTGGTGGTGAACCACAGTGGCATTGGTCTGCAGCGCCAGCACCATCACAGGCTTCACTTCAGCATGTAATAAAAGTACTTTTAACTTTGTGCCTGTTGTTAGCAGACTGTTGTACATCTTATCACAGTCCATGGGAGTTTCAAGGACATTCATAAGGAAAACGACCAAATTTCACTCAAATGTTACCTTATGTAAGTTAGGTTTGAATTTGCTTTTGTTCTTGTATTGTGATTATGAACAGATCCCATCCCTGGGATGATTTTTGATATTCAAGGCAGTCTTTGAATGGGAAGTTTTAAACTTTAAAATCAGGCTGAGTTGTTGCCTTGTCTTTTAATTTACTTAATTTCTTTTTCTACTGTTGCTTCATGCTGTGCCTACCATGTGATCTGTGAGCTTCCTGAGTGCATTTTTTCAACTTTTTGCTGAAGGCTGAATTTACTTCTTAAACTTACTATGCTAGCTGTCTGTATTTTAGGTTTTGTCTTTAACCTCAACTATCTAAGGTGAACAAGGCATAAAAAAATATTTTCTAAGTTTCTGCATAGGCAGATGTGCTGTTTTTGTCATTGGCCAACAACTGAAAAAATGCAGAAATACTTATGTATGGTGGTTCTTTAGACGTTACTCTTGCTGAAGTATGACTGGGTTTCTTTTTTTAAAACATTTTCAGCAACTTAATCTTCCTGAGATGTCCTGGAGGAAAGATAGAAGTAGCTTTCCTTGGTTTTGGAAGGTTGTTCTTGATATGATACAAAGAATTATTATCTCATCCTGTAGCTGATTTTAAGGTCATGGTGCTGCGTAGGGACTTGATTTACGTGAATACATTTCTGGGGTTGGGATTTGTGTCTGAAAGACCAGAGCAAGCAAATGAGCAGGTTTTAGATACATGTGAAAACATGGCTCACATTGATGTCTGCTTTTCAGTTAACTGCTAAGAAATGACTGATAAGAACTAAGTTGTCTTTGAGGATAAGAATTATAATCAAGGCATTTTTAGGAGCAAATTAATACATAATAGGAATTTGTGTTTTGAAAGCATTGGTAACTAACTTGCCTGACCTTTAGCTTCTGTTCATTTCTGAAATAATATGTTCTCTATAGTGTTCATTGCCAGGAAAACAAGACTGTGTTTGCTTGCCAAGCGTTTTGAAACACTTTGAATATCAAACTTGGAAGGACTGTTGAAGTTCCTTCCTTCAACTCCCCAAGCTGGTGTCTAACTGGAGTTCTTGCTCTTCAGCAAAGCCAGGAGCTCACTGTACCCCTTTGTGCTTGGGAGGGAGCCCACATCCCTGTTCTAGGGCCGTAATTATCTCTACAGGATGCGTAAGCATGTGAACATCCTCCTAAAGTTATCTGTTCAGTTTGTCTGGAATCTGTCACTGGGAATTTTGGCTGCTCCACAGGAATGTTACTCCTTGAAGTAGCAAGACTGCTTTATATCTCAGGGTGAGAACAGTAGATCTTTGAAGCTATAGAAGTATCTCCTTCAATTAACTAAACAGGGAAAAAAGAGAAAAGCTATGCTAATTTAATTATGGTTTGTAGCTGGCTTCTCTTTAAAGTTGGAAAAACTTACAGTAGAATGTTTACCACCAAAGATGGCGCTACTGAGCATCCAAGGCAGTCCAGAGGAACTTACATGAGTAAATGCAGGTAAGATGGATGTTGGAATTCCTGTTTGATGCCCACTTGATGAACTTATGATAAGGACTTATAGGAAATCAAGTATAAGGTGAAAGAGAAGTCCATTTGGGCCTTTGCAGAAATGATTTATGAAAATACAGCTTATTTTAAGAGTGGCCCTGCTCTTGTCTCTCATGGAGGAATAGCTGAGAGGACCGGGAAAAGTCTGCGTAAAAGACTATGTAAAGTGTCTTTTGGGGAAGCATATTTGTTCACAGCTTGGTTCCATGGCCTCTCTTTACCCTTTGTATGGGGGAAATTCTGATATGCTTTACTAGGATGCTAGATGTCTCATGTAGTTTGTTGTTTTGTTTTTTTTCCTAAATGTATTTTCAGCTTTATTTTCAGTGCAGATGATGAGCAAATGATGATTGCATTTCCAGCCCTATATATTGGTGATTTTTTGCATGGCAAGGTGGGATTTGCTACTGCAGGTCATAGCAGGTTTCTTTTAAAGGAATAGAAGCCAAAATGTTGAAGACTTGAACTGATAAGATGTTGTACAGATTGTAGACCTGGAATGTAGAATGCAATTTCCACTGAATTGATATTTGAGAGTAGAACCTAATTTGCTCTTACGCAGTTGTTGTTCCAGTGACATCAGAATCGGGTTCCAGTCTGTAGTTCGTGTCCAATTATAATGCATTTATTTTCCCACCGTCACCTCAGAGATAAGCATGTTGAATTTACAAGTTCTTATTGGTCTCAGTAGAATATTTGGAATGTCTTTCTGAGCAATATATTGGATAATACCTCCAGGATAACAAGGTGCCTTTTTTTTTTTTCACTTGGATTGAAAATTACAGAAACTTGTTGGAGAACATGTGTCGGTTACTTGTATTGATGTGTTAGGACTGCTTTCCCTGTGTTGTGCATACTTGGAAAAGTTGTTCTCACCTCTTATCTCCTCCAGCAGGGTGGTACTGCTGAGTGGAAGAGTAAGTGCCGTTATTTTAGCTGTTTCTTTAAACCCAATCCTGTGATAATACTGCCTGCAAACTTGCTGTCTTGTTCCCCTCCTCAACCTCTTGTGCATGAAAGAAAGGATCTTCTGGCTTTTACTTGTAGGTGTTGATTTGCCTTGGTCCGTGTGGTGTGATCTACTGGGGGAGCTGTAAACTTCTGAGAAATAAAAGGTTCAATCTGTCAATCCTTTGCCTAATATGGGAATCATCACAGCCCTGATTTCAGGGGAGGAACAGTCGCTTGAAGTATGTGAACTCCTAGGCATGGAGACAGAAGCTTAGCCTCCTTTAATTGCTTAGACATAAAATAATAGTGAAAATAACTGCTGTAGAAAATGAGGTTAAGGCTCTTGATGTAATCAAATCACTTTCTTAAAGCAAGAAGTCATCTTGCTTTTAAGAGAATTAAGTTTCTTAAATACTCTGTAATCCTGAACTAAGGAACTATGTTTAAGATTTTAAACATTGCCTTGAAGATGCCCTCAAAGCAGTTAACACTTATCTTTCAGGGAGCAAAGCCTTAAGCTTGTCATTAGGATAGGAAGGGAGAGCAGTTCAAAATTCTTAAAAGGAAATCTTTTGAACTGCTGGTATGTCAGGCTTGTTGCTAATAAATTGTTTGGAAAAGGGCAGTAAGTAATGATTTTGAGGGTTAGGACTGGAGTATTTTCTGAAGCTAATAGTACTATGGAAATAGCTGCTGAAGACCTATGTGTTATGTGTTGAGATTTAAAAGGCAAAAACCGTTTCAGAATAAAATACTGCTGGTACAAACATTCAGAAATATGACTTCTGCTTTTAAACTTAATTTTTTTTCAATGGAAAAACAAGCATGCTGTGAACATTTGGATAGCAAATGTGGTTAAATGTTTGTAGAACCTTCAGACACTATGAGAAATCTTGCTTGTTTGAGAAGACCCTCGAAATGCAATTTGGTGCCTTTGAAGAGGTTGGAAGTTGGCTTGTAAAAATACTGAATATTATTCTTAGAGTCTTGTTCTAAGTACTTTGAGTTGCAGACATATCACTGTGTCATTAATCAAATATCAAACTGAGTTGTTCTTTAGTCTAATCTTTTGTTGATTTATTTCTGTGGTGCATTAGTACTACATTAAGCTTTGAAGAGGAGCACACTGCTATCTTTCTCTGTTTCAGTTCATCTTATAATCCTAGCCTTTTCTCCCCAGAGCTTACTCTGTGTACTGTAAGGAAAGATTTCATGGATCCACCAAATGAGGACATTAAGTATGATCCACAGAGACTACACTGTTGGTTGGAGGGTTTTGCTAAAATGTACACACTTTGTCGAGTTGTATTTGCCTCTTTCTTCTTCACTTAAGTGAAAGATGTATACTAAACCATTGTGGTCTCAACATAGGGTAGTCCTGCAGAAAAGCAGTTTGTCCAGATGTATTTAGACAAGTTTGAGAGCTTGACATGAAGAGAAGTAGTAAGCAGCCCCCTCTGTGTTTGTTCTTGTTGGGCTGATAAGTGTGGCTTGCCTTACACCTGAGGTTGCTGACTTCTTTCACTTCTATACCTCCAGGCTTGCCTGGCCAGCAGCCGTCAATGTACACATGACAGTGGCATTTCCCGTCTCAGGAAAATGTGTTTAAAAATCAAAAATGCTCCAGTTGTTGAGACTTGTTTTGTAGCAGTGGCTGCTGTTTCTGTGGTGACAAGTGTTGTGAATGATGTTAAGAATCATTAGGTAATTGGGTGAGCCTTGAGTCCTTTGAACATAGAAAGGTGCTTGTATGGAGCTGAGCTGCTGAAGTGTGTGTTATAATGTGCTTGGGACAACTTCACGAGCAATATTGAAATCAACGTTTTTCTAATCTCCTCTGTAGTGGGCCCAGCTCTCAGCAGGTGCAGTGTATTTGTATTCCCTAGGTGTGTTCAAGGGAATATTCCTACCATGCAGGAAGGACTGTGCCAAGCTCGAGGTCTTCCTACCCAGCCACATGTCCTGGCCTGTAACACTGACAAACTGAAACCTGTGGCAGCCTGCATTTGTAAGGGAAGGAAACCTTGTTCTTAAGTGAAGGTTAACAAATGTGTTGGCTACCCCAGCCTAAATCTGGACTTTATGCAGATAGAGACAAATCTTTGGCAGCACACAGTCAGATCCAGTTACAGCCCAGTTGTCTACCCATCTTTGCAGTGTTATCACATATCACCAAGTCAGTTCCTACATGAATATGCTTCTTAACTGTACTTGTGAGTTTTGGGAGTCTGGAGAAATTTTCCAGCTGAACTGGGTTGTAGTTACAGAGCTGAACTTTTCTTTTGGCACCGGTGCTCAGTGAAGCAGTCTGTGCCTCCCCCTCAGCGGTGCTGTGTGGCTGTTTCAGAGGCTGTAGAGTGCAGAGCACATCTCTTGGTGTCCAAGATAAGCTGGTGCTGGACCTGGGACAGCAGTGCCAGCACAGAGGGCAGCAGCCCTGGGCTGTTCAACAGTGCAGCTGAACTGTGCCCTGCAGAGGAGACTGTGGCTCTGCTGTTTGTTTGTCTTCAGTTCTAGTG
Source organism: Camarhynchus parvulus (assembly GCF_901933205.1). Classification (NCBI taxonomy): domain Eukaryota; kingdom Metazoa; phylum Chordata; class Aves; order Passeriformes; family Thraupidae; genus Camarhynchus; species Camarhynchus parvulus. The sequence continues at coordinate 13,494,839 of NC_044573.1, forward strand.
CTGGTTGGATTTCTGTTTGAGGTGATACAGTCTGTAGGAAACTGCTTGTATTGAATTGCTTTTTCTGCTGGTTTGGCTTCGGTAGCTGACTTGACTCTAAGCAGTGGTGGATGTGTGGCAGAATTAGCAGGAAAAGCAGTGTGGTGCTGCATGGTGCTGGAAATGGGAAAGAGTGGGAGAGCCCCTGTGAGTGGGTGGTTAAGACTCAGCTGTGCTATTGAAACAGGCTTGAAGAGGCAACGGGGAGAGGGGAGGAGGCAGCTACTGGCACTGTCCTGTTGGCAGAATTAATGTACTTTGAGCTGTTGCCTTAACAAGGGATTTGTGTGTAGCAGCAGCAGTGATGCCTGGCAGAGACTCAGGAGTTGTGGCACTATGTGTGGGACTTTGAAGTGTATGGACTTAGGTACTGTATCAATTATTATGGGTTAATTGCAGGAAAGGCATATGGCAGCCCAGGCCTGTTTCTCGACACGCATAGTAGCAGGGACCCTGATAAAAACTATTTTTGTTGTAGCTGTGTGAGAAAAATCTCTTCTTCCAGTGGAGATAAAGTGAAGACATACAAAATGTGATTTTAAAAAAAAATTTTTTTGTTTCAGTTCTTTTTAACTGTGCCTTGTGTGGAACTTTTTTCCTGTTTTGATTCCCATTGTTGATCTGGGTGTTAATTGTGTTGCCGTACATTGTGTTTCCCCTGTTATGCTTCCCTTTCATCTGATGGGTGTCAGTAACCCTACCAAGTTAAGAACAGTTAAGAAGGGAGAAGAAGAAGCTGAAATACTTGATGGAGTTGTCTGCAGGTAGTTAGTGCATCAGTTTTGCAAACTGTGTGATCTAGAGAAGACAGCTTTTAAAAGAAACCTGTGCTCTCTTTGTATGGCCCTTTATTCTTTGAAATGAAATGTAGGATTCTGGGGTTCAGTGCTAGAAAAACTGGCTGGAAGGCTCTCTTAGCTGCAGGAACTGAGAGATGGGAAGCTGACTGTGAACTGAAGTTGGGCTGAAAGAGTACTTTTAGTTGGAAGCTGCGTTGAATTGTTAAGATTGGAAAATATCTCTAAGATCAGAGTCCAGCTGTTATCCTGGTGCTGCTGTGTTCACCACTAACAGCATGTCCCCAAGTGCCACATCCACTTGTTTTTTGAACGCTTCCAGGTATGGTGATTCCACCACTTTCTGGGCCAGCCTGTTCCAGTGCCTGACTACCCTTCCCATGAAGAAATGTTTCCTAATATCCAACCTAAACCTTCCTTGGCACCATTTGAGGCCATTTCTTCTCATCTTGTTGCTTGTTACCTGGGAGAAGAGACCACCCCCCACCTCACTACAGCCTCCTTTAAGGGAGTTGTAAAGAGTGCTGAGGTCACCTGGAGCCTCCTTTTCTCCAGGCTAAACTCTCCCAGTTACCTCAGCTGCTCCTGATCAGAGTTGTGCTCTGACCCTTCCCCAGCACCTCAGGGTCTTTCTTGCAGTGAGGGGCTCAAAGCTGAACCCAGTTCTTGAGGTGTGGCCTCGCCAGTGCTGAGTACAGGAGGTTGATCACCACCCTCATCCTGCTGGCCACACTGCTGCTGCCATTCAGCTTGCTAAAAGCAAAAATGAAAGATTTGAGCCTCTTTGGCTTCCTGTGTTTCCTTACATTGGTGTTTGTGAGTGACAACTTGTTTATGCTGGAAGTGAGTAGGAAACCTGACCCTCTGGCATATCTTCTGTACAGCCAAAGGAAGCACTCTCTGCTTTCTGCTGAGCTCCTCTGTGGCTGTGGTACAGATCCACTTCGGTAACTAAACCACCTCTGACTGGCAACTGAGAGATCAAACATGGGGTAATTGCAGTTGGTGTCTCTCACTTCATTCTTCTCTCCCTATTCTCACTCAAAATACCAATTTAGGTTAGCTGCTCATTGTTTAAATTACTGGCTGCTGACATGAGGGTACATACAAGGTACATAGAACACAGTTATGGCCTAAAGCAATTAGAAAATACTGACTCCTTGAGTGAGCAACACCCTTGAACAAAATCACTCTGAAATGCAAGCAGGAGTTTGCCTGGTTTAAATGTGTGTGGCCTGCAAGGATCCAGTTAGCTCTCAGTGTTCATGAGGAGCTGTCACTTGCCATTTCCACAGTTCATGGTGAACTAGGGCACTGTCAGATCTGGAGTACTCTCATTCCCATCCTCAAGAGCCTGCTTGATGGGTAAGAAAGGGGAGAAAAAGTGAGCAAGAGGCCTTTTAATGCTTTAATCTGCCCTTAGTGTTTTAGTACAGCTTTGTTTGAGGGGACTGGAAAAGCACTGGTGAATCTTACTGTGGATAGAGATCCTGTTAGGTCCCTCAGTGAGTGTGCTATTAATAGCTGTGATTTTGGGGCAGATGAGAAGCATACTTTGCCACTGTCCTTACCCTGCACGATTTTTCTTGTAGCTATGGTTGAAACATCTTTCTTATCAAGTTCATGCTGTGCTTTCTAAAAAGCAGTCATTTTATATATTTTTTTTAACATACTGGGTTTGTACTGCTTCTGTCTTTGCCCCTGCTTATTGGCATTCTCTTACTTGTATTGGTTGAGAAGAGCTGAATTTGAGGGTTGACTTTTTTTGCTACACATTTTTGTTACATGAATTTTCCCTCTTGCTTTTTTGTCCCCCTAAAGGGAGAGCACAAAATGCCAGCTTATCAGTACTTTGTGCAGGGGAGAGCTGTCTGCTCCTGCATGCATGCCGACCATTCAGCAGAGGAGCAATTTAAGGCACTTAGGCGTAGACAAGCCTATTGTTTGATTAGTTGTGGTGCTTCAGAGGTATCTAGGTCATCAGAATATCATCTTTTTCCTCTTTCCTGACAGAATTGTAGCTTCAGGTGCTTCTCACTTCAGCTCACAGTTTATGTAACAGTTCTAGATCTGTCCCTTTAACATCCCATTGCCCTGAAGGAGCGCAGAGAGTTAAATGTATCTTTCTCCCTGTACCCTTCCCTTACTCCTCTATTGGTCTTACTGGATGTCCAAACAAGTCTTTGGAACTTAGCTCATCAGTCCTATTTATAGCTGAAATATTTGAAACATTTAATTATTTCTGGCCTTAAAACGAGCTACTTGGCACTATTTACTAGTCAGCAATAGGAAAGCAGCGATGCATTAAGGTCTGTGGCAGCCCCATAGTTTCATGTGAGTTTATTGCATGGAGTAGCACTGCTGGAAAAAGGGGAGGACAATTTTGTGGCTTAAATCTAGGTTTGTTTTTTTTTTCCCAGAAGATGTGTCCAAATAAGGTTTGAAGGTTAACATATTTTCTTTCTGTGCTCTGGAACTCACTTCACACATGCCTACACTTTGCTTCGTTCACTACGTCAAAACAAGAAATGTTTAAGCACTTCGTCTCCCTTCTCTCCAAGGAAAAATTCCTACGTGGAACACTGAGAGAATGCCTTACTTTGAAATGCAGTGCAGCAGTTTCCTCATGATAAATTATTTTAAGCTTTTGATTCCAGCCGTGAACTCCCTCAGCGTGTGGAGGTTGAACAAAATTTCAAGCAAGATGGCTTGAGCTTAGTGTAGCTCACTTCAGTTTGCTTTTCACTGTTCAGGGGATGGTGGGGGAACCTGTCAAGCATCTGTTGTGAAATGTGAGCAGGAGACTTGAATTGCTGTAGTATGGAGGCAAATGGGTGGTGCTGTAGAGCACCAGGAAAAAGAGTTCAGAGATGCTCAAAGCTGAAGGGTCCAGGGGTGCTGGAAGTCTTGATTTGAAGTTGACTTCTAGCAAAGTGCAGGTTTCTGTGCAAGCAATATAAGGCTACCAGCTAGAAGATTTACTGCTTTATACTCTTTAAACTCCTTGTTGTGGATAGAGCAAATGGAAGTACTGATGAGGGACAGGTACACTGATGAAAGTGACTTAAAACTATAAAGCAAATGGGATTTAAAATATTTTTATGTTCTGCTGCATTTGTGGGCGATTGTGTTCAACTCACTGTCCAAAGAAGCAGTTACTAATTGTGATTCAGTGTTTGTTGATCAAAACCTTTACTGTATCTAAAACCAAATGAGTTTAGCAATTAGTATGTGCTTTTTTCTTCTTTTTTTTTAATGAAAGGATGTGGATAATATGTTCAAAGAGTTCAAGCTGTATTTAGGTTGAAACTTAAAGGTAACTGTTTGTATGTCCTGTCAATTAAAGTGCTTAAAGGGAAGAACTTGCATTTAAATTAGTCTGTCTCTTATTTTCATAGTGTGCAGGTGTCTGAGTGTTTTCACGCTCGTGTTCTTACACTGCAGGACAAGTAGGTCAGCTGCTGGCTGTGTACTTAGGGGAAGCAGGAATTGGCTTTTCATTTTACCTCATGCTTTAAGAAATGGGTTATTTAGTGGGGTTTGCTCAGTTGAAATACTGTCTACATATACAAGAAGCTACTGTTCTCAAAATCTGGCTTAGTATTTCAACAAATGGTGCTTGTTCTGGGTACTTAGCTGGTGAGAATAAATAGCAGTCCTGCTGTAGTTGCTGCTGAGTGAAATGAGGAGTTTATAGGGAAACTGAGTGGTAGTATCTTCCCTTGGCTATATTTGCTTCCATTCAAATCTGTCTGCTTCTGTGTCTTGCTGCACAGTGTTGCTTCTCTTGTGTTTCCCAGCCTGTTTGACCTGGGTTAGGAAGTGATTGTGTCAGTCAGAGCCGTGCTTTAGCCCACAGGTTTTAATGGAATAATTCAGGTTGGAAGAAGCCAAAATGGCATAGGGACTGATTGGTGAACAGCCACAGTAATAGTTGTGAATGGATGGCAGACTTCAGGGGCAAGTCCGGTTGATGATCTTTTTTGCATCAGTTCCAGACAGAGCAGCAGATCTGACCTTAGTCTGGAGTCTGTTAGTTCAGTACTACAGAAACTTCAAAGATCAGGTTAACATCTTGAAAAAACAAAAAAATATAGCTGTGACTTCTTGGGTGTGCAGCGCTATGCTACAAGTTCTAGTGCCATATGGTTTGACAGATGAGGACTCTTATGTATGTACTAAAAGCCTGAGGTTCACATCTTCTGTGCACATGGGAGTTTCCAACAGCATAGTGATCAACCCCTTGAGTGAGTTTGGCGAATCGATCAGTCTTTAATCTTGTGGCAGGAGGCAGCATTGCCTCTGTTGTGTGTGCAGAACATGAAACATTCCTCTGAAACAACCACTCCCTGTGTGAATGTATTGGGTTGGCAGTTCCATTACTGGGATGAAACTGGGCTTAGCAAAGTGTTAAAATGTACTATGAAAAACGAGCAAAACCCCCAAACCAACAAAAGTCTGTTGTTTTGGTTGGCTCTGTAGCAGTACTGAAATGTATTCTTATGGAGACCTATAAAGGGATGCTGCCTTGAACTTTGCAAGTCCAAAGTACTGTCCAGCAGGCTAGAAAGTAGAAGTAGTGTTGTAGGAGGAGTTAGTGTAGAAGTGGCCATTCTGTGAATGCCACCTCTTCTAAAGTTAGTAATCATCTCTTTTATACTTGATTTGCTGGGAATGGGCTATTGCAAGAACCTAGAGCAGTCTGTGGGATTTAGAACAAATCAGATTAAATTCTGAGTTTTAAGTAGTACACTGTGATTGTGCTGGGGCAGGTGAGGAAGGGGGGACAGCCAAGGGGCAGGGCTTTGAGTTCTGGATTGCATAAACTTGTGGCCTGAGCTGACCGGACAGTGCTGCCAGCATGTTTATTTTATGAACTGCTTTGGGAACTTCTGCAGTGCTCTTGCAGAAAACTGGGCTGTGAAGGGGGGTGTTTCTTGTCCTGACCTTTGTTTCCAGAGGCTGTACTGAAAGTAATTCTTGGAAGTGTAATGTGACCTTTCTAGCCATGATACTGAAGCCTTCTAGAAAGGCTCCCCAAGTGCTGTCTGAGACAGCAGCTAGCCAGAGTGACAGGGTGAGCAGCCACAAGGAAGGATAAAGGATCGAAAAAGGGTGTGACATCTGCCTGGGACACCTGACAGGGTTGCATATGCTGATTATGCTGCTGGGACAGGCTGTCGCACTTGTTCTGTAGTTAACATGCTTGACCTGTGCGATGTGTGTCCTGTTAATTGCCAACTAGTTCAAAATCTTGAAAGGAGGATGTTCTCTGCCACTCAAGCACGAAGTTATCAAACCAGGTCTTCTGGATGGATCAAGTTGCTTTCACAGCTGTCAGCACTGTAGGTCTCCACCCTCTAAAGTGCTTGACTGATGGCCATGATGGTCTTTTCTGTAGGTAGGTTGGGAACTTGTAGATATATTAAGCTGGTTAGTCAAAGTTAAAAAACAAAGCCAACAATCCAACTTGACCCAAACCAGACAAACAAACCTAACTGGGTGCTCTGGACTTGACTCCCAGTTTCTGCTGATAAGTGAAATCTAATAGAAGTTGAGTAGGGTCTAGGATAAATCTTGTCTCCTGTTCCCTCTGAGCTAATGAGCTTCAGTGGTGCAGAATGCACATCTGTTAACAAGATGTGAGCTTTTAATGGGCATATTTTTTGTAAGCTCTTGATAGTACTATCTTCTTGTGATAGGGAGAATTTGCTTGTTTATAAATGACTAATGATAAAGGTCCATTCCTCTTGTTTGTTCTGAAGAGGTTTTGTGTGCCTGTGCTCTGCACTGGCACAAGGATGCTGCTACAGCTTGAGGTCTTTGAGGTCTGACAGGTTTTGATGACTTCCAGGTAGACAGGATGGTTAATGTTGGGCTCCAAGTGAATGAAGAGAAGCTGCAGGTGTGGCTTCAAACCCTTTTTCAGTCTGCCCTAGTTTACAGACCCAATCCCTTACTGCAGCTGTGTATTTAAGTGAAGTGTGTATGTAAATAAAAGAATAGGAGGCTGTTCCAAGTAACCAAATTACACTTCCTACCAGGGCCATACCTTGAAGCAGAGGCTGTGAAACATTGTGTGAATGTATTTGCTAAAACACAGGCACCTCTTCTTGGAACTGTCTGACTTCAATACTTTTATCAGTAGATTATTCCCTTTATATTTGTAGGCTGTGATGCTGGAAGCTTTCTTTCTGGTTGTCAAAATCTTTGTCCTCCATTCCTGGGCTATCCTCCCAAATTTTCTGGCCTCCAAAGGATCCTGCCTATATGTGGCAACGCCTCATAGAGGAACTCTTTCAAAAAAGAGGAGAGGGCTTGTTTAATATCTGGGAATACAAAACCTTGAGGCCAAAAGTGAGAGACTTTCCTCTGAAGTGCTGACCAGTCAGTGTAGTTTCTATAGTTTGGTGTCCTGTTGACAGACTTTCTTTTAAAAGTTACTCCTTCCAGTTGTCAGGCCTGCTAGTATGATCAATTTTTTGGCCTGCTGTATTAATCACTTTGAGTTAGGGTGATGCTGGGACTGTTTTGCACACCTACTTGGATAATGTTTAGTTCTAGCTGCTTAGGATTTAAGCGCTCACGTGTACTTCCTGTTCAAACCAAGCACCATGCAAGCTTAGTATGTTCAAACCAAATTTTTTAAAGATTTAATACCATTGGGCTTTGGGACACCACAAGATTTGATGCTTGGAAGTGGAAACATTCTGTCATTATGCAATTAAATGAGTAAGGAGAGCTGGGTAAGGAGAAAATTGCTGGAGAAACTTCAGGGTCACTGTGTTACCAGTTTTCCAAATTTATGGTAATAACTACAATGTCTCATTACATCCACAAAAGTGGAGCCCTGCCCATAAGTCTTTTGCTGAGAATGGTATCTCACATGCAAGTCTGGCAGGAATGACTTGGCAGGTCCTGTGAGCACTGGCAGGTTCTCTGCCATGAATGAATGAACCTGTGTGTTCCATGGTGCCTCATGGATGCGTCCTGCAGGAGAACACTCCTTGTGGGCTGCTTCCACAGGAAACCTCTCTGTGAGCAGCACATCAAGGGATTGGGGGTGGCTGCTGCCTTGGCTTGGAAATGGAAACATGACTAGAAGGACAGTGTACTGAAAATCATATGTGATAATCCCAGATAAGTAACTGGTAGGAAGGTGCCTTGGTCAGGTTTTTGCGCATGGGCTTCCAATAGAACATGGCAACATTTAAATTGGGAGTGGGAGGCAATTCAGTAAGCACAAAGAAGCTTTCCAGATGCTTGTCAGGAAAAGTAGAGTCAGGAATGGTAGAGTTGATTTCTGCTGTGGGACAAACCTCAGTGTTGTGGTGCCTGAACAAGAGAGGAGACTTCACCTTGGATAGGGTAGTTTGGTTTTCTTTTAGGCCTCCAATCCAATTAACTCCTGAATTCTAAAAGTCGGGAATATAGGATATTGGCACTGCTGTAGTGTGTGTCTGGAGGGCTGTGTTACCTTACATTCATTAGTAACTTTAATCTGAGTTACAGTTTTTTCAGCTACTGTTTTATCCTGAAAGAGTATTAATTGTTAAATTGTGTATAAAATACTCTCTTAACTCTTTAAAAAGAGTTGATACTTACTGTTGTTAAATCCTGCTTAATAGTGCATTATGGGAAGAATATGAAACCAGAAATGACTTCTTCAATGTTTTCTTTTTGTTTTGTTATCCCAGAAGTGTTGGGCCATGCACAAGTTCATTAGTTTATTGTCTTGCAAACAGGGAATAGGTGTTCTAAAGTCTGTGCTGTATTGAGACTTGAAACAGTGTTGGAATTAGAGAGGAGTTTATTCATCTGGTATTTGTTATCCTGGGCTTCCATACTAGATCCATGGTGTTGCTTGTGCCTGTTGGCAAACAGACCTATTGGCAGAAAACATTCATTTCCCCTGACACCCTTACAACAAGAAGGTGGTGATGTAAAAATGCCCCTTTTTAGTCCTTTTTCAAGCTTCTTTGAAACTATTCTTTTTTTTCCCCAGATAAAAGGCCCTTGACTTAAGATGCCTTTAAAAGGGGATTTGCAGCTGTAAATCAGGGTTGGGTTTTTTTTTGATTCCTTAATGCATAAAGAATATCTGAAAGAGAGAAGATCTGAAATACAGGCTAGACACAAAGCTACTGAAAATGGACAGGGAGCTTCTGTTGACCTCTTGGCATTCTCAAGAACATCACCCTTGCTGCTGGAGATACAAGTCCAGCTCAAGGCTTCACAATAAAAGAAAAAGTGTTGTTTGCCCTAAGCTGTGCCTCACTAAAGTGTTCTCACCTGTCAATTTGCAGGTAAGCTTTATGAAGAAGAGGAGGACGATGCGCTGCCGGACTCGGATGCCCTGCCGGACTCAGATGACGAGGTGGAACTGGACAAGCCGCGCCCCATACAGATTGTCCTTGCTCATGAAGATGACCATAACTTTGAGTTAGATGAATCAGCTTTGGAAAAAATCTTGCTTCAGGAACATATTAAAGATCTTAACATAGTAGTGGTGTCTGTAGCAGGAGCTTTCCGCAAAGGAAAATCTTTTTTGCTGGACTTCATGCTTAGATACATGTATAACAGGGTGAGTAGTTTGGATTTTTCCTGCAGGAGAAAAGTACTTTGGTATTTTAGTAAATTTCCCTTTTTGTTTGTTAAATTGAGCATAAATATAGCAGGTCAAAATTTTCTGATATACTGGGGGAGGGGAAGTCAGCTACTCTGCTTCTACACTGTGAAGAAGGGTATTTGAGTGACAGTTTTTCAATGTACCCTATCTTGCAGTTATTAAGGGAATTTATTGGTGTCCCAGTGTAAGTGGACAAAAGAAAAACTTGATGATGAAGTGTGATGGCCTTCTAATTGAGCTTTGGGGAAGGGCTTTTCCAGGTGGTGACTTGGAGGAGCCTTGCTGTGACTTTATCTCCCGAAATCATATTATAGCACTCACTTGCCCATTGTTGCAAAAATAAGTCTTACCAGATAGATAAATCTGCTTTAATATGATGTATGACAAAAAGGAGAAAGCTTCCTTTTTGCTGCTTGGAATGCATTTCTGAATGCAGTCCAGGAACTCTTAAAATCCTTTTAAGTTGTTGATTGATTAAAGCCTGATCCAAAATTTAATTTGTTCATTTAGTTTGTAGCTTTTGGCTAGTGTTGTCTTGTTTTTAGCCCTTGGCTTATGTGGAGAAGGTGGAGTAGGGTGTTCTGTGAACCATACACATCTGCCTGTCACAGTTTGTGGGGTGTTTCTTTTAATCTGCTTTATGAATATTGACAGGTCAGTGTTTTGTTGCTTTTTGAAGCTCTTAGAAACCCAGAACTGGGTTCCTTTTTTGTTCACTGCTCTTTGGAAGTAATTTGTGCTAGGCGGCTTGAGGGAAAATCAAGATGAACCCTGCAGTTACAGGAAGTATGAGAGTACAGCAGAAAAGCTGTTGATAGTTGGCAAATGAAGACTTCCTTCTCTCAGTCCCAGTGGTGCCTGTTATTGAGTTCCTCTCTCTCATTTTGGAAGAGCTGTGGAAGAAAGACCCTGAGGATAGGGTCTCAGGGTAGGAGGAATACAGAGTACCAAGCTGGTACTCCTAACTTCTTGAGGCTCTTTTAACCTAGGGAGGAAAAAGGTTTCATTTATTATGGATGGTGTTCAAAATTAACCAAACAATAAAATGCCCACCACTCCCTGCAAACAAAGGAAAACACAAACTCCTGCATCCAGTGATCTGAGCAAGGTGCTGGGCTGGGTAGAGGTAGTGTGAGTTTCCTTTTGAAAACAGAAGGGCTGGGCTTTAAACAAATACTCTTAATTTTCAGATTGTGAAATAAAACAAATGTTCATATAACAAAACAGATTGAAATGCTGTTTCAGTCTTGTGTATCAGGCCTCTCTGTTTCCTTTATTGTGCAGTCACTTTTCTCAGTTTTCTGTAAACGTCCTTCAACATAGCATTTGTTTCTCTTGAACTGAAGGTGCAAGCAAGCTTGCCCATCTACTCTAACAATTATTTCTTACCAAGAGCAGAGAAGTCTTGCTCTCCATGTGCTGCTTCTGGCCAGGTACTTCCATTCTGAAGATGTATTGCTTGCAGACCCTTAGTTGAGCTGATCCAACTCAGTGATGCATCAGAAGACACTGCACTTTGCTGAATTGTTTTTCTGCCAGCTCAGTGACGTAAATTGGCTTAGGGAAGGAGTTTGACAAGCATCAGAACTGCTGCAAACTGATTGATGGGAACTGGGGGTGATGGAGGATAAATGCAACACCTCCTCTTTGAGCACTCTTGAGTTGTATGAAGTCAAATGATATCCTCTGCTTATCCAAATTTAGTACAGGAGGAGAGATCTTGGTGTAGTTTTATAGTACCTAGTCTGAGCCCTCCATCTTTAGTCAGGCTCAGTTGCAAGTCTGTATTTTCTGTGAACTAAATATTGCATAGATTACTAAAGTGACTGCATTCAGTTCAAGTGCCAATCAAGCAATTTTGGGGTGTCCTTTTATGTGGACATTAACATGCATAATGAAAAACTTACCAATAAAACCTTCAGAATCTCACTTTCTTGTCTTAAACCGAGTGCCAGAGGTCATGTGGAAAGTTGCCATTGTAAAAATCTCAGTGGTGCCAGGTGAAGTCACAGGTAGGATTTTGGCATGGCAGAGGTTGATCACTGCCTTCAGGGAGGTGGACATGTCATTTCAAGCACTGATCCTTAGTGCTGTGATTGCTCTTTTGAAATGGAACAGCAACACTTGTGTACTCAGCAAGCTGCTGCAAGGATCCTGTGGACTTTAGTAAGAGTTGGGTGCAGCAACACCTGTAAGTTTAGATGTAAAAGTTTATTTTTTTTACAGGAGTGTCATTTTCTTATTTTGAATTAATCCTCAGGGTGTACTGTGTATTAATGCACTCGGCAAATAAAGCTGCATTGGGCTTTTCCTTAGTGTGGAGTAAAGTTAGAGAAATTACCCTTTAGGTGATGAGATAAAATTGTAGAGCAACTTCTAGCTTGATTCCAGGTAGGAGCCTTTTTTTCCTCCTCCCATCTCCTGAATATCTTTCAAGCCAGCTTGATGGATGGATACTTAAAATACTGAGCTTTAGCTAAGGGAAGATGCAGGTAACAAGCTAGGAGTGTTTCAAAGTGATGCAGAGGTCAGTCAGAGGCAGGCTTAAGTGCATCATCCATAAGATGAAGCAGCTTCAGGTGGAGTTGAGCCTGTTAAAACACCAAAGTCTCCTGTGATATGAATCACTTGTGAAATCAATTGAGGTCATATCTGTTGCTCATTGAGGGACTTGTCAAACTGTGTAGTTTTGATCTGATTTGTTACAAATGGGAGGAATACAAATAGGAATAATATCTGGACCGAAATGGGCTAAAGTATTCTTGTATAAAAGAAAAATGGAACATACTGAATAACAGAGTCTTTTTGAAAAGTAGAAAGCTGCAGCCCATTGACAGGTACATGTGAGGTATGATACACCATTGTTAAACTGTATCCTGGAGTGTGCTGCAGCACAAAGCAGGCTTGGAGCTTTCATTTCTAGAGTGGTCTGTGGAAGCATAAGCATCTTCTGGGATAGAAAAACTCCGGGGAAAAGCTGTTCAGGTTTTGCTTAGTGTCTCTGGTAGATGTGTATGTGCCCATCAAAATAAACTAAAGGGGAAAAAAACACCCAAACAGCCAAACCCAAACAACTGTACAGACCTGTAGAACTCTTTACTTGCATACCTGTGTTCATTTTCTGAATTTTCATCTGCTTATCTCCCCTTTGTCTGATCTAAGTAGCAGAGTTGAGTGGTGCACTGTTAGCATTTGGAAGAATGCTGCTGCAAACTGCTGGATTGCCTGCATGTTGCTAGGCATGAGGAAAATGTGCAGGTTTTTTCCCATCCCCCTTTAGAAATAAGCAGTTTCACTTAGTTGTTTCAAGTATTTTTATTCTGTACAGTCCCTGGGTACTCATGCTGTGTTCTGAAATGTGAATAAATGTCTTGAGCTGTTATCTGAAAACTGCCAGTGTGGAGTCAGCAAGGAAGAGCCCAGAAGTGAATTGAGAAATCTCCACTTTGACCTTCTCAGTGGACTCTTTCCTGGCTGGTAATCTACTCTGGGCAGTTCAAGGCAATTCATTAAATGTCTCTTATGCCAGCTTGCTGTGTTCTAGCCTGTGAAAGAAAGCTTTGTATACACTGAAATCCTCCATGAAAGAAGTGGCAGGCAGACAACAGTTTAACTGATGAGGGGGCTACAGAAAAACCTATCAAAGTGAAACTTCCTTGGGCTGCCTGCTCATCCTCCTTACTTGCCAGTGCATGAGCTACATTTCTGGGTTAGATGTGCTCATATAATGGCTGGATTCTTGTGGGTGAGCTGCTGCTCTGTGTTGCCTGCCTTGAAGACCTTATTACAATTCCATCAGCCAGGAATGTTAGCTGCCAACTGTACTCACCTCTCAGATAGCTTCTCAGGTCTAATATGGGTGGGTTGATTGGCATCTATCAAACTCTTAAACTGACCTTTTCTCTGTAACTGGCAAGTATAGACTGTGAATCTTTTGGTTGTTGTCTGTTCTCTGTGGCATTGTTGTCTGTTCTCTGCAAGATGGCATTGGGGGTCTGGTGCTGGCTTCTGTTCGTGCAGGGACTCAAATGCTTAGCCAGCTGTTAGCGAGGGGGAAGGGAGAGGATTAAGTTAAGATCAGGTGTTTTGTCTCTTGCAGAGGTTTAGCTGTTCCTGAGTTGAAATATCTGCTGTTGTGTTAGAGCAGAATTTTCTCAGCTGTGAGAGTGGAACTGGTGGACAAAACTGTGCTGTTCTGGAGACTCATAAACTGTGCACACTTTCATTTCAGCGACTGAAAAGTTGTGCAGCCACTCAGATACCTTGGGGTTGTTTTGTGGATGGTCTTGAAACACAGCAGAGTAGTGCTGTTTTAATATTTTGTGTAGTGTTGTCAGCTGGCTCTGAGGAAAATGTAATAGCAGTGTGGAAGTCTGCTAAAACATAGCATGTTTAAAAAAAAATAGAAATCTCCTCCTCGGTTTTACATAAGTTTTTCCTTTTGTTTTGTAGACTTCTCCTTGTTGGATAGGTGGAAACACCGAGCCATTGACCGGGTTTACGTGGAGAGGTGGATGTGAACGGGAAACCACTGGCATTCAGATTTGGAGTGAAGTGTTTGTAATTGAAAAACCTAATGGAACAAAGGTGAGTGCTTAACTTACTTTGATTTACTCAAGATCTCCCTTGCAGGAGTTGTAGGCTTCCCGGTTTGGTTGTGTAGTGGGTTGGATTTTTTTGGTTTGTTGTTTTTTGGTTTTTTTTTTTTTAAATAAACCAGAGAGGCTGTGGATGCCCCAGTCGGGAGGTGTTCCTGGTCAGGTTCAGTGGGGCTCCAAACAACCTGTTCTAGTGGAAGGTGTCTCTGCCTTTGGCAGAGAGATTGGAACAAGAGGATTCTTAGAGGTCCCTTTCAGTCTAAACTGTTTTTGTCATTCTAAAACTTAAATAGGATTTTTGCCTCTGTGTATACTTTCAATGTCGCAGATTTCATGGTGGCTCTTTGAACACTGGTTGCTTTCCTTTGCACTGAGCAGCTGTGTAACATATCTGGAAACTGTTATCAGTGGAAGGATGGAGATTTATTCTTACAACCCAGCAGAAAAATTCAACAATAGTCTCATTCTGAGTACTTTGTTTTGGCAAAGTCTGCCCTGTTCAGGCTGCTGGGTGGGTTATCCTGGGGATGTTATAAATCTGTAGTGGCTTTAAATACCATCTACAAACAAATGCCGGGGGGAAAAGCTCTGTAACACACGCTGTTCTTTGAAGGGTGAGAATATGTTCTAACTTGTAGCTGTGTTCTAGTAAATTGTAGTGCATGGCTGTAAGTACTTCAGGGTCTGGAAGCTGGTCCTGCCATATAATTTTAGCAAGCAGTCTATAAAAAAGGATTAAGTCTAACAGTGAGAAAAAAAGCACTAACTTGATTCTTTTTTAACTCTCAAGTCAGTTTGACTGCCAAGTTTACTTGGAGGTGTTTATGCTGAAATGAGGTGTTAATGTCATTAATAAATATTTACTGCACAATGGTGGTGGTGATCTTGAACTGTTTGTGTTCTGAACCGTCGGTTTTAGGTTATTTAAATTTCATACCCTTTGCATTTGCAAAGGAAACATCTGATGCCCAATCTGTGGGACATGGATTTTAAAAATAGTGGCTTAGTGGTGTTTAACAAATTTCACAGCTAACCAAACATTTCTCTGGTTAAAAACCAGTTATGTGTGAATCTGCTTATGCTTTGGGAACAAATCACTCACTTGTTCTTGCTTCTCAGTGGGAAGGAGAAGGGAAGTGTAGCAGATCCCAAAGATGGGAGTTGGACTGATTAAACTTTTTTCATTAATATCACTTCCTTCCTTCCTTGTCATTCCAGCAGACAGTATCAAAAATTATCTTGTTTTCTACTGAAAATAATTATCTTAAGATATATATATATATATATGTATATGTATTTATAAGTAGCATCTTACTCTTAGCTCTGATGAACTGTGCTAGATCTGCAGCTGAGGCTGCTGTTCTTCCAGTGAAGGAGAGCTATCATCAGTTGGTCTGCCTGGCACCCCCACTGGGCCAAGGAGGGTTCTTTCTCTAGGAGAAGGTAGCCAGGCAAGGCCAGAGGCTGATGGCAGGGCCCTCTGCTGCTGCTCACTCAGCCGTGGGTGTGTGCAGTCACATGGGCAGGGAGCTGGCTGAGGTTTCTTCAGCAAGCACAGGGGCAGAGACTTGAAACAGAACTGACCCCAGTGGCCAGGAGTGTGGAAGTGTCCATGATCTGGATAACTGCTGCTCTTCTTTCAAACTCTGCAGGTTGCTGTACTACTCATGGATACCCAAGGTGCCTTTGATAGCCAATCCACTATCAAAGACTGTGCAACAGTTTTTGCCCTGAGCACCATGACGAGCTCTGTCCAGGTGAGAATATCTGTGCTGGCAAATAATGACAGAACCCTCTGTACTGAATGTGCAAAGAATATCTCTTGAACCACACTTGGAAAGTTCACCTGCATATCTTCCTCCATTTCTGATTTAAAATTCCATACTTTTTCTAATTTTCAGTGTGGTACATAAACTACCCAAGTTGCTGGGTGGAATCAAGGGTATGCAAGGCCAGGCTGAGTTAAATTGCTGACAGAACTGGGAAATCCCCATCCCCCCAAGATGTCAAAGTAGGAACTGCTTCTTTACAGATGTGTTACAGAATCTTCTTTAAGGCTGTAGATACAGGTTGGGGTGACATTATGTTGTGATCAGCCAAACTTAAAATTGCTGCTTCTGTTCAAGTGTCAGTTAAACTCCTGAGAATTGTGCTATACTCAAAACTTCTTCTAAGCTTGTGCCTTAGAAGTGCCAAAAGTGAACAGGTTTTTGAGGGACGACAAGTGACTTTCTTCAGACATGCCACAACCTAAAAGGAGCAGGAGTAGGTAGAGCATTACTTCTGTCTTGTTGAGTTGGCTCAGATGAATAATTTTTGAATAAGGAGGTGACATTTGTTCGAGATGTGTCCTGTGACACCTTTCTATTTGCTGACTTTTGGGTAGTTACACTTTTGCTGGAGGGAGCAAAAATACTCAATGTGTGAAAGAGACTATATGAATATAAGACAGGTTTCATGTGACACTGTAATTCTCTGACTGTCTCTTGCAGGTATACAACTTGTCTCAGAATATTCAGGAAGATGACCTTCAACACTTGCAGGTAGGAATATGGTGAATTTATGTTAAACTGCTTGTGAACTGACAGTCTCAACAATGTTCTAGAAGTTATTATTAATGTTACTGACTTGGGAGCTGTTTGTTGCTTCATGTAAAACACTGAATTTGACCTGATACTAAAGCTGGTACAGTCTGTAAAAACTGTATTTGCATCAACTCCATGATGCTTCTACTGTGACAGTGTAGAGGTAAAATAGTATGGGCTTCTAATCTGGCTAATTCTTTTAAAGTCTGTTCTCTGTATTGCAAGTTCTGAAATTACTGAAAAAATGAGAAAGGAAAATTATTTATGGAAATCCTTAATGGTGAAATTCCAGTGTTTCACTTTTTTCCTAAAATAGGAAAATGGATGTTATTTCATAACCAGTTTGTAAGGAAGTGTTGGAGTTTGGATCAGGCCAGAAAGAGTCTTCTACCCAGAAACCATCTCTGTTTTTTCAGCTGAGAAACTTCTGCAGAGTTTTATTCTGCTTATAAATAAAAGTAGGAGAATGTCTTCTCTTCACCATGGGGTTTTTATCCTCTAATGCAACATCATGTCATGGTCAAAGGCCACTGAATTATGGCTTCATGTGAATGGTGCAAGAACATTATCTCCTTAACTTAAAACCTGTAGCTTTAGAGAGTAGCTTGTGTATTACCAAACGGCAAGGCCATGACCTTGTCACAGCTTAAAACTGTTCTGTGTGTCTTCAGTGCTGCAACAGAGTGGCTGCCAGTGCTGGAAGTAAAAGAGCACTAACTAAAAGTAGTCTTATGCAGGTGTTCTCAGTTAGCAGGGTTGTATCACTGGGCCCATACCCCCCACACCCCCAAAAAAGCCCAACCAAGCAGTGAAAACAAAAAAATCTGTAGGTAATTATTTGAAAGCCGGGCTTCCCTTGGGACTTTGTTCCTTTAACAGGCTTGGTGTAATCTGAATAAAACAATCTATCTCTGTTCTACTGGAGGGTGAGATTTGAAGGATGGAAGGGAAGAGAAGGATTATAAATACAAGCACTGGGTAGGGGGACACCCATGCATTTAAAGTTGCAGCAGGGAATCATGATCTAGGGGAAGGAAATTCTGAATTTCTGTTTTAACAGGAATTTATGTTATTGTGAAATACTGTTAGTCTCTGGCTGCCTTTAGCATTTAGCAGGGAAGTGAATGAGGTAAAGAGTTTGGGTCAAAGAAACCAGACTCTTGTGGGTGCTTGGCCACTTCACAACTGCTTTTTCTCAGGGTGACAAGGGCTTGGAAATTAAGCTGTGTTAAATTAGTCTTGTAAGTTCCCAGGTGCTCTTGTGATCAACACCAGAACTGCCCTTTGAGCCATAATCTACCTTGAGACACTCCAGGAGTTAGTTTAATGCAGAATAATGATTGCCTGGCACTGGAAAGTTCTGGTGTGCTTCCATCATCTCAACCTGCAATGTCCATGAGGAGGCTGGCACGGATCAACCCCTGCCAGTATTGACCTGTGCTGAGGCAGCCAGCACAGTCCCTAATTCCTGCTCTTGTGGGTGGTTTGGCCTGCTCAGGCCAGCAAGGAATGCTGCTGCTGCTGATAGTGTTAAAGATGGTGAAAGCAGTCAGAGGAAGACAGCTGATACTTGCCTTAATACTGGAGGGAAGGAACAATTATTAGTTAAGGTCACAAGGTGAAGCAGAGATCTGAGAAGCTGCTGAACTTGGCTTGTATTTAAATGTCTGATATACTGGCTAGAGCCAAGTTCCCTGGGATTTCCAGGAATAAACCTTTTGTGGGAAGTAAGGGGCAAATGTTAGTCAGGCTTACCTCCTTGCCTAGGAAGCAAGTGTTGGAAGCTGGCTTGGTGAGAAATGCAGCCAGCTTTTCTCTGAGAATAGCCCACAAGCCACCCACTTAAAACTGCAGTGTGTTGACAGTTCAGGAATGGCACTCTGAAGCCTGTGGGAATCATGTCTCCTACCTGAATCTTATTGAGGGCTGGTATACTCATTATTGAGGTTTGTTTGCCGTTCTCAACCTGTAGTAAGGTATAAGATTGAAACCTATAGTAAGATATAACATTGAATGCTTTATTGTTTTTTAGTGACAGAATATTTCACAGCAGAAAAATGTGTTTTCTATGTGGCACATCCTCACACTGTTCTTTCTCTCAGTTGTTTACAGAATATGGAAGACTAGCTATGGAAGAAATCTACCAAAAGCCGTTTCAGGTAACTATGTGTTAAAAGGATTTAAGCAGTTGAATGTGTAGAAAATGAGCTCAGGATAATTTCTGCAGATAAATTATTTGGGCTGAAGGTAACCAGATCTTTGCAAGACTAATTTTCCTTCACTATTGCCACATGGCTTTGCAAAAACCCAATGGAAAAATGCTGCGGAGGATCGCATTTTGGGCAAGTATAGTTTTGTGCTTGAGTTATAAGGCATTAAAAGAATTAAAATGTCAAGTGATATGCAGGTGTTAAGGAGAAAAATTTTGTGCTGCCTTCTTTTTTATTACTCTGGGATATGGTTGGTCCTTGCTGGTGGTAGATGGTTCTGAGAAAAGGTCCTGTTTGGTGGGGGATGTTCTGTTTAGTTGGTTTTTTAAACAAGCAAATACTTGCACCACAGAACTACAAGGCTGCTACATTTAGAGCAGCCAAATATACCTAAAATTTACATAGTGTCCTTGCTTGTAATCTATAATATATTTAGTTTTAGAGCAGCCAAATACTTAAAATAATCACATGTGATAGAATTTTTGACCTTAGGAATGATGCAAACCATTCACTGCTGTTGTTCTTCCTGTTGCAGACATTAATGTTCTTAATTAGAGATTGGAGTTATCCTTATGAACATGCATATGGCTTGGAAGGAGGAAAAAAGTTCCTAGAGAAAAGATTGCAGGTAAGTTATCTCCAGTCGTCCTGTTCTGATCTTCTAAGTGACACTTTGCTGTCAAGACAATGATGCATCATGAGCTGGCTCCTTGTGCTAATAAAATACGTTTGTGGTGTTTCTACTTATAGGCAAAGTTGACATCATTAGGCTCAGAAATAAAAGCTTAAGCACACTTTTGTGCTCTTACTGCTTTTAAGGTGATGGTTAATCTTAACTGCAGTGCTGTAAAACTGGTAGCAGTTCTTAATGCCCTTTTTTTCCTTCAGGTAAAGCAAAACCAACATGAAGAGCTACAGAATGTAAGGAAGCATATTCACTCCTGTTTCAGTAATCTTGGGTGTTTCCTGTTGCCCCACCCTGGTCTTAAAGTTGCAACAAATCCAAATTTTGATGGGAGATTGAATGGTAGGAAGCTTTTCATTTTGTGTTTCTTGATTCAGATCCTGAGTTTCTTTTCTTATATGATGAAAGTTAAGCACTGTAATGGTTAGCTATTGAAATGCCTGACTGGAAAATATAAGGCTAAAAGGTGAAGCTCCAGAATTTTGAAATGTGCATTGTGTTCTCTTTTTAGTGGTTTAAAAGGAGAGGAATTAAGCAGGGAGAGGGAATGGATATCTTTGTGTCCAGCTGTTCGTTGTAATCTGATAACTTGAGACATGCTTAAAGGTCATTAAATAGAGATTCCAAAGATAACTAAGGGCTCCAGAGGGCAGAATTCCCAAGATTAAAGACTTTACTTTCTGGAAAGAAGTTGCTGAACCACAGGTCAGCTCTGAAATGGCTGAAATGAAAGCCACAGGGTTCTGCTGCTGCAGAATGAGAGGCAGTCAGGATTCCTCCAAGGGATGTGTGTCCCCCAGTGGAGGGAATGCATCAGGATGGCAAAGGCTGTAACAGTGAGTTGCAGTGGTGGGGTGCCAGCCCCTGCTGTGCTGAGGGCACACACCTGTGAGGTCACTGGGCATTGGAGTAATTGGGGGAATGCACTTAAAATATTGAAAGGACAGTGGCACCTTGTTCTCCCAGTTAAGATTGGTACAT
The DNA here is from genome assembly GCF_901933205.1 of Camarhynchus parvulus. Taxonomy (NCBI): domain Eukaryota; kingdom Metazoa; phylum Chordata; class Aves; order Passeriformes; family Thraupidae; genus Camarhynchus; species Camarhynchus parvulus. The sequence goes on from NC_044573.1 coordinate 13,515,363, forward strand.
TAAGAGTAGTTGGATTTTCCTAAAGGTCTATTATGTATGTAAGCCTTTAAATACCTTAAAAATGCAGTTCAGAGTTGTGATGCTGTGGATTTAGAAGAATTGTGGACTATCAGTGTTCCTTTAGGAGATACAAGATTGAAAACTAACCACCTTTTTCTTGAAATTGATTGAATTTTACTAGATATAGATGAGGATTTTAAGAATGAGCTGCGGAATTTGATACCGTTACTGCTTGCCCCTGAAAACTTGGTAGAAAAAGAGATTAGTGGATCCAAGGTGACCTGTAGAGATCTTGTAGAATACTTCAAGGTAAGCAAACTCATACTAATTATTTCTGTTAATAGCTTAAAAGACAGTATTCTAATTTTAGGCCATGTTGTTCCCAGAGAAGATAAGATATCTAGGCTGACACTCGCTGATCAGCTCACTTTTATTTTCATTTCATTACTCTGACTTTCCAGAACTGGCACACTACTTCCTAACAGTACAGCTCTTTGCAAGCTACTGTTAGCAAAATTTGTGGGTTGGTGGCATTTATTTTCCTCTCTGTGAGTAGGCTGAAATAGCTCAAGCTTTATTAGATATTTTTTTCCTACTTCAAAATCCCAGTTGGGTTTTTTTTTGTTTTGGTCATGTAGGTTTTACAGATAGAGAAACAGCTCTTAAACTGCTAGGTATGCAATGAGAATTTCAGATACTCCTGGATTTTTAACATGCAGGGAAGGTGCTTTCTAAACACTTGCATGTGTAGCACCACTGTGCTCTGAAATATTTATGTAGGATACTCACAGCTGTTAGTCTTGAGCTTTTTTGGTATCATGGTGACACCAGCAGAAATGTGATAATATAATCTCTACATCACCAGGGATTGGTCTGGTGTGTGTAGCTTTTTTTTTAATTGGAACAATTTAGACAGTTGGCTTGGTGGGAATGATGCCACTGTCTCCTAAAGACAGGAATTTTGCATTGCTACTTCTGGGGTAGAAAAGTTGGGCTGATGTTACGAAACAAGCTATGCAAGGAAGGAATTTGAGACTAGAGCTCATTTAACTTCACTTGTAAAACAAAGTAACTTTTTGAAGGAAAGACATGGTATGGGATGCAGAAGTGATGGATGTTCTGGCAAGTGTAAAATCAGCACGGGAGTGCAGAGGTTCAGTCTCTCTGTTTACATGGTTGCATGCTGCTTTTTGCTCCAGTTTTTCTCTAGTAGGACCCACTCAAGTACAGTGTAGGGAGGGCATCTTCAGCAGCAGTTTAGAAAGGACTGCATCCTAAAACCCAAGTGTAAAACCTCTGCTGGAAAGCTGATTTGCACCCTGCATGCATTCGGGGAGCAGTGCTATGGGGTGCTGCAGAAATGCCATGCTTATGTAACTAAAGAGGACTGCTCCCTTGGGACTGTGCATGTGAAGCTGAGATTGTGAGGCCTGAGCTGGGAACTGTAGGGCTTTTACTTGGAGGAAATAGCTACAGAAGCAAGGAGGGTGTCAAGGGAACAGAGTCCTGTATAACTCTATATGTTTTTGTAGGTTGTTCTGCAACCAAGAGCATTGAGTACATGGGGACCCTGATAACCTTGTTCTCTCCTCCCGTGGAGCAGAAAATCCTCAGGCCTGAGATTTGCAGCCAGGGCAGGGAGGGAAGGCAGCAGTGGTGAGAAGAGAGTGAGGACAGACCCCCCTCAAGGGGCCGAGAGTGGCCTTGCTGGTGTAACTTGCACATCTTGTCCAAGGCCCTGGAATGGCTGCTGCTGCCTGCTGTGCCCCACTTCCCTGTCCCCAGGAGCTGTGCCAGGGGCCAGCCTGTAGGGGCTGGACAACAAATGAAGTGTGTGTTCTCTTCCAGCCCCCTGAAACCCTGGGGAAAGAAAGGATCCCTGAGGATAAGTGGGGTGGGGCACAGTGGGATAGGCTGCCTGCTTAGCTTCTGCAAGTGTTTTGTCTGCTCGGCTCTGTCTGTAGAAAGTGCCTTGATCTGGTTTTTTTCCTCCTGCACTTCAGTAGATCAGGGCATGTGGGGAAATGTAAATATTGCTTCTCCCAGCACTGGGGTAAATTTGAGCAGACCTCTTGCCAGAAAGGCTGGGATAGTCATCTCCACTCTTTTGTTATGGGTGAAGATTCCCTGTCTAGCAAAGACCTTATGCATTTGAGGGAATAGAAACCTGCTGTCAAAACCTTCCATGTCTTGGGACAGTGGTGGTGTCTCCTCAGGGTGCTTTGCTGCCCTGCTGGGCCCCAGTCTCAGGCACAGGAAAGTGAGGGGGAAAAATTGCCAGACTCTGTGAAGAAAATTGCATAATTTAGTATTCAGCACTATTACAGAGAAATAATCTGAACTCTGTATCATCCTTCATTTCTTATTCTCCTTAAACATAAATGTTTAGAAAAATAAACTTTTTTTCTCCCCTCCCATTTAGGCTTACATTAAAATCTATCAAGGAGAGGAGCTACCTCATCCGAAATCTATGCTGCAGGTATTTTATTTTCTTTCAAATAACCTGATTATTAGATGATGTGTACTTTATAAGTTCTTTGCAACTGAAGAATCATGACTGCTGTGGGCCTGAGTCTCCCCCCCACAACTGTAGTTCTGGAAGGATCTGTGTGCTTTGAAAGCCACCTGAACTGTGATGGTTGGGTACTTTTCCCTCAGTTTCAGCAACCAAATGAAATTAAATCAACCAAATAGAGCTGGGGTCTGTCAGGTTGGTTGGGTTTTTTAGCTGCTTTACTGTCTTAGTATTGTTTTCCTGTAACTTGCTCTTTGGCTGGGAGATATCCAGAAAATGACACCTTGCAGCTTTAACTACAGTAATTGTTCCTGATGTGACACAGGTAGAAAATAAGACTTAAATTCTTAACAAACTTGACAGTTACAATTTACACCAAAACTGTACATCTGTAATGTAGAAATAATCCCAGCTTCCTTCTTTCCTCTCGGGTACTGTAAGTAATCCAGTACCAAGATTAAAATATAGTAGTTTAGTGACCCATATGTGTTTATTAACAGTAGAGCATTCAGAGGAGATTGCTCATGATGAAAAGCCTGTATGAGCAAGCTGAGGTTTGTTTGCAGCTGTGCTAGAAAGCTGAAGAAAGGCAGCAATATGTTTTAATGTCTGTTGCTAAACTTCACTTATTTCTGTGTGGCCTTTTCGTGGCTATCAGGAACTCTGGAGGTGTTGGGGGTATGTTTGGAGTGCAGCGCTGTGTAAAACCTGGGAATGCTGTGAATGACACAGGATGCTCCATGTTTTCTAGGCAACAGCTGAGGCGAACAATCTTGCTGCTGTGGCAGGAGCAAAAGACTTGTACAGCAAAGGCATGGAGCAGGTATGATGGCACAACCTTTCCTAAACACCTACATGCAAACACAGGCCTTCAGCTTCCATGCTGTCCTCTGTGTGTGAGCACTTCACTGGGGGAAGATGACTCAGGGCCAGGACTTGTGTGTTTTCTGCACTCTGAGCCTGGCTGTGTGATGCTGGGGGGGGTATGAGAATGGGTGTGTGTGCAGGATTCCCACCTGTTAGTACCCTCTATGGTTCTTGACAGGCATCTCAAAATGCTGTGGCATGAAATGCACAAGCAAGTGAGCAGACATTTGTTGTGCCAGGCTTGCACAGGGGTGGAATGCTAGTTCTGTAGTCTCATGCTTCTGAATCGTGGCCATTCATTAGCTGTAAAATGCAAGCATTGAAGTGATTCAAAAATGTAAAGAAACCCCTTTGAATACAAGAATTACTTTGAAAAACCTGTGTATGTAATTTCCCACTTGCTTCTTCTCTTGAAGATAGTGATCTTATATCATTCTAGGCTGAATGCTGGATGGATTTCAAACTTTAATGTAGTGGTAGGCAAGGTTTTATCATAGGAAACTCTGAAAACCATTACCTGTCTCGTAAAGCTTAACAGGACTGTGCTTATTGTGAAACTGTACAACCAGAAAGACCAGTAGGTGTGAGCACATGCTACAAACATAGCTCCCCATTAATTAGGGTAATTGTGGTCTTAATTGCTGAAGTAGTTGTTTTGAAATTAAAGTAAGACCTAGTGCGAGTGGCAGACAAGCCAGTTCCATTTGTTAGCAGGCTGTTTGGAGAATGCTCTGCTGGTTTAAGGGAACTCCTCTATTTCCATTTTGGAAAATGTCGTGAAATAGTAAATGTGTTGTTTATAATAAGTGCCAAGTCTGTCTTCCAAACTTGAATCTTCAATGGTTGTTGAGACTCTGTAGCTGTAAGGTTTCTAACTTGGAGCAGAGAATAAACAGAAACAGATGTTCTTTTAAACAGACTTTGTTTCCATAGTAATGTTCCCCAGTGCTGTATATTTTTATATCACTGTAGAGATATGCACAAATTATGGAATGGTTTTTTATCCAGATGTCTCATATGATGTGCTTGATCTGATACAGCTCTGAAACTTCTATTTTTAAGAACAGAAGTGGGAACTCTTTGGATTTAAAACTCGATTATGTAAAGGTAGTTCTTGCTGCAGCTTCTGAGTTGTCCTCATGAACCAAAGCCCTCCTTTGCTGAGTGTGCATAACCAAAATACTGTCCCCCTAATGACCTGAAATGTAAGGAACAACAGGTGCAGTGTCACAGAGGATAAGAAAACAGTGACAGTTATTTGTGTGGTGGCCTCTTGATCCCTCAGTAGCTCCTGGTGTTTAACATGCCCTGGGCAATGTGACAAAACTGTTCTCAAGGATGAGACTGGTAGGCATTTTCCAGGGGGCTTTGGTGGATGTGGAGGACTTCATTCTGAGAAAAAGCAGGGATGTGTGTGTGCCTGTTGTCCTGTCCTTCTGGGCTTGCCTGAAGAGAACAGTGGAAGCATGAGTTCAGTCTTGTGCTGTGGGTCTGGGTGTGGTTGCACGGGTGAGGCTCCTGCTCTGCCAGGATCCAAAATACCTTTGGATGGGCGTGGGGCTCACAGAGCTGAGGGGGCAGCAGGGGCAGCTGTTCTCTCAGGGTGTGATTCCATGGTGTCTGCTTCTCCCTCAGGTGTGTGGGGGAGATAAGCCTTACATTGCCCCGTCGGACCTGGAGCAGAAGCACCAGGATTTCCGCGAGAACGCCATCCGCCAGTTCCGCTCCGTCAAGAAGATGGGAGGGGAGGAGTTCTGCCGGCGCTACCAGGAGCAACTGGAAGCGGAAATCGAAGAGATCTATGCAAACTTTGTGAAGCACAACGATGGCAAAAACATCTTTTATGCTGCTCGTACCCCTGCCACTCTATTTGCAGTCATGTTTGCCATGTACATAATCTCAGGACTGACTGGGTTCCTTGGCATGAACTCCATAGCTGCCCTGTGTAATCTCGTGCTGGGGATGGCTCTTATATCGTTTTGTACTTGGGCATACGTTAAGTACTCTGGGGAATTCAGAGAAGTTGGAACAGCCATTGATCAGATCGCTGAAGCTATATGGGAACAGGTTGGTATCTGTCTTTATTGCAAAATCTTGCTGTCTTGAGCAGACATATCAAACAGCTTCTGTTCAGTGCTGAGAGGGAAAAGCTGCTCTAGACCTAATAGAGAATGCTAGTGCTGCCAAAGGGAAAATCTGCTCAGTAGTGAGACTGCTCTCTTCAGGAACAGATGCTGCACACAAGGAACGTTAAATAAGCTTAGGATATTATCAAGGAAGTGCTACTTAAGGTGCAGAAGGTTACTTAGATGGTAAAGGGGACTCTTCAAAACTCTCTTTCCTTATTCAGAGCAAGGAATTGATTAGTCCTTGGAGAGAACTGGCTGAGAGTGATGGCTTTCAGCAGCTGCTACCAGAGGGTGCACAGCAGGTTTCGTCCATCAGGGGGACTTGTGCTGTCTGTGACAGCTTCAGTGAGTGCAACTGCTGTTTGCAAGGAATACTCAGCAAATTCCTGAAAGAAAAGATGTGAGTGTAAGGACAACAGAGCTGGAGGAGAAAACTTTCTGCATAGAGATTTTGCTGCCTGAACTCAACTGTGCCAGTAAGGTCAATGTAGAGGTTTTTGGAGCATTCTGACTAGCTCTGTCCAGTGCCAGTAGAAGGGAAGCACTTCCCTGCGGTTGTTACTGGAAATAAAGGGTGCACTGTGGTTATCTGGGGTGACATGAAAGTGTGTCCTGTGAGGCATGAACAGATGACTAACTGTAGCCTTCTGCACAGATGCCTCCTTCCACAGCTGGAAAATTCCTGTGTTCAAGGCTGATCCTAGGCACTGGTACCCTAGGCCTATCTGAGCAACCTGCTGAGGGTCCCAGACAGGTTTTGAGTTACATGGGAGCAGAAAAAGTGGGTTCTTAAAAATAGGGAAATGAGCATCAGTAAATAAATTGGTAGCTAAATCTTGAGTAAGCAGCACTCACTGGGGATTAAAATTGAGGCTTTCCAGTACTACTGGAGCTGCTGCTGCAGGATAGCCCAAGCACAGAAGGCTTGTTTTGGCTGCTGCCTTCCCTGGGAGGGGGAGAGCTTGGCTTGTGCTGGCAGGAGCCTGCCGCCTGGGGGCTGGAGGAAGGTGGTCTTCAAAAGCCCTCAGCAGTGTTGCTGTTAGAGCTGCACATCACCAGTAACATGCAAAGCACTGCAGGTCCTGTCTGAGTCACTCTGATTAAATACTCATTCTTGCTGTTGATTTTTCTGAATCTCTGCCTTTCTTTTCCCTCCTTGCTTCAGAGGAATCCCAGGAAGGTGAGAAGTTACTGGCAATCAGGTTTTTTTTTTGTTTTTCTGAACTTGATTGAGTTTCTGCTGTGTTGTGAGAGCCGTTTTTCCTAACAGCTGAATTCGTGTTTTAGGTGTTTTCCAAACTCTTTGAAGTCCTTAGACGCCGAACGGTTCGTCGTGCTCTCACATCAGTGCCGCGACAGCGACTCTCATCCAACAATAACAAGAAGAAAAACTAGCCAGTATTTTTAACTTTCTTTCTGTATCTGAAGTGTTCACACTTACACATATAGGACAATAAGCTGGACCGTCTGGGCCGGTCTGCATAAATGCTGTAACCATACCAGACTGATGCTGCATATGGGGTATGGAATTGCACATCCATCTTCTAGGAACTGTAAAGTGGTTTGAATTCAGTGAAATACTGCTGTGTAGGAGGGGTATCACTTGTGTCCATAGCATGTGACTGCTTTAACCTCATTACTCTAGCAGCAAAATTCATTTCTCTTTCAGTTCATGCCACTTTGTGTCAGACTTCATCATTCTAAGTTTTTTCATGATTTCAAGTCTCATCTCTTTATATGATTTTATATCTTCTTTTCCTTGGTTACCTCATTTTCTTGTTTCTTTTGCACATCTCTCATTCCACAGGTGTTGAAGCCCATGAGTGATAATTTGATGGAGGATCATATGAGGCAGTCTGTAAAAAACTCTATCAAAGCAGGCCTGACGGAGCAGGTGGCTCACCATGCCAGACTAAAGACAGACTGACAGTTCGTCTCCTCTTCAACTCTGCCCTCTCATCCTAGACATGCTTGCTGTACCATGAGAACTCAATAATAAAAAAAAAATAAATAAAAATAAACCAAAGTTTACAATCAACTGTAGAAGTAGTTTAGTGTGATTGGCTTCACAGATTGCTGCCATCACCGGGGAAGAGTTATATTTGTCAGTGCTCAGCTTCTCAGACAAACTGGTGCCATGGAGCCCGCTGGGGTGGGAGGGAGTGGCTCAGTTTTACGCAGTCCTGGTGCCCCGCGTTTTGGGGAGGGAGGGGGAGCTTCCCCAGCGTTGTGAGTCCGTGCAGGCTCTGGCTTACAGGGGGAGCCTGTCCCCTGCAGCATCTGACTTCAGGGAAGTGTCATGATCAGCCCCATGCCAGCTGTGCTCTCCCCGATGCCCAGCTCGGCACCACCCCTGCCAGCTCCCGCGAGTGTTTCTGTGCGCGGCCGGAGCAGCCATCGGAGCAACCCCTCCATTACAACGTGTCTCCTGCTTTCTTGCCTTGTCCCAGTGTTACACAGATGCATGTGCTGGTTCCTCACGCAGAACTGGGCTGTCAGGGAGGCAGTGGCTCAGCACAGAGGGTGTCTCGCCTTGAACTCGCAGACCTGGTCCTGAGGGACGTGCATTTCGGAACTGAGCTGTCTTTTTCTGCAGTTTAGCCTTCATGTATATAATATTGCCATTAATTCTACTGGGGAAGAAATTCCATCCAAAAATGTTGCCTACAGCTACCAAGCAATGAGTTAGGATTGTCTGTACAGTGTGTTTAGTTTTTATTTTTTAAGAAATCACAGATAGGGCATGTATATGAAATATAAATATATAAATACGATTTTGTATCAAAGTTTTGTAGTTTATGGCAAAACCTGGTTCTGTGGTAGCTAAGTGCAGTTCCTGTAAAGGAATGTTTGTGGCTCATGTAAATGTGTGAATGCATCAACAATTTGAAGTTTTTTGATATATTTGTGATATTTACCTGCCTTGAGCACTGCAATCTCTCACCCCCCTGGAAAAATCAATGGGAATGTTTGTTGTGAAACTCTTGTCTTCTGTTGCATTTTAAAGTTATTTCCTGTAATTTATTTTCAGTACATGATTAAAATCAGTTGTGTATATATGAAATGAAATCCGTGCTTATTTTTAAAAGATGTTCAAGTATTGTATTCTACTACATAAACTATGTCAAATACTTATCCTGACAATTATATGAACAGATTTGTTCTATTGTACTTCATAGCTTTCTATTGAAGCCGATGTTCCTCTCATGCTTGTCTCTGGAAGGTGACCTCTGTCCAGCTCATACCCCCTCCCTGTATAGGAAAAGCTCCTGCTGTTCTTAAGCACGCTTTTGACTTGTGGAGTTGCTTGTCAGATCCTGCCCTCCGACAATTGTATCACTCTGAAATCTTGTTACTGGCTTTACTTTCGTTCTTGGCTAAATCAGTATCAACTGTGTGGAGTGTAAAGGCAGCTAAACAATTAACTGCTCTAGTTTCAGCTGGAAATGGCTGTGTGCAATAGCTGGGTTTTTTGCATTCCTAAATGGTAACAATTTTCATCAACATTTGAGCTTTAACATCTCCCCTCTCTTGAGTGAGGGAAATCATCTGTCTAGGACTAAAGCAATTGCACTGTGACTTTTACACTGCAAAGAACTGCTGGGGAGCGGTGGTTACCTGTCCTCTGCAGATGAGGGCTCAGCTCCAGGGGAATGATGCTAAAGATGAGGTAGGAATGTCGCATTTTATGATATCTCAACCTGTACAGATTAAATACTGTTATTCAAACAAGCCTGTGCTCTGGTGATTAATCTCTTACTAACCAAATGAGTCACACGGCGGCTTGCAGGGCCATGCCTGCCCTTGCTGCTCCCAGTCTCCAGGAAGGTGCAGGTCAGATTTGAGGCGGTGCCCTGCGGAGATGGCTAAAGCAGAACTCTTCCCAGCACGTGGACAAGGAGTTGGGAGGCTTTATACGGACTCTTCTTCAGGGTTTGTGGGGGCAGAGTTCCTGAACACTGTGCCACCAAGTTGCAGCATGAATGCAAAATCCCCTCAAGCTTGTGGGAGGGATCGAAGGGAGGGAAGGGGAGGGGTCAAGATGACTTTTAATCGGGTCTGGGAAAAGGTTTGGGAGGTTTGGAAATGGCTGGAGAGTGTCCTTGTTTGGCCGTGTTGACTGTTAACCCCATCTCAACCTTCCCTGGAAAAGAGGACTCCATTCTGTGGGCATGGAGGTCAAAGTGCCAGGGACTGGAATTGGACCTGAGGTCCCAGGGGCTGCACGTTTGGAGTGGCAGCAGCCTGGGGCGAGGTTGTGTCGCTTGAACAGTGAGCTGGATTTAGCCAGCAAGGAGGATAAGGGGGCCAGGTGTGGGCGCAGTTCTAGGTCTGGGCTGGACACATCTATTTTTGCATGAAGGACAGGGTCTGGGCTGGTTTGGCGGGTGCGGGGTTCCATTTTCATGTGTGACTCCCTCTGTGGGGGCGAGAGAGGCTCTGCAAGGGCCAGTTGAGGACAGACTTGTGTCTCAAGGCCAGCTGCTGGGGGCAGGCACTGTGGGGATGTGCAGGGGTGCAGCTGGGGGCCCCTGCTGTCCATCTGCTGGTTACTGGAGCAGACTGGTGAGCCCCAGGCTGGATCCTGGATGAGCTGACTCCTTGCCCAGGTCTTGGAGGGATCCAGAGCCTGTGTGCATACTGTCCCCAACAGCCCTTCATAGGACCAGGTGCAGGGGCAGGTGAGGGTGTTGGTGCTGTAGTGCCACTGACCTGGATGGATGGCATGACCACATTCCCTGTGTGTGCCCAATGGGAATGCTGGCTCAGCCTTGCTGCTGATGGCACCTGGGGGCATGAAGCTGTAGTGGCCTCACCTCCATGGGCAACCCCTTACAATCAGTATTCCTAGTAGAACAAGCTTAGCATTTCTCAACTTCTGAGTACTGGTAAGAACATCAGGCTGGTGCACGGAGTGGGTTCCTCGGGGAACTGAGGAGTTTCACAGGGCTTTAAAGGAGGTGACAGCTGCTTTCTCTACCCTGGGCTATTCCACTGCTACTCAGGAAAGGAGTTCTGAGAGCTGATCCAATTCTGTGCTAACTGTGGTGTACCTGAGCATGCAAAAAGCTGAATTTAGCAGGAAAAGCAGAGAGCAGAAGATGGTACCTGAGCTGTGGCCAACTCCTGCCTCACAAAGGGACATGGCAGAGAGAGGTAGAAAAGCTACATGGAAGATCCTAGAGCTGGCAAAGTACAGCATCATGCCACAGAGAGACAGGAGCAGAGGTGACAGGGCAGATAGAACAAGGTACAGCAGCAGAAAGAGGTGGAGAAGGTGAGAAGACAGAATAATTGCTCCTTCTGTTCTGGAATGTGTGCCCAAGTTCCTTGGGATAAAAAATCCTCATCTGGAGCAGTACATGGGGTGATTTCTGGCTCCAGAAGGACGTAACCAGCAGGAAATTTCTGGCTATCTCCTAACTTAATTTTCCTACAGCAGACTAGGGCCAGGCCACAGATTTTTCCTGTAGATGTCTGATCCTTGAAGGTTAAGTTAAGGAAACTAAAAGTACATCAGGCAGTGTGGCACAACAATAACAAAAGGGCAGAGAACAGGAAGCCCTGTGTTCTATGAACCCAGATATGGGGAGTGTCCAGTGTTTTGTTTCATTATGGTAGCCAAGTACGGCAGTATCTCAAAACTCCCTGCCTGTTACTGTGCTGGTTTAAAGTAATTAAGCACAGGTTATGGTAAAACCTCCTTTTTTAATTGAAAAACATGGGTGGGAGTACAGACAATATTTACACAAGTTCTCAAGTGCAGCTCAACTCAAGAACAGATGACAAAAAATACGATAAAAGGATGTGGGTCCAAAAGATAATTATGGAGGGTACCAAAAGGTACAACTTCCTGCTAACCACGGACCTTCAGATCAGATCAGCAACTGAAACGAGAGAAAAGGAAAGGATTAGAAGCATTAACTGAGTGTGTGGAGAGCCCCAGCCCAGCGGGACAGCCCAGCACTGCTGCCCCAGGCTGTCCCCAGAGGATGGGCCAGCAGCACACACCGTTCATGGGCATCTCGTCGATCTGGGTGGAGTAGTACTGCTCGATGTCCCGCAGGATGCGGATGTCGTCGTTCTTCACAAAGTTGATGGCGACGCCTTTCCGGCCGTACCTGCCCGAGCGGCCGATTCTGCAGAGGCACGAGGGAAGAGGGAATGGAGCCACTGTGGGAGACTTCCCCCAGCCCCAGTGGCTCGTGGGAAGCCCCAGCCTACCTGTGTATGTAGAGCTCTCTGTTGTTGGGCAGGTCGTAGTTAATGATCAGCGACACCTGAGGCACATCCAGGCCTCGAGCCCACACGTCTGTGGAAATAAGAACTCGGCTGCAAAGAGAAGGGCACATTCAGGACTTTTCTGGGAACCCCCAGTCTCCAGCACAGAGCATCCCCTCTTTTCTGGGAACCCCCAGTCTCCTGCACAGAGCATTCCCTCTTTTCTGGGAACCCCCAGTCTCCTGCACAGAGCACTCCCTTTTTCTGGGAACCCCCAGTCTCCTGCACAGAGCATCCCCTCTTTTCTGGGAACCCCCAGTCTCCTGCACAGAGCATCCCCTCTTTTCTGGGAACCCCCAGTCTCCTGCACAGAGCATCCCCTCTTTTCTGGGAACTTCCAGTCTCCTGCACAGAGCATCCCCTGCTATTCCATGCTCCCCCCTGCCCACAGCACACCAGCAGCATGCACACTTCTGCTGCACAGAAGGCTGTCCCTTGTACTATCACCAAACTTCAGCCAAGAAAGGACCAACACAGCTCAGATCTTTCAGAAGGAATAATGCTCCCAAGTGTTTAAAATACTAAGGATGGAGCACACACATTTTTCCTTGAATTTTAAATGCAGCAACTCCCAACATCTTCAGCAAAACAGAACAGACTAATTCTATGCCCAGAGGTATGAGCGTCCCTCCTTGGAAATGGCAAGCTCTCAACCCTTCCACACCACAGGAAATCAGAGTTCTTCTCAATCTGAGCTGAACAAAGCCTTCAGACAGAGGCATTAGGGTTTCCCTGCCCTGAGGCAGCATTGATCTAAGCAATTGGGGCATTTACCTTGCGCCAGATCTGAACTCTTTCATGATGGACTCTCTCTCCTTCTGGGGCATGTCCCCATGCATGGAGGAAACTGTGAAGTTGGCTTCCCTCATCTTCTCTGTGAGCCAGTCAACCTGTGAACACAGCCTGGGTTAGCTCTTTGCTCAGACAGCCAAGCACAGCAGCTGAGCTCCAGAATGTTTGCTGAGATGGGCTGGTATGGACTGAGACACTTCCACAAGCATTCTGAGACTAAGGGAAGTAAATAATCCTTACAAAGCATCAGCTGTATGACACAGCGCTCCACAAGCCCTTTGAGGAAAGGAATTAAGAGCATCTATTCAGGAAGTGTGGCTTTGCTCCAGGAATTACAAGCAGTTAGATTGAGCACATTCTTACTTCTCTAAAAAGGCAATTCCTGTCAGCTGTATCAGGTCTGCCTCTGTTTTTTCAAGTTAGGCACATCCCAAAGGTTTAACTTATGGTCCTACTGAACTATTTCCAAATGGGGGAGCAACCAGACCTCTTAACTAGTCCAGCATTGTTTGAGTCACCCTCAGGAAGCACCATGCCCCTCTGATGGCCCCTGTACCTTTCTCTTGGTGTTACAGAAGATGACAGCCTGGGTGATGGTCAGCGTGTCGTAGAGATCACACAAGGTATCAAACTTCCACTCTTCCCTCTCCACAGCCACGAAAAACTGCTTGATTCCTTCGAGGGTCAACTCATCACTGCAGGGAAGAACACCACAAGCAGTCAGAAGGGCTGAGTGTGCTTCACCAGAGACCACCCCTCTGCCCCGTGTGCTGTGGGCTGCTGGGTCCAGATGGATTCCAAGTTGTTCTAGAAAGTCCTGGGAAAACTCAGCTTTAAGAACAGCCCTGAATGTGACCTGTTCAGCAGAGACTGGAAGTGCTCTGCTCCAGCCAGACAGCTCCAAAGGGGAACATTTCTGTTCTCATCATTTTTACATTCCAGCTTTGTGACACAGAGACTGAAGAAAGTCTCAAGAAGCTTGAATGTACTAAATGGGGCAGTGTAAGAGCTCAGGCAAGAGGGAGACTCCTCCCAAGTCCCAGTCCACAAGGACCCCTGACACCATCAGATGTAAACTGTGCCTCCAAGAACACCCAGGATCAGTTGGCTAAAGGGGCTTTTTGCCTGCCATGTAATAGGAAATTTTAACAGGAAGCCTAAAAAAATCCTCCAGGGGAACCCAGGAATTGGATAAGTGTGAAGGATAGATTTCCATGAGGAGAATGAGGGGACTCATTCCCTCAAGGATGAGGGAATGTCCTGTGCTGAGCAGCAGCACACAGAACTGGACAAGGATAAAGTCAGGGAGATAAGCCAGACCCTGCTGGGAAACAGGACACGAGCACATCTGTGGACACTCAGGAATGATGAGAAGGAACACAGAGACTTCCTGTACATTTAAATCAGTGAATAAATACTGTGACCTGCCCGGGGCTGCACCAACTCAGAGTCCCTGTTCTCTCCAAGGAAACTCACTGACCGTTTCACCAGGATGCGGATGGGGTCTGTCATGAATTTGTTGGTCATTTCCAAGATTTCATGCGGCAAAGTGGCGCTGATCAGAACCACCTGTGTGGCTGGAGGCAGGTATCTGTACACATCATAAATCTGCTCCTTGAAGCCTGCAGTGCAAGTCAAGCCACACACAACAGTTAGCACATCCTTCTCCCAAATCTCCTCCTCTTTCACAATCTGATCTGGAATTCAGTACTGGGTCTATACTATGGGATGAACATAAATGTGTGAATCAGTAGCATCAGACAAGGCTTGTTGTGTAGCTTAACCAACTACAGCCTATAACTAACTGTAATAGTCTAACTTTTTAAACTTTAACTTTTAACTTTTTATAAGTGGGTCTGCCAGCTGGGACACCCTAGAATCTCAAAGAAGCAAGGAGAAAGGAAGTAGAAGGGAGACAAATGTTTTACCTTTATTGAGCATTTCATCTGCTTCATCCAAAACCAGCATTTTGATGGCACGAGTTCTCAGACTTCTGCGACGAATCATATCTGTAAGATTTCACTTTGTGAGATGAGAATGCTCTGAAAGCAAGTAAGCCCCACCACTGTCAGGGCATTTTAGTGGAGGAAGGACAGATGTGAGGAATATAAAATGCCAGGTGAACTTTATGTCAACAGAATCTACAAATCATGTTTGAGAGTCAGCCCAGTTTGACAGCTGCTAATTTTTGGTGGGGTTTTTTTTCCACTTGTGGGGACCAGTTCATGCTCTCTCAGTGACAGGAGCTTGTGTAAGTGCTGTGTGCTCCTCAGACAGCCAGAAGATGGGGGCCTGAAGGCCAACACTACCCCTGTGGTAACTGCAGGAGCAGTAAATGTTAAACTGTTCATGCAGTGGAACCAGAAGGTACCAGCTGCGAGTGCGCCTGATTTAACAAAGATGGAGCAACCACCAGGACATAGAAAATGTGGGCCTAATTCTGGCATTCATCAGGCCTGGCTTCTATCCCCTTGAAGATTCAGGGACTGCAATACTTTCTCCTTTTTCCAAAGCCACCACATAAAGAGTAACCTCAACAATGGAAAGCAAAGCATAAACAGAGAAAATGAAAATACCATCACCACCGATTTCCCACAGTCTTCCCCAGGCACAAGAGCAGTAAGTTGTTACCTTGTTACACTTCCCCTCAATGTTACATTGCCGGTGTCACAATAAACGCCAGGATTTCCTTACCGAACACTCTGCCAGGAGTGCCAGCCACCACGTGCTGCCCATAATCCAGTTTGCGGATGTCCTCACCCACGTTGGTGCCCCCGATGCAGGCGTGGCACTGCACGTTCATGTAGTCTCCCAGGGCGAGAAGGCCCTGTTGGGTACAAAGGAAGGGATTCACTACCCCAGCTCTCCCCAGGCTGCCTTTGTCAGGAGATGCTGGCCTGTGCAGCCATGCTGTGGGCTTTTTAGAGAGATGTCAGCACAAGGAGTTAGGATTTTTTAATGTCTGTTACCCAAACCTCCACAACAGCAGGCCTTAAAACACTGGGAACTCATTTCCTCAGGGATCACAACTGCTTTAGATGGGCTGGCCTTAAAAACTCAGTTAAGGCTCTGCAAAACCTCAGCCTGCCAAAGTAATGAATATAATACCGAGGAGCAAACAGCCCTGTATCAGAGAATACTTTGTTATTTCCCTCAGGAACAAAAAGAAAAAGTGGAAGCTGTGCTTTGAGCTCTGCTAGAGAATCACCAGAGCACTGGCCCCAGGCCTTGCAAGGCTCCCCAGACAAGGACTGCAATGCTCCTACCTTCTGGATCTGCACAGCCAGCTCCCGAGTCGGTGCCAGGATCAGGGCTTGAGTCTCACGAACCTGGTTAGAGCACGGAATCACATGGAAGTTAACCACAGGCACAGCCAGGCATGCAAGAGGTGATGGAGCTCACAGAATCAAAGCTGTGAAATGCCACAGCTGAAGGATTTAGCACAGAATTTTGTGCTAAAAAAGAAAAGCATGTACATTTCTTGCTAATTAGAACCAAATTTCAAATTTCAAGTCCTTCAGTTCTGTGTGTTTGGTTCAGATAAACACCTTGCATTGCTCAAGGACTTCAAGAGAAAGTTTTGAAGTGTAACCTTTAAAAGTATTACGAGCACAGCACTTAACAGAAATAAATCAAAAGTTGTCCTTTCCACTTAGAACATGCAACCTTAATTTTTATGTCCCCAGTGACAGATGAGTAACAATCCCAGCCCACTGAAAACCATCCTTTTTTTCAATTGCATCTGCACATCCAAGGTATACCCCAAAACTGCTGGATGGACACGATGCCCCTGAGCAGAACAAGAGCAAACAGCTGTCAGTCAAAAACCCAGCTTTGACTCTGTGCAATGTGTGGCACTTGCTCAGATAGGCTGATGATGCTATTGGGACTGTCTGAAGACAATTCTGCTTGCTGAGAGACTAACTTAGGCCTAAGAGGTGAAAGAGGTCAGCTGTTAAAGACAACTTTATCGTTACAAGATGATCTGAACTTGATTTGCCAGACTGGCTTTAACAGTTAAATTGTTACAGAGTCTGGTGAAGTTCTCAGTCAGAATTCTGTCTGAGGTTCACTGCCCATAATTAAAAGATTTCAAAGTAAAACTTCATTTACTCACTCTTAAAGAACACACTTTTATGATGGAGACCAGTGATTTGGTAAAAATTATTTTTAGCATGTGCTGCTCTGAGATTACCTGTATATCCAGGCATTGTAGAACAGATATGGAGAACGTTGCTGTCTTCCCTGTTCCCGACTGCGACCTGAGAAACAGATGTTTGGTGAATACTCTGCATGTCTGGACAAACAGCACAGGCAATTCCAACATATTCCACCCCTCTGCTCTCTCCCACCCCCCAGTGCAAAGTACTCAACAGTGCCAACAAAGGTTTGCTATGATCAGAGCCTGATCTGCTGTCAGGCAGCTTTGAGAGCTGCAATATCAGGGAGAGAACACTCCAGGATGCCCAGCTCTGGCACCTTCACTCCTTATCAGACCAGCATTTTAACTTTCTGCCATCTGCCACACGTACACTTTTTTTCAAGTAAATGACAGATAAACCAATGCAATTTGCAAGGCCAGTGATTTGCAAGAAAAGATTTTTTCAGTGAGATGCATATCCTTCTTTGTCTCTAAGGCATATTTTTTACAGTAATAAACTTTTGGCAGTAACTGGCAGAAGATCACAACAAGTTAGGCAATTTCACTGTTTGCTTGTCACACTATAAAACCACAGCATAGTTTGAATTGGAAGGGAATTAAACAACATCCAGCTCCACCCCCCACTCTGCCATGGGAAGGGACACCTCTCACTAGACCAGGTTGCCCAGAGCCCCATCCAGCCTGGCTTTGAGCACTTCCAGGGATGGGGCGTCCACAGCTGCTCTGGCCAACCTGTCCCCGTGTCCCACCAATTTCAGGTCATCCCCCACTCCCTGCCAGGCACCCGCCCAAGCCCACGGGTGGCCGATGCCGCTTCCAGCCTCAAGGCAGGCAATGTGCCCGACATCCCCCTTGCACTCACTGGGCGATCACGTCTCTGCCCTTGATGATCTGCTTGATGGCTCGCTGCTGGATGGCCGACGGCTTCTCGAACCCTGCGGGACCAAGAGACACCGTCAGGCCAGGCCAGGCCCGGCCGCAGGGCGCAGGCGCGGCCGGGCGCACATCCGGGCCCTGCCGCGGCCCCCGCACCGCTCCGAGCCCTCAGCCCGGGCCCCAGCCCCGCGCCCCCGGCCCCGCGGCCCTTCCCCTCCGGCCCCGCCGCCCACCGTAGGCGTAGATGCCGCGCAGCAGGTCCTCCCGCAGGCCCATGGTGTCGAAGGTGGGCGTCACGTCCACCTCCTCGCTGGTCTCGAACTCCACCTTGGTCATGTCCTCCTCCTTCATGAGGCGCTTCCGCGCCGAGCCGCCCGCGGACCCCGCGGACCCCGCCATGGCCGCGCCGCCGCCGCACAACGCCCGCCGCGCGCGCCCCGCTTCGCCACTGCGCCTGCGCGGGGGGCGGGCGGGAGAGGCGCGCGCCTGCGCGGGGAGGGGCCGGGAGCGGAGCGCGCGTGCGCCTGCGCGGAGCGTACGCGTGGGGCCACGGGGCGCGCGCGCGGGAGCACGGGACGGGCGGGGCTTGGAAGGGCCCTGAGGGGATCAGCCCGGATGGGTGTGGAGCGTCGCCAGAGAGGGAGGACTCGCGACCTCCCTTCCCTGAGCAGCCCGCTCCAGTGCCCTGCCACGCTCAGTGCAAAGAAGTTGTTCCTCATAGTGAGGTGGAACTTCGTGTTTTACTTTATGGCCACTGCTCCTCGTCCTGCCGCTGGGCGCCACTGGAAAAGCCTGGCACCATCCTCTTGGCACCTGCCTGTGAGGTGTTTGTATGTACTGGCGAGATCCCCGCTCAGTCTTCTCCTCTCCAGACTAAGCAGGCCCAGCCTCCTCAGCCTCTCCTCAGGAGAGGTGCCCCAGTCCCGTCATCGCCTCTGCCGCCCTCCGCTGGAGCCTCTCCAGGAGCTCCTTGCCTTTCCTGCTCTGAGGAGTCCAGAACTGGACACAGCGCTGCGAAAGGAGCTGAGTAAAAAAGCGGGATGAGCTCCCTCCGCCTCCTGCCGCTGCTTTTCCCGATTCACCCCGGGAAATGCATCCAGGGCGCCGGACGGGGATGTGCGCCCGGCGTGCGCATGCGCGGAGCGCCCGGGCCGAACGGAGCCGAGCCGAGCCGGGCCGAGCCGAGCCGAGCCGAGCCGAGCCGATGCTGCCGTGCCTGCGTCCCCGCGGATGCACAACCGCGTTTGCCACGGTATGTCAGTGTCTCTTAAGCAGCCAAGACTCAGCAACTCCATGGGATGAGGTTTGTAAAAAGGACCCTGGTTGATGGCCTTGATTTGCAGCTCCGTGAGGGGATTTCCACTAACCTTGGGCCAGGAGCAATTAAGTCCTTGCCAATCCCCTATACAGGACAGTTCGTTTGTGTTTGATGTTTTAAAACGATCCTGTAGGGAATCCAGACTCACACACTTAGAGAGGTTACTCTATCCATTTCCCCACGCCCCCTCCCCAACAAAACAAGAAAACTCCACCTCAACACAAAACAAAACAAAAAAACACCCCCCAAAAAACAAAACAAAACCAACAAAAAAAAAAAAAAAAAAAAAAACACCCCAAAACCAAAAACCAACCAAAAAAAAAAAAAACCAAAAAACAACCAACCAACCAACCAACCAAAAAAAAACAGAAAAAGGAGGCTGAAGATCAGGGTTTACTGAGAACAATTCAGGCCAAGATGTTTTTCACAAGTGGGTGGTTCCATAGGATTCAGTGTGGGTGGTGATCTGGGGGAGGGTTCTTCACTTGCAAGAGAGTTTTTCGATATGGTCTGTACTGCAGCCACTGCATGGTGGCTGAAAGGCTCCCTTGGGAGCTGCCTGAACAGCAGTAATCCCTGCCTAGGTGGTGTGGGATTGTAATGCACAACACCAGGGGGCTGTTGAGCCTGGTCTTTTTATGGGAAGGACAGGGGTGCACGTGCTAGGACAGGAAGAACATCACCCCAGTTCTACTATTGATCTCAGAAGTGCTGATGTCTCTACACCTCGCATGTGACACAGATTGTCCTCTTTTTAGTGCATGAACAAGCTTCATCCACGTTTTTCTTTTTTTTGTTTGATGTAAAATACTTCTTTCTCCTTAGTGCATTCAGTTCCAAGGACTGGCAAGGCATTTGCTTTTGAAGTAACACCGCGTGAATGTGCTAAGGTGGAAGTGAATCTCTGCTTGCCTTGACAGCCAGGACAGCTCAATCCAGGATTTTGAGCAAAAAAAAAAAAAAAAAGAATCGTTCTTTTGGCTCCAGACTTTGAGGTAACAGCTCTCTGAAGACAGGCTTCTTCCAAACCTGGTAAAAATTTGGTGCTTTTGGAAATGTTCTGAGTTCTGTATCAGCTTTCTGGGTTCTGCTCTTTGGTCAAATAAAATGTTGGTTGTCAGTCCCCATTTGACAGTTTTCACAAGGCCCTGTAAGCGATACAGCTTTCAGTGCTGGTCTTTCTGTGGACTCTGGGTGTTGATGGGTCAGCAGGGAGACCAAACTCGATGGTCTGTGCCTGCAGACCTGAACTTGTAGCTGCCATGAGGGCAGCTCAGGACATTCCCCTCCTGGCAGCATGGGATTGTTTCTAAAATGTCCAGTATTGATTTGGTCTCTGAAGTTTCCCTTTGCTATTGAAAACCACCAGTTTTCTTCTGCCAGTTTGGCCCCACTGACTTATTCCTGCTGTTTTTTAACTCAGCATGTGAGGTGAGCGTTCAGGGAAGCAGCCTGTCCTTCTGCCCAAGCTATCTGAGCCCACATCACTTCTCCAGCCTCAGCAAAGACACTGGATTTGCCAAGCCTCAACTTGTCACTGCCACCTGAGCCCTGGAAGAGCTCAGAGAGATCCTCAGGGTCCCTGGTTGTGCCTGGATTGGTGCTGGTGGGTGAAGTGAGCAACTACCCGGGGTGGGAGGAACGCTTGCAGCCAGATTCAGGATGGGTTTGGTCACCCCAGGGCTGGGGGAACGTGGGGGTGGATGTGATCTAGGCTTATCTGAGATGAGGGGGGCATCCCTGAAGGACTGGAGGGTGGGCACATGGTGTGACAACAGGAATCCTGTTGGAGCTGTTAGAAGAGGGAGGAGGTGATCTCAGTCTGTGCTGTTCTTGCAGAGGCGGAGCAGCAGCACGGAGCAGCAGGTGAGCCTGGCAGGGCTGCCTGCAGCTTGGGACGGCACTCTCATGGTCCCCAGGAGTGGCCTCCAGCCTGCAGCTGGCACCTCCTACAGATACAAACTGCAGTGCCTGTGGTAAGGGCTCTGCTCCCTGTGAGGGCCTTCTGTGGGCTGCCTGAGGGGTGTCCTCATGCCCTGCTCGCTGTGTCTGCAGGAGCCAGGTGAGGCAGATCGCCAGGGAGAGGGACAAGGCGAGGCTCAGTTTGGAGAAGGCGGAGAGACACTGCCTACAGCTGGGCAGGAAGCTGGATGAGCAGTACATCACTCTTGAGCACACCCAGAGCAAGCTCAGGTAGGAGGGGTTCTTTTGGTGGGGTGGAGAAAATGTGCTCACACATCCCTTTTGAATCTCCCCCTTGTTTTGCCAATGTGTCAGTGGCAGGAAAGTCCTTGAAGACCCCTCTCCACCCCTATGATCTCAGCATCCTTCCAACAAAGCTCTCATCCCCTGCTTGTGGCCATCCAGGAACGCGCTCTGTCTGTCCCAACCATGTTGCTTTTTCCCCCAGGAATTTTCAGGCAGAAATAGAGGCAAAAGAGCTGCTTTTGCAGCAAGCAGTGAGTCACCAGGCAAAGCTGGAGGCTGCTACACAGCTCCTCCAGGGCAAAGAGGCCAACCTGCAAGGGAGACTGAACCATGTGATGAATGTAAGTACAACTGCCTTGGATGAAACACCTTCGCTCTTTCAGAGGTGGCAAAGCAGAGGTGGTGACAAATATAGATGGTTCACTTTGCTCTTGTTGGGAAGAACAGGAATTTTATGGAGAAGAATCATCAGCCACATCCATACAGTTGTATTAAATACAGAACTTGTTACCTTGCCATGCCATTACTAAACCGCTGTGTTGTCTGTTGGCAGTGGTTTGGCCCTTGGTAAGATCTGAAAACACAATGGCCAAAGCTAAAATTGTGCCGGGGCCATGTCAAAGGCAGAGATGATGGTGTCTGCATGCCTGGGATGCAGATACCCCAATTCTGGTGAGTGTAGAAGTACAGGTGGAGATAGCTCAGGACTTGCTGCCTTTGTTAACTGTGAGGGAAACCACAATTTTGGGGAGCAGAGGTGGAGCTGATCCTGTGGAGCTGTCTAGCTCTTACTGTGCAAAACCCACTCCTGTCCTTTGGAGGGATGAGCCCATGTATCAGCAATGTGCTGTCCTGTCGTGGTTTAGGAATGATGCTCCCCAATTTAGTTCTCCTACCAAGACTCCCCAAACCACACTGCTGCTTGCTCACTCCCTCTCCCCACTTTTCAGTGGCTGGAGAGGAGAATGGGGGGCACAAAGGCAAAGACCATGGCTTGAGATAAGAACAATTTACTGGAAACAGCAGTGAAATAAGAAACAACCAGTGACAGCAACAGTTCTTAACAAAAGTGTACAAAAGAGAGGGTGATTTGCAAATGCTCATTGCAGAGCAGCCAGGTTTTCTCTGGAAGGTATCTCCTCCCTGGAACTGAGAGAGAGTGCCTTCCCTCTGTCCCCAATGAATGAGGTGGTTCAGAATAACATCTAGGCCTTAGCCACATCTCCTCCTGGTTACTGCAAAAATCTGTCCTGGCTAAAACCAGGCCATGTCCAGGGTCTCCTGGGAGCTGTGTTTGGCCTGCTGATATGCCAGTTGTTGTACAGCTCCCTGCTGAGCACCTGTGGCTGATAAACCCATGCTGCCATGTCAGGACCCACTGCATCAGGGAAATCTCCATTTTATGTGCAGGAGAACACACAGCTACAAAACAAGGTCACAGAGATGGCTGAGAAACTGTCAGCCTCTGAGGAAATGGTGTTGGAGCTACAAAAAGAACTCAACCACATTGTGAAGGATAAGGTAACCTTTCCCTATTGCAGTCAAATAAGAACCTTTCAGGAATTCATAAAAAAATTGATCTTGCTTATTTTTTGTCAGTTGCTATGGTCTCCCCCCTGTGTGAGCTCTCCTGTGCTTTAATGACAACCTAGAAGCTGGGGAAAAAAAAAGGTGTGAGGAAAGTTTCCAGTTGTAGAGAATTCTGCAAATCTGCAGTCTTCAAGGGAAAACTTAAAGAGTTCAGTTTCCAGAAAAGTTTTATTTTTCCCTAGTATTGAAGTAAAGGGTTTGTTTTAGTATCTTCCACTCCTAAAATGAATCTGGGGAAAGTGAGTCTGTTAGCCAGGAAAGCCTGCCTTTGGTGTCTCACATGTGGGGAAAATTGTTTTCCCTCCTTTTTCTGACCCATCCCACAGGTGATGGGCCCCTTAGAGAGCCTTCTGTTGAATGTATGGGTGTGCCTGGTGACCCCAGGGATTTAGCAGAGCTTTTGACTCACCATTTGGAGCTGGTTTTCCTGACGAGAAGTGTTCCTTTGTGCAGCTGGAGCAGGGGGAACCCCACAGCCCAGAATTCCTGAAGCAGAGTGAGCGCTTTGCCGAAATTGTCCTGGAGTACGAGCGGCAGTGCCAGGTACGTGTGGGCAGCACTGCCGGTGTCACAGCGCTGCTCTCTGCAGCACATCTCGGGGCCACTTGGGCCTGAGGCAGTGGAAGGAGGCAGACCTGATCTTAGGGCAGAGGGATGCCTTGCTCAGAGTGCTGTCTCCTCACTCCTGAAGACCTCCATGGGTTGTTTGCCTTGCAAGGATTTTGGCAGGAGAGAGCAGGGGTGGATCGTAAATGCCTTCCTGCTTGTAGCCATGGACTATTTCGTTAGGGAACCATGTACCTCTCTTGTTAAGGACAGACTCTGAGCTCTCTTGGATTTCTTCTTGAGCACAAGGGGAAAGCTGTTCTTCTAATTTGGAAACCATATTAACAGCTAAAGTCTTCTGTCTTTTTGTTTTTCCCTTCCTTTTTGCCCCCGCTTTAAAAAAAACCCTAAAAATCTTGTTGCTGCTGAACTCTGCTAGAGAGTCAAGGTAAGCCAGTCCAGATATCTGGTGTGTGTGTGTGGTCCAAGAATTGGTGCTGTGTGTATTGTAACTCCTGCAGGGTGCTGTGCTCCTTCCCAGACCTTGAGGCTGTCTGAGGCATGAGCACAAGCTCTGTTTCCATTCTCCCATTTTTAACGTGTGTCTCTTGCATTTTTAACTTGTGTATCTTTAACTTGTGCTGGGTGCTCTGTTCTTTGAGTCCTGTGCTTGTCACATTGCCTGTTTGTTCCCAGGTGCTGTGTATGGCTGGGGAGCACCCCTGAGCAGGGACAGGGACAGTCACATCCCCCCAGCAAGGGCTGAAATGCAGCTTTCTGCAAAGCCATTCTGTGGATGCATCAGGCAGCCCTTCTCCAAGCTGTAATTAAAGGCAAACATTCTGAAGCACTATCCAGTGCAGCATTGCTCCAGGTGGCACCAGAGGGCTGAATATGCTCAGGGCTGCAATTTTTCCTCTCGTTGAGCAGCCCCAGAGTTGTCCATGAGAATGCTGATGGATGGAAAGGTTTGACCTTCAGGCTTCACGTGCCCCCGTGAAGGCACCCACTGGGGTTTATCCTTTACCCTCTTTGAATGCTCTCAGCCCCCCTTTCCTGTTTAGAATGGAGATGAAACAAACTGGGTTTGCATTTGTCTGCATCTGCTCAGTAATATTTGTTACCTGGAAGTGTCCTAGTTCATAGTCTCTCGCAGCACATCAGTTTCCTGGAGGGCAGGATATGGGATGGAATTGGATGTCTGCTCAAAGTGAACAGTCCAGAAGAAGGCAGGATGCCTTGTATGCTGTTGCTTCCAGTACAGGATAGAGGATGTGAAGTGAAGCAAGCAGCTGCCCATCTCCAGACCCCTCCATGGAAGTGGCTCATTGCACTGCTGTGGTGGCTCATTAATTGGTGTTCAGCTCTGGGACTCCTTGCTGATGGAGATGGAATAAACTCCTATGCTGGCCTTGGGGTGTCTCTGGCACCAGGAGACCAGCAGGACCTGCCTCATACTGTGCTTCACATGGGACCAGCACCTTCTTCCCTTGTTTTATTCCTTCTGCAACCTGGAAAAGTTCCTCCCAGAGGCCTGTGGGCTTTGCTTCCCTGTGAATCCTGCTGGTTGCCTTCTCTGCATAGAGTGGTGCTTGTTGGCCAGCCCGTGTGCCCACAAGAGAGTCTTGAGGGTGTAAACACAAACCCCTGGGCTTGTGCTGAGATCATGTGTTTCTTTGTGT